>NW_027361676.1:72932500-73477500 GCF_039654945.1 Dendrobates tinctorius
ACTACTCCCCTTAGTATTTCATTTTTATATCTGCTGTAGAGTTCAAGAGATATGGGACTTTTTATTTAGAGCTGCATTTTATGGTCTTTACCAAGTGGGCGTGGCTCACAGGATTCTCTAGAGGCGTGTCTTTAGGCTGCTCCACATTATTATTCTGTGAGCCACGCCCCCTTGTAAAGACCTTACACACTAATATGATAGTGACAGCAAGTCCTACGGATGCCCTTAGTGAAACACTGAAGGGAGCATTGGTGCATTGGTGGTGCAGAGTCTGGAGGGGAGTCCTGAGAATGTTCCCAAAACTACAGTAAATAGATCCATGTTTCTAACTATAATGGCCTCTCCTGCTTTTTTAGCTGCCATCTTCACTGCAACACCCACTGGACCGCTGCAACCGACCATCATCAATATAGTCATGGTGAGGGTAGGAACTAAGCAAATGAAACGCCCATCATTGGTGTTGATAGGTTCAACACAGAACTCCGGCCAGAGTGAATCTAACATAGACCATTAGAGTAGCTGTCTGCAATATGCCTTATAGAAAAAATGATCAGAAAGCCCCTCAAATTCTAAAATACTGCAGTTTTCATATTGCCCACTAGATGTCAGCACACTAGAGCTTATTTTTTCCAACTGCGGGTGATTGGTATGGTCACTCTATGATCAGTACAGTGCAATGACATATACAGTAGCCACACAATGCAGAAAATATAAAAGCCCTGTTGGCGTATTGAAGACGCTTCTCCCGCCATCTTGTGTGGGTCACTAGCCGTAAGCTTCCGATACATGTACAACAGTAATTAGCCAAGTGCTTGTTCGGGCCCACAGCTATTCCTCTCAGATTTGTCATACACGTGCTCGCTCGTCTGAGCCCAGCATGTGTGTGTTTCTATAAGGAGACCGAAATAAGCCATTATCAGCCACTTGCGGCAACAAAAAATTGAATAGAGTTTGCCCAATTCTACTTTCCCTTGGCATAAAGAGAGGGCCGAACTGTGGCACAAAAATATGACATCCTCTAAGTAGTGAAAGTAACCACCGTCACGAGTAATGCGGACTTCTCCTGAACCTTCCTTTAGTGTCTCTTTATATTGAATCCTCTTCTTCCCATTGCCTCCAGGTATAAAAGATCATATATTACTGTGTCGGATCTAAAAATAAGGCGCCACCTTGTCGTCTCTGTTAAACACGTGTTGTGCGCTTTCATCACAGAAAGAAACGGAACGGCACAAATCAAAACTTAAAGGTGGTGCTTTCAGGCTAAACCTTTATCCAAAGGAATATTTTGACATAAATCCCTACCGGACTGACAAAGCTTTACCACCGCTGAAGAGTAAGAAAGAGATGAACGTTAATGTGATGCCATTTAAGCCAAGTTCACCTGGTAAGGAGGTAGGTAAAATGTGTGATAATAACCCTGTTATATTGGATATAGTGGGTGCCATATTATGGCCACGTACACATAGTGAGTTTTTGGTCAGGATTTTACCTCAGTATCTGTAAGCCAAAACCAGGAGTGGGTGAGAAATGCAGGAGTGGTGACGTGTTTCTATTATGCTTCTCCTCTGATTGCTCCTCTCCTGGTTTTGGCTTACAGATACTGAGGTAAAAAGCTGACCAAATACTGAATGTGTGCACATGGCCTAGGAGGATAAAGCTACACAGATGGAAAGATCATTTTGTCCTTGGGGTGTGTGCACATGACATCTTTACCCACTTCACGACATTTGACTAACTAATAAATCACGGTCGGATAAGGGTTCTCGACCGATGATGTATAGGTACGCCATGGTGATTGTGTGTGGCACAGGAACTGTGCCAGGGCTATCGTCGTCGGGAGCTCGGTCTACGTGATAGATGAGCCTCGACTCTCACAGCCAGGAGTGGTGCTTGGACCACCCGCAGCTATTTAAGCCTCTAAATGCCCCAATCAATATCGATAATAACTTTTAGGAGGCTGGGAGGAGGAGGCTCCCTCTCTCTTCCGATAAGTGTCTGAGAAGCTTATGTCAGAGTAAGGCCTTGTTCACACTTGTGCATAAAAACTCTGAGTGCAATGCAAGAAAAAAAATTGCATTGCACTCTCACCAATGTTATTAAATGAGTCAGTTCTCACCTGCAAGTTTTTCCTCAGCTCTAATCGAACTGAGGTGAAAATTGCAACATGCTGTGACTGACTGCGTATAACGGACGAGACTCACCAATGCAAGTCTATAAGTGCGAGAAAGAAATCGGACGGCACACGGACCATGCATATGTCCCCCGATCTCAAAGGAAACTCGAAATTTCATCAGCTAAGTAGAGTAAATTCACAGACAGAACCATCAGACTAAAGAGAATAGATAAAATATATAGATATCCTGTAGATATATAATCCCACAAGCCCCCTACAAATAATAAACTTGCACCCCTTTGTGCCTTTCATGTGGCTCTAATTGGTGTTAAGCCTTATTTCACTTATTAACTAAATAACTAATTTAAAAAAGTAACGTTGGATCCCTCCTATTTTTTTGATAACCAGCCAAGGTAAAGCAGACAGCTGTGGGCTTATATTAACAGGCTGGGAAGGTCCCTGGTTATTTGACACTTTCCAGACTAAAAATATCAGCCCACAGCCACCCCAAAATTGTCACATCACATTAGATGCGGCAATTGTGGCACTTCTGTTTCCAATTGCCCTGGTGCAGTGGCAATCAATGTAATGGTAGTTGGTGTTGATGACAGCTATGATTTGTCAAAAATCACAGCTGGCATCAAGCCCCGGTGTTAGTAATGGAGAGGTGTCTAATCAGACATCCCCATTACTAACCTGTTAATCAAAAATAAAAACTCACACTCAGAAAAATACTTTATTTGAATAAAAACTCCCCCTCACTATCCTTGTTCACCAAATTATTGACAATAAAAAAATTCCCATGCAGGTCTCCCGTAATCCACCAAACCCATGTAGACCAGAAATGGATACCTGAAAAACATAAAAAGACAGAAATAAAACAACAGACAGTCCCTCATTCACCAATTTATTAGTAGAAATGTTCCCACAAAGCATCGATGTAGTCCACTTTCCCCGAATCTAGCTCTGGCAACTGTAAAGTTCCTGCCATTCACAATTGCTGGGTACAACCTACAACGCTCAGAAGAGTTGTAGTCAGTACCTGGCGTCTGTGAATAGCATGAACTTTACTGCTATTCAGTTGCCGGAGCCAGATTCAGGGAAAGTGGACTACATCGATGCTTTGCGGGACCAGATCTACTAATAAATTGGTGAACAAGGGACTGTTTCTTGTTTTTATTTCCATCTTTTTAGGTTTTTTCAGTTATCTGTTTCTGGACTGCATTGGACCACATCATATTTGAAGAGACTTTGAGGTGCCTATATGACCGAAAATGCCCAAAAGTGACATCTTAAAAACTACACTCCTCAAAAGGCTCAAAACCACATTCAAAAAGTTTAGTAACCCTTCAAGCGCTTCACAGGATTTAAAGCACTGTGGAAGGAAAAAAAATCAAAATTGTACTTTTTCCCACAAATAAGTGAGTACACTATATACTAAAGTACTGTGGAATACATAAGTGATTGCACTATATACTAAGGAACTGTGCTATACATACTAAGGCTACATCCCTGTATCCGTGTGCAGTGTCGGTGTGCTGCCCGCTTTTGCAGACGCATTGAGCATGTCCTATTCTGATCCTGAAAATTGGATCAGAGCAGAACATTCTCTGACCCTCACAGATCTCATTCTCAGATCCGTGGTTTTCATGTATGTGTGAATGGATCTATAAAACGCTACGAATTCGTGTGCCATCCAATTAAAAAAAACCTGGAAGCACACGGACATTTCACACAAATGTGAGAATGTAGAATAAGGGATTTTACAAAAAAAATTATCACTCCTAATTGTATCATACATGTCTCCCCCCTGAATACAGATATGTACCCCACCATTAATATACTATCAACCACGCACCATTAAAAATATAAAGTGATAAGCAGCGCTGTGCCCCCATTAACTATAATCTCTGACTCCCAATAATATAAATTATTCAGTCTGTGACTCTCCCCAATTATCTGTAAGGCTATGTGCACACGGAATATATGCAAGGATTTACAGTACATGAAAAGTGAATGAGATCCCTGAAGTCTCATGCACATGCTGCTTATTTTTTCCTTGCAGATTTGCAGCAGATTAAAATGTGCTAAAATGTGCATAATGTCAATTCTTACAACGTATTTCACCTGTGCTAATGGGAAAAATACGTAACAAAAGCATGGCAAAAATGTGGAAAAAAATAAATGTATTTTACGCAACTTTCTTCCTGCCAACACATTAGGATATGCAGCAGAATTTTCTACTGCAAATCCTGAACGTGTGCACATAGCCTTAGTCCCTGTCCTGTGTCCCCATCATTCATTTTAAGTCCTTGGTAGCATCATAATGAATTTGGAAGTAGGAGAAGATGCTATCAGGTACAGAGCAACCTCCGCCACCTCCCAATTCATTACAAGTCCCTGATGCTGTCCCACCTTTCAGTTTATTATAAAGGGTCCTATGCACTTTACCCTCTCTTCTCCCACTCCCCAATAAATTTTAAGTCCCTGATAGCATCACAGTGAATTGTGAGATGGGGAGGACGGTATCAGGGGCTTAGCATCCTCCTCCAACACTCAATTCATTTTGCATCCATATCTAACATCTTCCTCCACCTCTCCCTATTCGTAAGTCCATTATAAGTCCCCCTTCCTCCCATCCCAATCCCCCACATCCCTCATTGGCCCCCTCTCCATCATTGCACTCATCACCTCCATGATTGCCTTCTCCACTACCCCCATCATTGTCCTCTCCATCATTTCCTTCTCCCCCACCACCCTCTTCATTGCCCTTCCCGCCACCTCCATCATTGCCTTCTCCACCACCTGCATCATTGTTCTCCCTCTCTGCCCCATCATTGTCCTCTCCACCACCTCCATCATAGCCTTCTCCCCACCACCCCATCATTGTCCATTCCACCACCCCATCATTGCCTTCTCCCCCACCACATCATTGCCTTCTCCCCCACCACCCCCATCATTGCCATTTCCACCACCTCTATCATTGCTTTCTCTCCCCCACCACCCCTATCATTGCCCTCTCCATTACCTTCATCTTTGCCTTCTCCCCCTCCACCCCAATCATAGCCCTTTCCACCATCTCTATCATTGCTTTATCCCCCACCACCCCCATCATTGCCCTCTCCATCACCCCCATCATTGCCCACTCCACCACCTACACACACACACACACACACACCTCTCTGCACGTTCTTCGGCAGCTGCAGCACATACACACACATACCACTCACTACTTTGAACGTTCGCAACAGCGCGGACACACACAGCACCACTCACCCCTCTGCATGTCACCTGCCAACACACACACACACAGACATACACACACACAAAGAGGATCACTCGCCTCTCCGTACATTCGCCACAGCGTGCGCACACACACAGCACCACTCATCCCTCTGCACTTTCCCCGCAGACACATAGAGCATTACTTACCTCTCCGCACGTTCCCCGCAGCATCATCGCTGGCAGCTTTCTCTGACACAGAAGTGCGCTGAATGCTGACGTCATCCAGCTGCGCTGATGTGTCAGAAAGGAAGTGCGGGCAGGAAGCAGAGGACGGATCTTTGCAACTCCGCTCCGCATTGGAGCTGTAAAGATAGCTCACTGCCTGCCACACATGAGGGCATTCTGGCCAGGGACCCCTTGGACCCTCAGCGCCGCATAAACAGGCCAAATTGCCTTCAGTGGTAGCCGCACTTCATGGGCCCTGCTCCACCTCCAGGCCCCTGTGCAACCACACTGGCTCCACATGTGATATGTCCGCCCCTGCTGTACAGTACTTTTTAGCCACACAGCGAGAGTCGGGAAGGATGGAGCGCTATTCGACTCCTGGATAGCAGGTTTTCCTAGATAGAATAGTTTGTGGACGCCATATACAGAGCTCCTAAGTGTTAGAAGAGCAGAATTCCCCCTCATGTGAACCCATTTTGGAAATTACACCCCTCTGGGAATTTATCGACAGGAGTAATGAGATGATTTTGACTCCCTGGGTGTTTTCCAGAAACAAGAAGCAGTAGATGTTGCTGAGTGAAAATTACAAATCTGCCATTGTAGTGACCAGTGCATTGTAGTGACCAGTACATTTTGCCCAGCTCATGCTTCTTGAGACATACGCCTATAAATTAGGCAGGCTCTCATCACTACAGAAATGCCAAACATGTGGATAATAAATATGGTTTAGGCACACTGGAGCTCAGAAGAGAGGGGGAATTTGGTTTTGAGAGCACAGAATTTGGGGTGTGAGAGCCATTTAAAATTTCCAGAGCCTTTGTACTACCAGTATCGTGAAAGCCCCTATATTTTTGTTAACAGGTGACAGATCTTTTTTTTGTGGATTGCTTGAAGCTTTTGTTGGGAACATTTTACATAACATTTGGGATCACAGTTATCCTGTTCTCTACGCTGAGCACTTACATCGGGGCTTACATCTAAATCTACAAATGACAAGATTCAGATGAAACCCCCAATGGATCCATTCACTACAATGAAGCAGTAGAGTTAATCTGGATTCCCTATGGCCTCTGTTCCGCAGTGTCCATTTTTTCAGAGTTGCACAAAACTGTGGTCAACCGCTCTTTTATGCACACCTAAAAAGACAGACCTCACCGTATCACAGGCCAGACAGTGTCCACAGTGCCTCCACCTGCCTCATTATAGGGAGATTTCTGTCGGGGATTCCACCTGAATCACGTATTTTAGAGATTTACATGGAAACTGTGGTGTAAGCGCTCTGTCCGAAGAGCAGTATAAATGTGTGCTGAGCTTTGCTGCAATCTCTGGGAGGCAGAATTAACAAATCAACAGCAGGTGAGGAAATGGTTTTATTTATTTTTTACACCGTTCATCGTGTGGTATACAGTAAGTGTTTAGACGACTTTATTCTTTATGTAGGTGCAATTACAGCAATACCAGATTTTTTTTGCAAAAAAATGTTTGCATCGCCATATTCCGAGAGCTTTAAATTTTCTATAATTCTGCCCACAGTCATTTTGCAAGACAAGTTGACATTTTTATTGGTACCATTTTCAGGCACATAACATATTTTAATCACTTTCTATTCCAATTTTTTGAAGACGGAATGAACAAAAACCAGCAATTCAGGGAATTTTTCTTGTAGGGGTGTTTATACTGTTCACCATTTGGTAAAAGTGGTCAGTATAATTACAGCGATACCACACATATATTTTTTTTAATGTTTTGGTGCTTTTACACTATAAAAACTATAGAAAAAATAATTATTTTTGCATCGCTTTATTCTGAGAGCTATTACTTTTTTAATTCTCTGCTGATGGAGCTGTATATGGTAGCTTGTTGTTTGCAGAACCAGATGACGTTTTCAGCTATACCATTTATATTTACATTTGACTGTTTGATCGCTATTTATTCCACTTTTTTGGGCACTGTGGTAGGTTGACTCACTCGGCTGCTTTCAGAGGTAGACACAAGAAAGCGTTTGGGATCAAACACTTTCTGGTTTATTAACCCCTTTCTGACTTCTGATGTACTATCCCGTCCACTGTATCGGGGCCCATATGACCGGGGACGGGATAGTACATCATAGAGATCAGCGTCGCTCCCAGAGGGGAGCGCCGCCGATCACGGCCAGGTGACAGCTGATTATCACAGCTGACACCCGGCACTATGTGCCAGGGGCGGTCACTGAACGCCCCCGGCACATTAACCCCTGGCATACTGTGATAAAAAAACAATGCTTTATCATCATACCGCCGAACAAAAAGTGCAATGACACGAGATCAAAAAGACGTATATAAATAAACATGGTACCGCTGAAAACATCATCTTGTCCCGCAAAAAAACGAGCCACCACACAGCGACATCAGCAAAAAAATAAAAAAGTTATAGCTCGCAGAATAAAGTGATGCAAAAATAATTATTTTTTAGATAAAATTTTTTTTTATTGCATAAAAGCTCCAAAACATAAAAAAAGACATCACTGTAATCGTACTGACCCGCAGAATAAAACTGCTTTATCAATTATACCATACGTGGAACGGTGTAAATGCCCCCCCCCCAAAAGAATTTCATGAAATGCTGTTTTTTGTTCATTCTGCGTCCCAAAAATCGGAATAAAAAGAGATAAAAAAGTCACATGACCGAAAATGGGTACCAATAAAAATGTCAACTCGTCCTGCAAAAAATAAGACCTCACATGACTCTGTGGGTCAAAATATGGAAAAATTATAGCTCTCAAAATGTGGTGATGCAAAAACTATTTTTACAATAAAAAGCGACTTTTAACGTGTGACAGCTGCCAAACCCGCTAAAAATAGTAAATCAAACCCCCCTTTATCACCCCCTTAGTTAGGGAAAAATAATAGAATTAAAAAAAAGTATTTATTTCCATTTTCCCGTTAGGGTTAGGGCTAGGGTTAGAGCTAGGGTTAGAGCTAAGGTTAGGGCTGAGATTAGGGTTAGGGGTGTGTTGGGGTTAGGGTTGGAGTTAGAATTGGGGGGTTTCCACTGTTTAGGCACATCAGGGGCTCTCCAAACGCAACATGGTGTCTGATCTCAATACCAGCCAATTCTGCGTTGAAACGGTGCTCCTTCCCTTCGAAGCTCTGCCATGAGGCCAAACAGTGGTTTACCTCCACACATGGGGTTTCAGTCTACTCAGTACAAATTGCACAACAACTTTTGGGGTCCAATTTCTCCTGTTACCCTTGGGAAAATAAAAATTGGGGGTGAAAGGATCATTTTTGTGGAAAAAATATGATTTCTTAATTGTACGGCGGTACGTTATAAACTTCTGTGAAGCCCTTGGGGGTTCAAAGTTCTCACCACACATCTACATAAGTTCCTTGGGGGGGGTCTAGTTTCCAAAATGGAGTCACTTGTGGGGGGTTTCCACTGTTTAGGCACATCAGGGGCTCTCCAAACGTGACATGGCGTCCGATCTCAATTCCAGCCAATTTTGCACTGAAAAAGTCAAACGGCGCTCCTTCCCTTCCGAGCTCTGCCATGCGCCGAAACAGTGGTTCCCCCCCAAATATCAGGTATCAGCGTACTGAGGACAAATTGCACAATAACTTTTGCAGACCAATTTCTCCAGTTACCCTTGGTAAAATAAAAAAAATTGGACCTGAAGTAATTTTTTTGTGAAAAAAAAGTGAAATGTTAATTTTTTTTTTTTAAACATTCAAAAAATTCCTGTGAAGCACCTGAAGGGTTAATAAACTTCTTGAATGTGGTTTTGAGTACTGTCAGGGGTGCAGTTTTTCGAATGCCGTCACTTTTGGGTATTTTATATAGACCCCTCAAAGTGACTTCAAATGTGATGTGGTCCTTAAAAAAATGTTGTAAAAATGAGAAATTGCTGGTCAACTTTTAACCCTTATAACTTCCTAACAACAAAAAAATTTGGTTCCAAAATTGTGCTGATGTAAAGTAAACATGTGTGAAATGTTACTTAAGTTTTTTGTGTGCCATATCTCTGTGATTTAAGTGCATAAAAATTCAAAGTTGGAAAATTGCGAAATGTTCAAACTTTTTGCCAAATTTCCATCTTTTTCATAAATAAACACAAGTTATATCAATGAAATTTTACCACTACCATGAAGTACAATATGTCACGAGAAAAACAATGTCAGAATCACCGGGATCCATGGAAGCGTTCCAGAGTTATGGGTGTTATGATTTGGTCACCGAGGAGGAGAGCAAGCCCAAGCTAAGCCACTTCAGCAGCGAGCTGCTCAGACAATTGCTTAATCTCCATTAAAGAAAAAATCCTCCTACGGCCCCAGAGAAAAAGGGGAAAAAATATATAAAAAAAATGCTGACTTTTTTTTTTCAATTCTTTCCTTCCTTTGAGTACCCTAGAGTCTGAGGTTAGGCTGGTGATTCTGTTATGATTGGGTCACCGAGGAGGAGAGCAAGCCCAAGCTAAGCCACAGAAAACCAGAGAGGTTGGTAACTAAGCGGATTTCAGACCCCTGATCCTATCCACACAACTAGCAGTAGCCGTGGAGCGTGCCTACAATGATCCTAGATGCCTCGGCACAGCCGAAGAGCTGACTAAGCCTAAAGCAAGACAGGGGAAATCTAAACTGCCCAAGAGCAGACCCCAAAGGAATAGATAGCCCCCAAACATATATTGTCGGTGAGACAAGATGAAAACACAAACGCAGGTAGGAAAATAGACTGATCAAACGATGGGGCCCACACTGACTAGACAGGACAGGTATCAGGATCTTGTCAGCGCTGGCGGACTGCCATCGCTGAGCAGGGTAGCTCACCTAGACTACGGGGGGGCCCGGGGTCCGAAACTACAGGGAAAGTTCAGACAACAGTACCTGCGATACTGAAGATAGAAAGATGTACAAAGACCTACGATCATGTGACCACAGGGGCGTGGCTTAGCGTCCTGTTGCAGGAGATGACTGTAGGATTCTATTACAGGAATCCTGGAGTACAGGCTAGGGAAACTCAGGTCAGACAAACGAGGGGTCATACACAGATAGGGCGGCGCGGTACCAGAGGAACAGTCAGAATAGTGAGAACGTAAGCAAAGAATCATACACCGAGATGGCAACGCCGTACAAGAGGGGAAATCAGAGCGTAGTCAGGTCCAAGGCAAAAGAGTCATACATGGAGATAGCAAAGTAGTACAAAGGGGACAGGCAGAACTCGTAACAGGGACAGAACCGGATCGAAACCAAACAAGCATAAAGTATCACAATCACTAAGCACACCAGGGTCACACACTCGGCCAAGGTCTGAGTATAAGCGACAAGGAGTGAGCCCACAATGAGGCTATAAAAAGCCTCTCAGAATCTCAGAGTGAGGCTGTCCAGATTAACCTCTAAACTACCTGATCCCACAAACTCAGCAGATCGTGACAACAGGAAAGGAAAGACACTGTCTGCAATCACGCAAAAAACCCTGCAAAAAGGTCCAATACGTCTGATGCAAAAATACTGAAGTCGCACAACTTCACCCACTATATCAGCACTCTGGTATATTCTGAAAGCAGAGAAAAAAAGAGGCCAATATCTAATAAGGGACAAAAACAAACTGGCACAAGCAGTAACATATGGATGGTGATTCAGCACAGCCCCAGCCGGAGCTGGCTGACCCACACAAAACTGAAATAGACAAAACCAGATCAAATGTGAACAGAATAGCAAAAGAACACTTAGCTGAGCATGCAGGGACTGAGTTGGAAACTAAGACTTCAGGAGGCAGGAAAAAATCACCAGCAGGGATAGAGGGAGTCGGCTGTCTTAAATCAAACAGAAACCCCAGATCTCCAATCGTCATCATCATTATCAGGTGGCAAGCCTCTGTTAATCAGATCAGCTCCATTACCTCCAGTAACCACCAGAGGGAGCCCAGAAAGAGAACTTGCAACCCCTCCATCAACCTGACCAGCTCCACCACCTTCAGCAGTAACCAGAGGTAGGCCAGAAAGCGAATTCACAACAGTACCCCCCCTTGAGGAGGGGTCACCGAACCCTCATCCACGCCACCAGGCCGATCAGGATGGGCCCGGTGAAAAGCACGAACCAATCTATCGGCTTGAATGTCAGAAACAGAGACCCAAGAATTATCCTCCTGGCCATAACCCTTCCATTTGACCAAGTACTGGAGTCTCCGTCTAGCCAAACGAGAATCCAATATTTTCTCTACCTCATATTCCACATTGCCTTTAACCAATACAGGATCAGGAGGCGCCGCCATAGGATCTACCGGCTCCACAAACCTCTTCAACAGAGATATATGAAACACGTTATGGATCTTAAACGTAGCTGGAAGAGCCAATCGAAAAGAAACAGGATTAAGAATCTCCAAAATCTTATAAGGTCCAATGAATCTTGGCTTGAACTTTTGAGACGCAACCTTCATAGAAATATTCTTTCACGACAACCAAACCATATCACCCACTTTAAACCGGGGACCAATGGTTCTATGCCAGTTGGAAAACCGTTGGGCTTTTTCCTGAGAGAGGGACAACTTATCCGCCACTTGGTCCCAAATCTGCTGCATTCTCTCTACCACAGTGTCCACACTTGGGCAGGTCGAAGATTCCACTTGCCCTGAAGAAAATTGAGGATGAAACCCAAAGTTACAGAAAAAGGGCGACATCAAAGTGGCAGAACTAGCTGTATTGTTTAGCGCGAATTCGGCCAAGGGCAAAAATGAGACCCAGTCATCCTGATCAGCAGATATAAAACATCTCAAATAGGACTCCAAAGTCTGGTTTGTTCTCTCAGTCTGCCCATTGGTCTGAGGATGAAAGATAACTGAATTCCCAGTTTGGAACAGAAAGCTCTCCAAAATTTGGAAACAAACTGGACTCCTCTGTCCGACAAAATGTTCTCAGGAATCCCGTGCAACCGAACCACCTGTTGTAAAAACAAGGGCACCAACTCAGAAGAAGATGGCAACTTTGGGAGTGGTACAAGATGGATCATCTTAGAAAATCTATCACAAATCACCCAGATAACAGACATTCTCTGAGAGACAGGAAGATTGGAAATAAAATCCATTGAGATATGGGTCCATGGCCTCTTGGGCATCGGCAGGTGCATCAACAACCCACTAGAATGAGAACAGGGTGTGGACCGAGAACAAGGCCCACAGGATTGCACAAAATTCCTGACATCACGAGATAAGGCAGGCCACCAAAAATACCGACTCACCAAATCTCTGGTGCCAAAAATACCTGGATGACCAGCCAATGCGGAGCAATGAATTTCAGACATTACTCTCTTCCTCCACTGGTCAGGGACATACAATTTTCCCATAGGGCAACGTTCAGGTTTGTCCTCCTGAAATTCCTCCAGGGCGCGTCTCAAATCTGGTGAGATGGCAGAAAGAACTACACCCTCATTTA
This sequence comes from Dendrobates tinctorius, assembly GCF_039654945.1. NCBI lineage: Eukaryota > Metazoa > Chordata > Amphibia > Anura > Dendrobatidae > Dendrobates > Dendrobates tinctorius. Next base: position 72,945,466 of record NW_027361676.1, read on the forward strand.
GAATGGTAGTAGGCTCGGTCACAATAAGAGAATCCACAAAGAAACTCACAGAAAGGGTGTCCGCCTTAACATTCTTAGTGCCCGGAAGAAAAGAGACCACAAAATTAAAACGCGTGAAAAACAAGGCCCACCTAGCCTGAATAGGATTCAAGCGTTTGGCTGATTCAAGATAAATCAAATTTTTGTGGTCGGTGAGGACCACAACTTGATGTCTAGCTCCCTCCAACCAATGTCTCCACTCTTCAAATGCCCATTTCATGGCCAACAATTCCCGATTCCCCACGTCATAGTTACGTTCAGATAGGGAGAATTTTCGAGAAAAGAATGCACAGGGATTCATTTTAGAAGTCACCGGATCTTTTTGGGACAAAACGGCTCCTGCACCAATCTCAGAAACATCTACCTCTACCTGGACCAAGGGAATGCAGTGGACGTGATGTACATGGACTTTTCAAAAGCTTTTGATACGATGCCACACAAAAGGTTGATACATAAAATGAGAACAATGGGGATAGGGGAAAATATGTGTAGGTGGGTTAAGAGCTGGCTCAGGGATAGGAAACAAAGGGTGGTTATTAATGGAGCACACTCGGACTGGGTCACGGTTAGCAGTGGGGTACCACAGGGGTCAGTTTTGGGCCCGCTTCTTTTTAACATATTTATTAATGACCTTGTAGGGGTCATAGAGAGTAGAATTTCAATATTTGCAGATGACGCTAAACTCTGCAGGGTAATCAATACAGAGGAGGACAATTTTATATTACAGGAGGATTTATGTAAACTAGAAGCTTGGGCTGATAAATGGCAAATGAGCTTTAATGGGGATAAATGTAAGGTCATGAACTTGGGTAGAACAAACAAGATGTATAATTATGTGCTTAATTGTACAACACTGGGCAAAACTGTGACTGAAAGACCTGGGTGTATGGGTGGACTACAAACTCACATTTAGTGGCCAGTGTCAGGCAGCTGTTGCAAAGGCAAATAAAATAATGAGATGCATTAAAAGAGGCATAGATACTCATGAGGAGAACACAATTTAACCTCTATATAAGTCACTAGTGCGACCACACTTAGAATACAGTGTACAGTTCTGGTCTCCGGTGTATAAGAAAGACATAGCTGAACTGGAGCGGGTGCAGAGAAGAGTGACCAAGGTTATTAGGGAACTAGGGGGTCTGCAATACCAAGACAGGTTATTACACTTGGGGTTATTTAGTTTGGAGAATCGAAGGCTTAGGGGTGATCTTATTACAATGTATAAATATATGCGGGGACAGTACAAAGACCTTTATAATCTTTTTACTCTTAGACCTGTGACGGGGACAAGGGGGCATCCTCTACGTCTGGAGGAACGAAGGTTTAAGCATAATCACAGACGCGGATTCTTTACTGTAAGAGCAGTGAGACTATGGAACTCTCTGCCGACTAAAATTTAAGAAGGGACTGGATGCCTTTCTTGAAAAGTATAATATTACAGGGTATATACACTAGTTTCCTTAATATTGCGTTGATCAGGGAGCTAGTCTGATTGCCGTATGTGGAGTCGGGAAGGAATTTTTTTCCCCAATGTGAAGCTTACTGTTTGCCGCATGGGTTTTTTTTGCCTTCCTCTGGATCAACATGTTAGGGCAGGTTAGGATAGGATATGGGTTGAAATAGATGGACTTAAAGTCTCCCTTCAAGCTTAATAACTATGTTACTATGTTATGTTACCTCCACCTGAAATGGGAGTGAGACATCAGGTTGCCGTATAACCGGAGCAGAAGTGAATCTCCGCTTAAGCTCCTGAAATGCCGAGACTGTCTCTGGAGACCAATTCACCACATCAGCGCCATTTTTGGTCAGATCAGTCAGTGGTTTGACAATACCAGAAAAATTACTTATAAATTTACGGTAGAAATTAGCAAAACCCAAAAACTTCTGGAGAGCCTTCAAAGAAGTGGGCTGAACCCAATCATAAATGGCCTGTACCTTGGCTGGGTCCATTTCAATAGCCGACGGGGACAAAATGAATCCCAAAAATGAAATCCTCTGTACACCAAAGAGGCAATTCGATCCCTTAACATACAGGGAATTTTCCCTCAAAATCCGGAACACAGTCCGGACATGTTCCACATGAGAATCCCAATCACTGGAAAAGATCAAAAGATCATCCAGATAAATGATCAAAAACTTATCCACAAAGTCCCAGAAAATATCGTTCATAAAAGATTGGAAGACAGAAGGGGCATTAGTGAGCCCAAAAGGCATCACCAGGTACTCAAAATGTCCCTCCGGAGTATTAAACGCCGTCTTCCATTCATCCTCGTGCTTGATGCGAATAAGATTATACGGTCAAGCTTGGTAAACCAACAGGCACTATTAACTCTGGAAAATAAATCAGACATCAGGGGTAACGGGTACTGATATTTAACAGTGATTTTGTTAAGGGAACGATAGTCAATACAAGGCCTTAATGAACCATCTTTCTTGGCCACAAAAAAAACAAGCACCTAAAGGTGAAGAGGATGGTCTAATATGACCCTTCTCCAACGACTCCTTGATATAAGATCGCATAGCATCATGTTCGGGTACCGATAAGTTGAAAATCCCTTGGGAAATTTACGCCCAGGCATTAACTCAATTGCACAGTCATAACTCCTATGAGGAGGCAAAGATGCAGACTTACTCTCACTAAATACATCAGAAAAATCAGCCAAATAATCAGAAATATCATGAGACTGGGGAGAGGTGGAGAAAACAGGAGTGTCACTAAGAACACACTGACAACACCAACTCACCACAGACACAGATTTCCAATCCAAAACAGGATTATGAGTTTGCAACCAGGGAAAACCCAGAACAATAGTATCAAGCAAATTGTGCAACACCAAAAATTTACAATTTTCTTGGTGGTCCGGGCGACCCGCATTATCACCTGGGTCCAAAACTGGGGTTTATTGTCCGCCAATGGAGTAGCATCAATACCCCTCAAAGGGATAGGAGTCCGCAGGGGTATCATGGGAAAACCACAATGTTTAGCAAAGTCTAAGTCCATCAGATTCAAAGCTGCTCCTGAATCTACAAAAGCTTTAGCGGAAAATGTAGACAAGGAGCAGATCAGAGTAATTGCCAAAAGGAACTTAGGCTGTACACTAGGGTGACCGCAAAAAATCGATGTCGGAATTTTGTCCGTCTGGACCCCACAAAACGATTCCCCTTTCCAGATATTGAGATAGCCAAAATTTGAGCTCGATCAAACGACGTTAACCCGTGCCGCTCGTCGCTCAAAGTTTGAAAAAATCCAAATTGAGGTATTTTAAGATTTAGGTATTTTGCATAGTCTGTTAGACTATAAAGAATGTGACAACAACATTGCAGATATAGCCCTGACCAAATTTTCGAACCATTTGTGGTATTTGAATGCAGAGTTGGTGGGATTATCGTTTTTTGATCCCACCATTACAGACAATGAAAAGTTGTTAATGGCTAATAAATTGCTCAGTAGCACAGATGAACCATCAGAGCACGCTAGGGTTGTAAATCCAAAAGTTAGGAAAGAAAAATTAAAAGAGGTAGGAAGTAACCGACTTTAACGACCTTCTGACAAAAGATGAAGAACAAAAGCAATATGTCCTGCAAGTTGTAAGCAAATGCCGAGCATTATATTCTGACGTTTCAAAAACTACTTTAACAAAAGCTCTAGAATAGATTAGATAACTATGTAAAATTATCAACTCATGTAGATTAGCGTGCTCTGATGGTTCATCTGTGCTACTGAGCAATTTATTAGCCATTAACAACTTTTCATTGTCTGTAATGGTGGGATCAAAAAACGATAATCCCACCAACTCTGCATTCAAATACCACAAATGGTTTGAAAATTTGGTCAGGGCTATTTCTGCAATGTTGTCACATTCTTTATAGTCTAATAGACTATGCAAAATACCTAAATCTTAAAATACCTCAATTTGGATTTTTTCAAACTTTGAGCGACGAGCGGCACGGGTTAACGTCGTTTGATCGAGCTCAAATTTTGGCTCTCTCAATATCTGGAAAGGGGAATCGTTTTGTGGGGTCCAGACGAACAAGATTCTGACATTTTTTCCCCCCCCATATGAGATCCGGTCACCCTACTGTACACTGCCCACGGCAAATATGTGAGCAAAACGTTTTTCTCGTTTAGGGCAGACAGAAATAGTATGATAGGCGTCTCCACAGAAAAAACACAGCTTATTACGCCTTCTAAACTTCTGACGTTGCGCCCTAGGCAAAACCCTATCACATTGCATGGGTTCAGATGTTCGTTCAAAAGGCGGCAATGCCTCTCATGTAGTTTTACGTTCACTTACACGTCGATCAACTTGAATGGCCAATGACATAGAATAGTCAAGACCAGAGGGAACAGGACATCCCACCATAACATCCTTTACAGTTTCTGCCAAACCCTTCCAAAAGAGAGCTGCTAGGGCATCGTCATTCCATTTAGTAAGGACCTCCCACTTTCGGAATTTTTGACACTATAACTCTGCAGAATCCTGACCCTGGTTCAATACCAATAAGGTTTTCTCAGCTTGATCAATTGCATTAGGTTCATAATGCAACAACCCCAAGGCTTGAAAAAATGCGTCCACATTAGTCAGAATAGGATCTCCAGGTGTCACAGAAAAAGCCCAATCCTGGGGATCGCCGTGCAGCAAGGAGATGACAATTTTAACCTGCTGCACAGAGCTCCCCAATGAGTTAGGCTTCAAGGCAAGAAATAGTTTACAATTATTCTTAAAATTCAAAAATTTAGACCGATCCCCAGAAAACACATCAGGAGTAGGGATTTTTGGTTCAACAGCACATGATTGAGCGAGATAGGCAGAAATTCCCCGCACTTCAGCAGGGAGCTGCTCAACACAATCAGACAATTGCTTAATCTCTATTAAAGAAAAAATCCTATATATAAAAAAATTCTGACACTTTTTTTTTTTTTACAATTCTTTCCTTCTTTTGAGTACCCTAGAGTCTGCGGTTAGGCTGGTGATTCTGTTATGATTGGGTCACCGAGGAGGAGAGCAAGCCCAAGCTAAGCCACAGAAAACCAGAGAGGTTGGTAACTAAGTGGATTGCAGACCCCTGATCCTATCCACACAACTAGCAGTAGCCGTGGAGCGTGCCTACGCTGATCCTAGACGCCTCGGCACAGCCGGAGAGCTAACTAAGGCTAAAGCAAGAAAGGGGAAATCTAAACTGCCCCAGAACAGACCCCAAAGGAATAGATAGCCCCCAAACATATATTGTTGGTGAGACAAGATGAAAACACAAACGCAGGTAGGAAAATTGAGAAAACGATGGGGCCCACACTGACTAGGCAGGACAGGAAAGGAAAAACACTGCCTGCAATCATGCAAAAAACCCTGCAAAAAGGTCCAACACGTCTGATGCAAAAATACTGAAGTCGCACGACTTCGCCCACTATATCAGCACTCTGGTATATTCTGAAAGCAGAGCAAAAAAGAGGCCAATCTAATAAGGGACAAAAACAAACTGGCACAAGCAGTAACATATGGATGGTGATTCAGCACAGCCCCAGCCGGAGCTGGCTGACCCACACAAAACTGAAATAGACAAAACCAGATCAAATGTGAACAAAATAGCAAAAGAACACTTAGCTGAGCATGCAGGGACTGAGCTGGAAACTAAAACCTCAGGAGGCAGGAAAAAATCACCAGCAGGGATAGAGGGAGTCGGCTGTCTTAAATCCAGTCAGAAACCCCAGATCTCCAATCGTCATCATCATTATCAGGTGGCAAGCCTCTGTTAATCAGATCAGCTCCATTACCTCCAGTAACCACCAGAGGGAGCCCAGAAAGAGAACTTGCAACCCCTCCGTCAACCTGACCAGCTCCACCACCTTCAGCAGTAACCAGAGGTAGGCCAGAAAGCGAATTCACAACATATGGCCTCATAAAGGGACAGTGGTCAGAATTGTAAAAATTGGCCGGGTCATTAACGTGCAAACCACCCTTGGGGGTAAAGGGGTTAAGCATCATATAAGCTTTGGCAGGATTTAAGAAAATAAACATGGCCTTTCTGTCATAACGACAAAACAAAAGATAATGTATAGCAGAGTCCTTATATCTGCGGGATTCACCCTCTCAGAATACCACAAGTCTTCAGCTCCACCTGGAGCTACCATCTAGAGACTTCCCTGTCTCCAAACACACAACACAGAAAAAAAACAGTAGCTGGATATTTAGCTCCCCAATGACACCCTTGAGGTGGAGACATGGTGAGTATTCGTCCCGCCCATCTCTTACATATACTCACAAAAAAAAACAGCTGTTGCAAAGGCTGATTAACCCCTGAGCACATAACATGCTGGGAGAGAAGCTTCCAGGTTTCACATCACTGAAGATATCAATCTTCATGACACATACCACACCTCACATACAGCTCTAATGAAGCTGTCACACCACTTTTTTTTTTCTTTTTTACATGGAGTTTACTGAAGGGGTTAAATAGTGTGACGGTTTTACAGATAGAAAACAATATAAACCAGGGCTGCTATTAATTGATGGTGTATAAAGCTGCATAAACACAGTCTGCCTGCATGTGTAATGGAATGTTGTATCAAAGAAAACAAAAGAATATGCACTAACACTAAATGCACCTGTTTGTTCAGTGCAGAGATGTTAATATAAGTGGGTCCAACAATCAAAAAAGGAGGGAAAAAATATGAAAAAAAAAGTTTTATAGATCGGGTTGTTCTGGACATGATGATACCAGTGTTGGTGTGTATATATACAATGAAGGAAATAATTATTTGATTCCTTGCTGAATTTGTAAGTTTGCCCACTGACAAAGACATGAACAGTGTATAATTTTAAGGGTAGGTTAATTTTAACATTGAGAGATAGAATATCAAAAATCACATCCAGAAAATCACATTGTATAAATTATATATATACAGTATATCTATATATATATATATATATATATATATATATTAAAAAAAGAGAAGAGCCAGCACTGCCAGTGGTCAGAACGCATAACATGAGGTGCATATGCACATATCTTACTGCATTCAAAATGAGACATTTAGCAAAATATTGATCAATATATTGAGCCACCCCGCCACGCCAAGGCAATCTCATATGGGGGGTCCTACTCTACATTTTTATTTATTCACTGTGCCATTTTTTTATTGCAAATTGGTTTGTGGCTGACCACCACTGTTGCCGTGCACGCTGGGTCATGTTCGCCATCTTTTCTGTGTTTATTGTGATTGATCTAGGCTGCTGTGCACACTCACGGCAGCCCCGCCCTGCCCCAGGCTTTATTTATTTTTGCATCCATGTCTGAGCCTGCATTGCCCTTCATCTGTGTTTGCTGGTTGGGCAGTGTGTGGAGGTCAAACCTGAGATGTCTGTGTTCAGACCTGGTTGGCCTTCATCTGCACCTGCTCCATCTGGCTGCACGGGAGTGATGCAGATATGCTTCAGGTAAGGATTGCATTTGATATGGCCTTGCTTTTAAAACATTTAGGAGGCCGCAATGACACAGTGAATAAATAAAAATGTAGAGTAGGACCCCCCATATGAGATTGCCTTGGCGTGGCGGGGTGGCTCAATATATTGATCAATATTTTGCTAAATGTCTCATTTTGAATGCAGTAAGATATGTGCATATGCACCTCATGTTATGCGTTCTGACCACTGGCAGTGCTGGCTCTTCTCTTTTTTTATTGCAATTTGGTTTGTGGCTGACCACCACTGTTGCCGTGCACGCTGGGTCATGTTCGCCATCTTTTCTGTGTTTATTGTGATTGATCTAGGCTGCTGTGCACACTCACGGCAGCCCCGCCCTGCCCCAGGCTTTATTTATTTTTGCATCCATGTCTGAGCCTGCATTGCCCTTCATCTGTGTTTGCTGGTTGGGCAGTGTGTGGAGGTCAAACCTGAGATGTCTGTGTTCAGACCTGGTTGGCCTTCATCTGCACCTGCTCCATCTGGCTGCACGGGAGTGATGCAGATATGCTTCAGGTAAGGATTGTATTTGATATGGTCTTGCTTTTAAAACATTTAGGAGGCCGCAATGGCACAGTGAATAAATAAAAATGTAGAGTAGGACCCCCCATATGAGATTGCCTTGGCGTGGCGGGGTGGCTCAATATATTGATCAATATTTTGCTAAATGTCTCATTTTGAATGCAGTAAGATATGTGCATATGCACCTCATGTTATGCGTTCTGACCACTGGCAGTGCTGGCTCTTCTCTTTTTTAATATATATATATATATTTGCATTTTGCAGTGAGAAATAAGTATTTGAGCCCTCTGGCAAACAAGACTTAATACTTGGTGGCAAAACTCTTGTTGGCAGGCACAGCAGTCAGAAGTTTTTTGTAGTTGATGATGAGGTTTGAGCACATGTCAGGAGGAATTTTGGTCCACGCCTCTTTGCAGATCATCTCTAAATCATTAAGATTTTGAGGCTGTCACTTGGCAACTCGGAGCTTCGACTCCCTCCATAAGTTTTGTATGGGATTAAGGTCAGGAGACTGGCTAGGCCACTCCATTACCGTAATTTGCTTCTTTTTGAGCCACTCCTTTGTTGCCTGTATGTTTTGGGTCATTGTCTTGTTGGAAGACCCAGCTAAAACCCATTTTAATGTCCTTGCGGAGGAAAGGAGGTTGTCACTCAGAATTTTACGCTACATGGCTCTATCCATTCTCCAACTGATGCGGTGAAGTAGTCCTGTGCTCTTAGCAGAGAAACACCCCCAAGTCATGTTTCCACCTCCATGCTTGACAGTGGGGATAGTGTTCTTTGGGTCATAGGTAGCATTTCTCTTCCTCCAAACACGGCGAGTTGAGTTAATGCCAAAGAGCGCAATTTTTGTCTCATCTGACCACAGCACCTTCTCCCAATCACTCACAGAATCATCCAGGTGTTCATTGGCAAACTTCAAGTTTGTTTGGTAGTTTGTCTTGTTTTTTTCTGTGGAAGCATGGCTGAAAAGCAATGTCTGACTTTCATTTGTTCGTTTTCATAGATTTTTTATTTATTATTACTTTTGTCAGATTCAAGTTATTTCTGTGACCATTGTGGGTTTTTCTGTCATTAAACGAGGGGTACCAACAATTTTGACCACATGTGTATGACATTGCAGGGGTGCCGATTGGTGTCTCATCCCTCTGCCAGCTTTCTAAATGCTGCGATTGCCATCGATCGAGGTATTTAGTGGTTAATTATTCCTGGGTGATGCGGGCACCACTCCCGGCTGTGACAACACAGGCTCAGTTACCAAGTCGAGCTCCCAGGCGGCCATTGTGCGGGCACGGCTCCTGTGTCCGCATAATCACCATGAGGTAGGTTAACGTCATTTTGCTGGAAGCCAATCATGACCATGACGTAAACCTATGTAAAATGTCGTAAAGCGGTTAAGGAGAACCTGTCATCCTATTCCTGTTGTCTTATTTAAAGGACAGCTAAACTTTTAAAAAACTCATCTTGGTTTATAAGACTGTAGTCTGCAAATGTCCTGAAGGGAATTTATCATTTCATTCATGCTGGCTTTACCATGGGCAGTATGCATCAGAGCCTGGCTACACCATTGCAGCCAGGTATAATTGACATGTCTCTCTCGTATGTATATATAAGGAGAGACATGTCAATCATTTGGAGCGCTACGGGGAGAGGCCAGACATCAGATTCATCTCATCTCTCTATGTTCTCTGTCCGGCTCTGCAAACTCTTTTCTCGTTAACTCCCTACAGCAATCATGAAGTTAGTCTCTGATTTATGCTGCATGGCACTTTCGGCAGAAATAATATAATGAAAATTTCTTTTTAAAGCAATTTATAGCTGATGGTTCCTAAAGAGCGGGGACTGCTTTTACCTAACCAAAGAGTATGCCTGGGTATGTGATCTACAAAAATGTATATACATTATAAATGTATAATGTGTTGACTAACTATATCTGCTGTTACAGAATATCAAATAAATGAAGGCAATGCTACCTATCTCTTCAATACTAATGTGACAAACATATTATTACATTGACTTTAGATATTAATTAACTTTCCAAAAAAACACAATTGTTTGTATGAGAGACTAGTCAGGCATTTTTTCTCATTTGTATCATTCGCCAGTGTGTGTAACAAATAACTTTCTGAAACATTATTCTTTTCATTCATTTTCTAAGTGTCGCTTTTATTCTTGTTTATAATAATAAATATTCTTTTGCAGCTAGTTGTTATAACAGCGCCCACTCACATCCAGGTATAAATCTATAACTGACAGTCTTTAACATTTATGGCCAGCTATAGCTGTTGGACCTCGAAGCCTTAAAATATTGTTATGGTGTCACGGGGATACCGCAACAGAGTGGGGTCTGACGATCGCAGCATCTGGTGACACATACGCATGCGGTAGTAGAACGGCTTCTCTGTCCTGATACAAGTTCTGGCTTTCTTTGCTCTGGTGCTGTAAGGGTTAAACAGCTTAGCTGGACTCCCTGAGTTCTCTGTCTTGGGTTGTATCAGCTGTTCTGAGTTATTTATAAGAACCCTCCTCGTTTCTGACCTTGCTAGTGATCGTTACCACTATATGAAGGAGAGAGTATAGTGTTTGGAATAGGTTGGAGATTTTTCCCAGACATTGATGCGTAGAGTTGGTTTGCATGTTTATCCTTATCCTCTCCCATTTGGTCTCTTCCTTCCTGTTCCTCCCCTTTCCCACTCTGTTGTTTAGTGAGTGTATTTGTATGATTGTAGTTTTCTTTTCTCTCTGTCTGTTTACCCCTGTAAGTCTGGTTATTGTTTATTTATACACTTCGGCCTCACACCTTCCTGGGTGGGTATGGGAACAGATAGGGTAAGATAGGAGCATAGCAAGGCATGAGACCCCAGCATCTCCATCACCATCGTCAGGGGGACAGGGATATCCTAGGGCACCCCTAGTTCGAGTGATCAGGTATGTGCCTACAGTCACTTGTCACTTCATGACATTTGGTGTAAGTGCTAGAACTACATATGTCAGCGCACATGTGCACCGGTATCGACAAGCGCACATCATTTTTATATATAAATGTAGCCGACCTATGGGAGTTTCATTACACACCCACATTACCATAGTCTGCACACTTTCCATCCATCAATGACAACACATTGCCTGTGCACCTAGTGTAGATATAAATGCAATGTTACAATTATAGACCTTTCCTGGACCATCACAATTTGAATTCCTAATAAGTAACACTGCACAGTGTAATCTGTTCTGTATAGTGCAGTGCAATATATCAATGGATCCTAAGTGAATGTAGCTCCATTTGTATCCTGTCTTTGTTGATAAACTGCTCAGTTGCGTATGTCTTCTAATTTTATTTATTAAACTTATTTTCTTGCCATTTCTGTTACCAGCCAGGAGGTATGAAGGCAGGAACATTTGACCCATATCCATTGCATTCTAATGAGCCCTATGGAAAAAAGTCTACAAAAAGTGCTGTAAAAGGAGGAAAGACCTTCCAACCTTCAGCAGGGCCCAAATCATATCCAATAAGAAGTATCTTGGAATCACATGTTATAAAGTAAGGGCCATAGTCTTATTAAGAATGCGGACTATACTTTTTTTTTTCTTCTTCAATGAATTAGCCTTTTGCGAGGTGAAAACCAGTAACAGAAGATTTTGTAGTTACAAAAGTTAGTAAACCACAGGAGATATATACTGTATATATATATATACACTGTATATCTATATACTGTGTGTCTATATATATATATATATATATATATATATATATATATATATACACTGTGTATACTGCCCAGAAAAATAAAGGGAACACTAAATGTTTGATCAGCCTGTAATTTGTTCCCTTTATTTTTTTGAGCAGTATACTGGGAATATACTGCTACTGTGTATATACTGTGTGTATATATGTTTGTGTATATATATATATATATATACACACACACACACACACACACACACACACACACACATCTACAAAAAAAACTGACCAGCACCTCCTAAGTGTGAGTAGGTGCAAGCTGCAGTGACTGCAAAACATATGAAAAAGGCACAACAGCACCCTGTGAATACCAAGACATGTGATGTCAATGGAAATAACAACTTCCAAACGCTCTGCACCGCGGCGGAATCGCTTCGCGTTAAAAAACGCAGCATGCTCATTAATTTTGCGGATTCGCGGCAATCCCGCACCCATAGGAATGCATTGTTCTGCTTACTTCCCGCATGTGGCTGTGCACACCATGCGGAAAGTAAGCAGAACATTTGCGGATGGTACCCACGGTCCGGAGGAGAGGAGACTGTCCTCCGGGCTTTGGGTACCATATCCCTGTAAAAAATAGAATTTAAAATAAAAAATATTGTTATTCTTACCTTCCGACGTCCCGCGCAGCCTTCCCGCCTTTCTCCACGCTCTCGTTCCCAGTAATCCTTTGCGAAAATGCCCGCGATGACGTCCGTTCTCGCGGGATCGCGAAGTCTCGCGGTCATTCGCGCGATGTCATCGCGAATTACCGCGAGACATCGCGATCCCGCGAGAACTGACGTCATCGCGGGCATTTTCGCAAAGGATTACTGGGAACGGCTGCGCGGGACGTCGGAAGGTAAGAATAACAGTATTTTTTATTTTTTTTTTTACATTTTATCTTTTACTACTGATGCTGCATAGGCGGCTTCAGTAGTAAAAAGTTGGTCACACTCGTCAAACACTATGTTTGACGAGTGTGACCAACCTGTCAATCAGTTCTCCAAGCGATGCTACAGATCGCTTGGAAAACGCTAGCATTTTGCAAGCTAAATACGCTTGCAAAATGCTATTTTTTCCTCGGGAAAATCGCGGGAATTTAAAATGCGATTTTCCCACGGAATGGAATTCCGGAATTCTCGCGGTAATTTCCGCGAGAGTTCCGGTACGTGTGCACATAGCCTTAAAGGGAAGGTGCCATCCAAAAAAATTTTTTTTCAGCAATTGAAAAAATGTAAAGAATTAATGTTTACATTTTCTTAAAAATTATTATCATTTGTTTTTAATTTTGCAAAATATGAAAAATAATTTTAAAAAGTTTGGCATTTCCACTTGTTAACACTAGGGGGAGCAGCTACTGAAATCTGGCACAAAAACCTATGACATCTAGGAACACAGTGAGCAGCCATTTTGATGGGGCCTGCAAAGTTACTGACTGTCTTTGCATGTAAAGTCTGGATCAGAACAGGTCATCAATCAGCAGAAATGTTTCCTGGATTTCTGTGGAGCAGACAAGCAGACGGTCCATCCATGTGTATAAAACACAGCACTCTATGTACAATCCCTGGCACCGAACAGGGCGCCCCCCATAGACCCGCACACTGCTCTCCTGAAATACTCTGTGCTGCTGTCACTCTGCTCCTTCCACCATACATCAGGCCCCTGTCGCCTCGCTTTCACACATCGCCAGGACAGGATCTGAGGAGAGGAATGGGGTCTTCGGTCACTGAGGATGGCAGGCAGCAAGGATTCTGGGAGCAGGGTGACAGCAGCACAGAGTATTTCAGGAGAGCAGTGTGCTGGTCTATGGGGGGCACAGAGGGAGATATATGGGGGAGGAGCAGGGTGACAGCAGCACAGAGTATTTCAGGAGAGCAGTGCGCTGGTCTATGGGGGGCACAGAGGGAGATATATGGGGGAGGAGCAGGGTGACAGCAGCACAGAGTATTTCAGGAGAGCAATGTGCTGGTCTATGGGGGGCACAGAGGGAGATATATGGGGGAGGAGCAGGGTGACAGCAGCACAGAGTATTTCAGGAGAGCAGTGTGCTGGTCTATGGGGGGCACAGAGGGAGATAAATGGTGGAGGAGCAGGGTGACAGCAGCACAGAGTATTTCAGGAGAGCAGTGCGCTGGTCTATGGGGGTCACAGAGGGAGATATATGGGGGAGGAGCAGGGTGACAGCACCACAGAAATCCAGGAAACATTTCTGCTGATTGATGGCCTGTTCTGATCCAGACTTTGCATGCAAAGACCCCATTCCCCTCCTCAGATCCTGTCCTGGCGATGTGTGACAGCGAGGCGACAGGCGCAGTCCGGGGTGACGCTGGGAAGCAGGCTGGGGGGAAATGTAGCCATATAGTAAAAATGAGACCCCTCTCTTCAGCTGCCTCACCAGCCCTCCTCTGACTTCACCTATTACCCCTGACCCGTGTGCAGGGGCTCAGCCAGAACCACCCTAGAATGGGTCCGCTTTTAGCAGATAATACTGCCATAGTGTTCTCACATAATACCGCCATATACTTCCCACATAATGCCGCCATATAGTTCATACCACCATGTAGATCACACATAAAACCAGCAGGGTGACAGCAGCACAGAGTATTTCAGGAGAGCAGTATCACACTGGATAGGATTAGATACACGGCTCAGCAGACAGTATCACACAGGATAGGATTAGATACATGGCTCAGCAGTCAGTATCACACAGGAGAGGATTAGATACACAGCTCAGCAGTCAGTATCACACAGGAGAGGATTAGATACACGGCTCAGCAGACAGTATCACACAGGAGAGGATTAGATACACGGCTCAGCAGTCAGTATCACACAGGGGAGGATTAGATACACGGCTCAGCAGTCAGTATCACACAGGAGAGGATTAGATACACGGCTCAGCAGTCAGTATCACACAGGATAGGATTAGATACACGGGTCAGCAGTCAGTAACACACAGGAGAGGATTAGATACACGGCTCAGCAGTCAGTATCACACAGGAGAGGATTAGATACATGGCTCACCAGTCAGTATCACACAGGGGAGGATTAGATACATGGCTCAGCAGTCAGTATCACACAGGAGAGGATTAGATACACGGCTCAGCAGACAGTATCACAGGAGAGGATTAGATACACGGCTCAGCAGTCAGCATCACACAGGAGAGGATTAGATACACGGCTCAGCTGTCAGTATCACAGAAGGGGAGGATTAGATACACGGCTCAGCAGTCAGTATCACACAGGATAGGATTAGATACACGGCTCAGCAGTCAGTATCACACAGGAGAGGATTAGATACATGGCTCAGCAGTCAGTATCACACAGGGGAGGATTAGATAAATGGCTCAGCAGTCAGTATCACACAGGAGAGGATTAGATACACGGCTCAGCAGACAGTATCACAGGAGAGGATTAGATACATGGCTCAGCAGTCAGCATCACACAGGATAGGATTAGATACATGGCTCAGCAGTCAGTATCACACAGGAGAGGATTAGATACACGGCTCAGCAGTCAGTATCACACAGGAGAGGATTAGATATGTTGCTCAGCAGTCAGTATCACACAGGGGAGGATTAGATACATGGCTCAGCAGTCAGTATCACACAGGAGAGGATTAGATACACGGCTCAGCAGACAGTATCACACAGGAGAGGATTAGATACACGGCTCAGCAGTCAGTATCACACAGGGGAGGATTAGATACACGGCTCAGCAGTCAGTATCACACAGGAGAGGATTAGATACACGGCTCAGCAGTCAGTATCACACAGGATAGGATTAGATACACGGCTCAGCAGTCAGTATCACACAGGATAGGATTAGATACACGGCTCAGCAGTCAGTATCACACAGGAGAGGATTAGATACATGGCTCACCAGTCAGTATCACACAGGGGAGGATTAGATACATGACTCAGCAGTCAGTATCACACAGGAGAGGATTAGATACACGGCTCAGCAGACAGTATCACAGGAGAGGATTAGATACACGGCTCAGCAGTCAGCACCACACAGGAGAGGATTAGATACACGGCTCAGCTGTCAGTATCACAGAAGGGGAGGATTAGATACATTGCTCAGCAGTCAGTATCACACAGGAGAGGATTAGATACACGGCTCAGCAGACAGTATCACAGGAGAGGATTAGATACACGGCTCAGCAGTCAGCATCACACAGGAGAGGATTAGATACACGGCTCAGCAGTCAGCATCACACAGGAGAGGATTAGATACACGGCTCATCAGTCAGCATCACACAGGAGAGGATTAGATACACAGCTCAGCAGTCAGTATCACACAGGAGAGGATTAGATACACGGCTCAGCAGTCAGTATCACACAGGATAGGATTAGATACACGGCTCAGCAGTCAGTATCACACAGGAGAAGATTAGATACATGGCTCAGCAGTCAGTATCACACAGGAGAGGATTAGATACACGGCTCAGCAGACAGTATCACAGGAGAGGATTAGATACATGGCTCAGCAGTCAGCATCACACAGGAGAGGATTAGATACACGGCTCAGCAGTCAGTTTCACACAGGAGAGGATTAGATACACGGCTCAGCAGTCAGTATCACACAGGAGAGGATTAGATACACGGTTCAGAAGTCAGTATCACATAGGAGAGGATTAGGTACACGGCTCAGCAGTCAGAATCACACAGGAGAGGATTAGATACACGGCTCAGCAGGCAGTATCACACAAGACAGTATTACAGATATGCCCACACTGGTGAAACTTCCAGCCCCCCCAATTATACACTAGACTATGGGCTGTATATGTCACTGTCCTCCTCAGACAGCCATAAAAGCTGTCATAAAAGGGAAGGTGTCAGATTACCGGAGATCATTGGGGCTGTGAGTGAGGAGGCGGAGACAGAGCAGGAGGACAGTGGAGCTGGAGCAGGAAGCAGAACGTGGAGCTCAGCAGATAGCACTGGGCTACAGTAAAATGGCGCCCAGCCACACCTACAGCAGTGAATGGTGCAGCCCACAGGGGCGTGCCCAGTTCTCTGCTAATGAGGCTGCAATGTGGGGTCGGGAGCCGACCGCAGTCTCCTATGTCCAGGGACGGCCATATTTGCAGACTGTATGAGTCCTCCACAGATCTGCAAATCAAGATGGCAGCGCCCAGTGGCTACAATAAAACATTATTACAAACAAACCATAAATCCTGGTTAGTACAACATTTGCTGAAACAACATGTTTTGTTACTTACTCTTTTTTTGCACCTTCCCTTTAAGAGTTCAGCTTCTAAGTCCTGTTGAAAAGTCACACAATCAGGAGGTCTTCTCACCTTCATACACAGCACCATGTTTCAGATAAATAGGTCCCATTTTACAATGTGAACCACACCCAGGAGTAGAGATATGGTGAGCAGCCTACCCTCCTTAACTCTTCAGCTGCTCACAATTAGAACTGGACCCAAGATGGCCGATTAACTATACATGAATACTTTTTCAAGCCAATGAACATATACAGCTCTGGTAAAAATTAAGAGACCACTGCAAAATTTTCAGTTTGTCTGATTTTTCTCTTTATAGTTATATTTTTGAGTAAAATGTAATTTGCTCTTTTATTTTATAAACTACCGACAACATGTCTTTGAATTTCCAAGCACTAAATTTTGTATTTATTTTCAGAAAATGAGAAATGGTCAAAACAACAAAAAAATGCAGTGCTTGCAGACCTCAAATAATACAAAGAAAACAAGTTCATAATCATTTAGAAACAACAATACTAATGTTTTAACTCAGGAAGAGTTCAGAAATCAATATTTGTCTCATGTACAGCACCATGGAATTAATGGTTCTTTATAAATAATAATAATAATAATATTTTGTGGAATAACCATGATTTTTAATCACAGCTTTTATGCGTCTTGGCATGCTTTCCACCAGTCTTTCACACTGCTTTTGGGTGACCTTATGCCACTCCTGGTACAAAAATTTAAGCAGTTCTTCTTTGTTTGATGGCTTGTGACTATCCATCATCCTCTTGATTACATTCCAGAGGTTTTCAATGGGGTTCAGGTCTGGAGATTGGGCTGGCCATGACAGAGATTGATGTGGTGGTCTTTCATTCACACATTGATTGAACTAGCTGTGTTTCATGGCGCATTGTCTTGCTGGAAAAAACAGTCCTCAGAGTTGGGGAACACTGCCTGAGCAGAAGGAATCAACTGTTTTCCAGGATAACCTTGTGTGCGGCTTGATTCATATGTCCTTCGCAAAGATTAACCTGCCCAAATCCAGCCTTGCTGAAGCATCCCCAGATCATCACCGATCCTCCACCAAATTTCACAGTAGGTGCAAGACACTGTGGCTTGTATGCCTCTCCAGGCCTCCGTCTAACCATTAGACGACCAGGTGTTGGGCAAAGCTGAAAATTAGACTCATCAGAGAAGATTACCTTACTCCAGTCCTCTATAGTCCAATCCTTATGGTCTTTGGGAAACTTCAGCCTGGCTCTCCTTTGCTTCTCATTGATGAAAGGCTTTTTTCTAGCTTTACATGACTTGAGCCCTGCCTCTAGGAGCCTGTTACGAACTGTTCTTGCCGTGCACTTCACCCAGCTGCCATTCCTTTTGTAGGTCACTTGATGTCATCCTGTGGTTGCTGAGTGACATTCAAATAATATGATGGTCATCCCAGTCATTGGAGAGTTGTTTTCGCCCTCTGCCGGTCTGTAGCTTTATTGTCCCCAATGTCTGCTGCTTGACCTTGTTGTAATGGACTGTCGTCTTGGAAATTTTAAGGATGGAGGCAACATGATGCTCACTGTATCCCTCTGCAAGGAAAGCCAGAATTGAGCCCTTCTTTTCCTCACTCAAGACTTTTCCTTTCAACTCCTTTGGCATGAATAAAAGTTACTTTTTAATTCCTTTTACTTTTGGGATAGTACTAGCACTTGTTTTGCCATTCAGCTTGTCCAATTGCAAGAGGATTGTGAACACCACAGCAGGGTTTTTTATACTTTCCTTCGTTAAATAACATTTGGTTCAGGTGATCACCTTATCAGAAGCACATGAAGTAAACTGAGGTGTACTCTGGTTGGAATTCAACTGACACTGGAATGGAATGGCTGTCAGACATGTAGAGAAGCTGATTTTTCTAAAACTGTGCAGTGGTCTCTTAATTTTTGCCAGAGCTGTATATATGTTCATTGGCTTGAAAAAGTATTCATGTTTAGCCTGTGAACTTTTCCACATTTTAGGGGATTTTATGTGATACACCAACACTAAGTAGCAAGTATTTGTGAAGTGAAAAGTAACTACTTAGTTGTTTTCTAATTATTTTAAAAACATGAATCTGAAAATTGTGACATGCATTGTATTCAGCCCCCCTGAGTCAATACTTTGTGGGACCATCTTTTGCTGCAATTACTCCTACAATTCTTTTGAGGTATGTCTCTAACAGCTTATATGTTAGTACATTATTTAATGTCCATTTCATTGCAGGACAGTGAACCCACAAAACTACAAGTCGGCAACGCTGATATCATACTGAAGACAGCCCTGAATAGCTGTGTTTAAAGCCAATGTACATGTGACAATGCACAGACAATAATTATAAAAAGCACCTGTACAGTTTATATTTTTTCTAAATAAAATAATTTTAAGCTTTATATCCCTTACAAGTGCACTGTGATTTCTAATGATACTATATTCTTTCTACACCACTTTACATAGCAGGAGAATGGCTGGGCCCTTGAAGCATTGTAGATTCCATACACTTCTTCCTTCTCCTGTCCATTGCACAGAGTGCTAGTATTTAACACAGCCGGATGTGGACTCCATGTTTGTGCAATGCATCTGAAATACAGCAACGTTTTGTAGAAATTTAATTAACTAAATTTTAGTGTCTATGTAATAATGCTGCAGGTGCTGGGGATGTCGTCGCGGATCAGAGACAGACCAAGATTTAAAGGGTTTATTTATTGGGAATAGACTCTCCACACAGGGAGAAGCAGTGGGAGTTAAAAGTGACAGAGAAAACGGTAAAACAGTAGAAAGGCTAAGGAAAGCTTTTAAACAGTTACAGTTGTGGCCAAAAGTATTGACACCCCTGCAATTTTGCCAGATAATACTCAGTTTCTTCCTGAAAATTATTGCAAATACAAATTCTTTGTTATTATTATCTTCATTTAATTTGTCTTGAATGAAAAAACACAAAAAGAATTGTCCTAAAGCCAAATTGGATATAATTCCACGCCAAACATAAAAAAGAGGGTGGACAAAAATATTGGCACTGTTCGAAAAATCATGTGATGCTTCTCTAATTTGTGTAATTAACAGCACCTGTAACTTACCTGTGGCACCTAACAACAGGTGTTGGCAATAACTAAATCACACTTGCAGCCAGTTGACACGGATTAAAGTTGACTCAACCTCTGTCCTGTGTCCTTGTGTGTACCACATTGAGCATGGAGAAAAGAAAGAAGACCAAAGAACTGTCTGAGGACTTGAGAAACCAAATTGTGAGGAAGCATGAGCAATCTCAAGGCTACAAGTCCATCTCCAAAGACCTGAATGTTCCTGTGTCTGCCGTGCGCAGTGTCATCAAGAAGTTTAAAGCCCATGGCACTGTGGCTAACCTCCCTAGATGTGGACGGAAAAGAAAAATTTACAACAGATTTCAACGTAACATTGTGCGGATGTTGGATAAAGAACCTCGACTAACATTCAAACAAGTTCAAGGTGCCCTGCAGTCCGAGGTTACAACAGTGTCAACCCGTACTGTTATGATTGAGTCACCGTCGGAGGCAAAAACAGAAATGCTAGCTACAGTGCCTACAAGTAGTATTCAACCCCCTGCAGATTTAGCAGGTTTACACATTCGGAATTAACTTGGCATTGTGACATTTGGACTGTAGATCAGCCTGGAAGTGTGAAATGGACTGCAGCAAAAAAGAATGTTATTTCTTTGTTTAATTTTTTTTTAAATTGTGAAAAGTTTATTCAGAGGGTCATTTATTATTCAACCCCTCAAACCACCAGATTTCTGTTTGGTTCCCCTAAAATATTAAGAAGTATTTCAGGCACAAAGAACAATGAGCTTCACATGTTTGGATTAATTATCTCTTTTTCCAGCCTTTTCTGACTATTTAAGACCCTCCCCAAACTTGTGAACAGCACTCATACATGGTCAACATGGGAAAGACAAAGGAGCATTCCAAGGCCATCAGAGACAAGATCGGGGAGGGTCACAAGGCTGGCAAGGGGTACAAAACCCTTTCCAAGGAGTTGGGCCTACCTGTCTCCACTGTTGGGAGCATCATCTGGAAGTGGAAGGCTTATGGAACTACTGTTAGCCTTCCACGGCCTGGACAGCCTTTGAAAGTTTCCTCCCGTGCCGAGGCCAGGCTTGTCCGAAGAGTCAAGGCTAACCCAAGGACAACAAGGAAGGAGCTCCGGGAAGATCTCATGGCAGTGGGGACATTGGTTTCAGTCAATACCATAAGTAACGTACTCCACCGCAATGGTCTCCGTTCCAGACGAGCCCGTAAGGTACCTTTACTTTCAAAATGTCATGTCAAGGCTCGTCTACAGTTTGCTCATGATCACTTGGAGGACTCTGAGACAGACAGGTTCAAGGTTCTCTGGTCTGATGAGACCAAGATCGAGATCTTTGGTGCCAACCACACACGTGATGTTTGGAGACTGGATGGCACTGCATACGACCCCAAGAATACCATCCCTACAGTCAAGCATGGTGGTGGCAGCATCATGCTGTGGGGCTGTTTCTCAGCCAAGGGGCCTGGCCATCTGGTCCGCATCCATGGGAAGATGGATAGCACGGCCTACCTGGAGATTTTGGCCAAGAACCTCCGCTCCTCCATCAAGGATCTTAAGATGGGTCGTCATTTCATCTTCCAACAAGACAACGACCCAAAGCACACAGCCAAGAAAACCAAGGCCTGGTTCAAGAGGCAAAAAATCAAGGTGTTGGAGTGGCCTAGTCAGTCTCCTGACCTTAACCCAATTGAAAACTTGTGGAAGGAGCTCAAGATTAAAGTCCACATGAGACACCCAAAGAAACTAGATAACTTGGAGAAGATCTGCATGGAGGAGTGGGCCAAGATAACTCCAGAGACCTGTGCCGGCCTGATCAGGTCTTATAAAAGACGATTATTAGCTGTAATTGCAAACAAGGGTTATTCCACAAAATATTAAACCTAGGGGTTGAATAATAATTGACCCACACTTTTATGTTTAAAATTTATTAAAATTTAACTGAGCAAATCTTTGGTTTAAAAAAAAATTTAACTGAGCAACATAACTTTTTGGTTTGTAAGATTTATGCATCTGTTAATAAATCCTGCTCTTGTGTGAAGTTTGAAGGCTCTAACTTATTTGCATCTTATCAAACCTGCTAAATCTGCAGGGGGTTGAATACTACTTGTAGGCACTGTAAGTCCAGAAAACCAGAGAAGTTGGCAGCTATCGGATTGCAGACCCCTGAACCTATCAACACAACTAGCAGTAGCCGTGGGGGGTTCCTACGATGCCCTAGACCCCTCGATCACAGCCGGAGAAATAGCTAGGCCTAAAGAAAGAAAGGGGGAAACTAAACTGCCCCAGA
The DNA here is from genome assembly GCF_039654945.1 of Dendrobates tinctorius. Classification (NCBI taxonomy): domain Eukaryota; kingdom Metazoa; phylum Chordata; class Amphibia; order Anura; family Dendrobatidae; genus Dendrobates; species Dendrobates tinctorius. The sequence continues at coordinate 72,967,803 of NW_027361676.1, forward strand.
GCAGACCCCAAAGCAATAGGCAGCCCCCAACATATAATGACGGTGAAGCAAGATGAAAACACTAACACAGGCAGAAAGATAGACTGAGCAAAGACGGGGCCCAATCTAGCTAGATGGAAAAGGACAGGAAGGCTGCTGTCTGCAATCCGTGAAAAACCCTATGAAAATAAGAGCCAACAGACTGACAGTGAAAAAGGCCCTGAAGACGCTAGGCTTCAAAAAAGCTATGTCAGTACTCAGGAATATTCTGAAGACAGAGCTACAGGCAAAAGGAGATTCAGATCACCCCAGCAGGGAATGGCAGAATCCAGAAAAGCAAGGAAAACAAAAACAAAACACTAATGCAAACAGGCAAAGCAGAAAAACTTAGCTTAGAGGAGCAGGAATCAGACTGGTGTCCTAGAAGTCCACAGAGAAATCACCCGCAGGGCAGAAGGGCGTCGGCAGCCTTATATCCAGTCCGTGACTCCACTCAGCCAGTCATCCTCATCAGGTTCAGGTGCCTGATAATCAGGCTCATTACCTTCCTTCACCAGAATAGGGAGTTCACCAGACCTCAGTGACGAAGGGGAAAATGAACTCACAACACCGTACTATCCGTCGGCGTCTGAATGAAAAGGGACTGTATGGTAGGAGACCCAGGAAGACCCCACTTCTTACCCCGAGACATAAAAAAGCCAGGCTGGAGTTTGCCAAAACTTACCTGAAAAAGCCTAAAACGTTTTGGAAGAATGTTCTCTGGTCAGATGAGACAAAAGTAGAGCTTTTTGGGCAAAGGCATCAACATAGAGTTTACAGGAGAAAAATAGAGGCATTCAAAGAAAAAAACACGGTCCCTACAGTCAAACATGGCGGAGGTTCCCTGATGTTTTGGGGTTGCTTTGTTGCCTCTGGCACTGGACTGCTTGACCGTGTGCATAGCATTATGAAGTCTGAAGACTACCAACAAATTTTGCAGCATAATGTAGGGCCCAGTGTGAGAAAGCTGGGTCTCCCTCAGAGGTCATGGGTCTTCCAGCAGGACCAATGACCCAAAACACACTTCAAAAAGCACTAGAAAATGGTTTCAGAGAAAGCACTGGAGACTTCTAAGGTGGCCAGCAATGAGTCCAGACCTGAATCCCATAGAACACCTGTGGAGAGATCTAAAAATGGCAGTTTGGAGAAGACACCCTTCTAATATCAGGGACCTGGAGCAGTTTACCAAAGAAGAATGGTCTAAAATTCCAGCAGAGCATTGTAAGAAACTCATTGATGGTTACCGTAAGCGGTTTGTCGCAGCTATTTTGGCTAAAGGTTGGGCAACCAAGTATTAGGCTGAGGGTGCCAATACTTTTGCCTGGCCCATTTTTGGAGTTTTGTGTGAAATGATCAATGTTTTGCTTTTTGCTTCATTCTCTTTTGTGTTTTTTCATTTAAGACAAATTAAATGAAGATAATAATACCAAAGAATTTGTGATTGCAATCATTTTCAGGAAGAAACTGAGTATTATCTGACAAAATTGCAGGGGTGTCAATACTTTTGGCCACAACTGTATGCAGAGTTGAAACGGTTAAACTGGAATTCTTGTAACTTATCAGTCCGGGGAAAGCTTGATTAAAAGGTTCTCTTTCTCCCACGTTGGCACCGTCAACAGCGGCGCTTGCGGCCTCTGTAGTCTCTCCTCTGGATCAAGCTGGGACCTCAGGGGTTAAAGCAGGAAGCAGGGAGACGCTGAGTCTCCCCTGCTCTAAGCCTCTGTATGATACACTGACAGTCTCTCTGCAGGAATGATGCTGTGCACACTGGGAAGTCTCTTTGCCACACTCAGGGGTCTCAGCTTGCCACTGCGGTCACCGGGACTGAACTCATGGGTCACTGTCTCTGCACTGTCCGGGGGGTAGTTTCCTCTGGTCACGGAGGCTACCGAGTCCATGTACTCACATACAGCTTTCACTATGTCTCGTACTTCAGTCTCAGTCCTCTGACGGGGAGTTCTCTCTCTGGGAGCGTGGTGCTGCAGCCTGCTTTCTCTCTGGTGCACTCTCCCGTCTCTGGTGCACTCTTCTCTGTGCCTGACGCGCTCTCCTTTCGCACCCTCTGCCTGCACAGCTTCCGGTCCACCGCCCCTTCCTTTGCCTCACTGCCCCTTGGAGTCACATTGTCCAGTCGGTCCAGGGCAGACTGTCTTCCCCCAGGCAACCCTGCTGTCTGGCTAGGTGGTTCCAGATACGGAACAGGCAAGGTAACCTCTTTTGGGCTCTTCTTCCTCTTCACCCCCTTACATCTACAGCTCATACGCAAACCTATATGTCTCCAGAATGGAAGACGAAAAGATAAATCTTGTCTCGTCTTCTCCCTTCCCATGTGTCCCATACATCTTGTTAACTTACAAAATGTATGTTACCAACATTTAAATGGAGTAAAAGGAGTATGACAGCAGATCTGACTACGTGAATAGGCGATAAATGCCCTCACTATCACTAGAATGAGCCCCCCCCTTCCCCCCCTGTTTCTTCATAGTGCTGTCGGAGATGCAATGAAGCAGTATAGTAATTACAATCCAGAAAAAAGAGGAAGTATGAATAATACTGTTGAAAGACATGAGCTAAAAACAGCATTTATTAAGTCATATAAAATACATACTCATTGTATGGATCACAAAAGATATACATAGATACAGTGTGCACATTGGAACCACCAACAAAGGTATCACATAGACAAAAGTACAGGGAAAATGGTACTATCATATGATTTTATTTGGGTGCACTGAATAATTATCTGCAAAACAATACTGACAATGTATAATATGTAGTTACACCAATGCACCCCTCTTGAATATGTAGATATTGAACAAAATCCCCAATAACATCATTTATCATATAATACGAAATGATTGTAAAAGGAAGAACTACCAGGTAACATGTGCAAATAATGAACTACCAGCTAAATCTTCCCAAACTAGCTAGTGCATGGCAGAACTAAAGAAGGCTGACAATATATAAGAATTGTATATCTATCTTCATCCAAAAGTGCTAAGTGCTGAGTGCAAACTGCAATGAGATAAAGGTATTATATAGCCTAGTGGCAGTACATAGAAGACAAGTCAAAAAGTCAGAAAGCCTCCTACCATGGGAAAAACATATCGCTATATGGAAAAGTGCAAATGCACAGGTAAACAGTTAAATACACATGGCAGCTCAATGTGAATACCTGACCTGTAGGTGGCAACCGTGCATTTGCAGGCCACAAATGTGCATGTGTCTGCAAAAACGGTTAGAAACCGACTCCATGAGGATGGTTTGAGGGCCCGACGTCTCACAGTTGAGTTGTGCTCACAGCCCAACACCGTGCAGGATGCTTGGCATTTGTCACAGAACAACAGGATTGGCAAATTCGCCACTGGTGCCGTGTTCTTCACAGATGAAAGCAGGTTCACACTGAGCACATGTGACAGAGTCTGGAGACGCCGTGGTGAGCGATCTGCTGCCTGCAACATCCTTCAGCATGACCGGTTTGGCAATGGGTCAGTAATGGTGTGGGGTGGCATTTCTTTGGAGGGCCGCACAGCCCTCCATGTGCTCGCCAGAGGTAGCCTGACTGCCATTAGGTACCAAGATGAGATCCTCAGACCCCTTGTGAGACCATATGCTAGTGCGGTTGGCCCTGGGTTCATCCTAATGCAGGACAATGCCAGACCTCGTGTCTGGAGTGTGTCAGCAGTTCTTGCAAGATGAAGGCACTGAAGCTATGGACTGGTCAGCCCGTTCCCAGGATCTGAATCGGATTGAGCACATCTGGGACATCATGTCTCGCTCCATCCACCAATGTCACGTTGCCCCACAGACTGTCCAGATGGTGGATGCTTTAGTCCAGGTGTGGGAGGAGATCCCTCAGGAGACCATCCGCAACCTCATCAGGAGCATGCCCAGGCATTGTACGGAGGTTATACAGGCACGTGGAGGCCACACACAATACTGAGCCTCATTTTGACTTGTTTTAAGGACATTACATTCCACTTTAATTTGTGTATGACTCCAAATCCAGCACCTCCATTGGTTAATGAATTTGATTTCCATTTATGATTTTTGTGTGATGTTTTTTTTGTCAGCACATTCAATTTTGTACAGAACAAAGTATTCAATGAGATTATTTCAGTCATTCAGATCTAGGATGTGTTATTTGAGTGTTCCCTTTATTTTTTTGAGCAGTGTATATTGGACATATTTTGCATTTGCTTAGCAATACCATTTTAATGGGATATATCAGTGTGGATTTTACTCTGTCTACTTATTTTCAACTTTCTGTCACTTTGATATGTGCCCACTAAGATGGCCTCAGTACATTATGATTTATTCTGTGACAGCTCATTAGCATGTGTGGATATATCAGTACAATATGAAATGTAATTCCCAATTATAACTGGGTTTGGGTTAGGTTCACTCTGTATTCATCTCCTATTTTTTATTTTATTGTTTTAAATTGAGTCTCAAAGATTGATACATTTTATTATCAGGGTTTCCCAAAGTTTCCGCTTTTGGGTATTATATATTTTGGAAGTGACCATCTATATACCCCTTTGGTTATTTGAAGTGTAAGATGGCTGCCGGACGAGTCCTTGAGGGGAGATATGTGTCATCGCAGCTGTTAGCTGCGGTGATGTGAGATCAGAAGAATGCTCCAGCACATATAGTGCTGAGAGAGTTATTTGGCCATTCCAGGGCCAGGTTTTACGAGCGGTCATAAGAGATGGATGGGAATGACCACTCACATATCTCAACCCCCAGGGGCGTGGTTTGGCAGATAAAATGGAGGCCGAGTCTCTCATTCAGTATCTGTAGGTGTGGAGACCTCCAGTGTGTGGTGCTAAAGGCACTGACCTGAGCGGGTGGACCCGCAGTGCTATATGGACTACTTACTGGCTGTTCGTGTTCACCTTCAGTGTGTGTTGCTAAAGGCACTGTCCTGAGCGGGCGGACCCGCAATACCATATGGACTATTTGTTTTTAATTTTGCTAAGAATGAATCAATAATTTTGCGAAGATAACAGGTGCACTTAATGTCGGATGATCCCGGTTACAAAGTCAATGAAGGAAAACTATGTATTTTCCGAAACACGTAGGAAATGGTTCTGTTCTTTCTCCGTTGTAAACTAGTGAGCACCGTCTGATCGCAAAAGAGTCACGTGGCCGAAGACGTCACTCAAACCACACAGGTCCTGCAGTCAGTACACGCGCTGACACGCGCTCTGCTCAGTACCGCAGGACATAGATTAACAGCGTGTCACATCGCTGCAACGCTACCTACAATTAATTACTGTTATCTGCGCAAAACTATTGATTCATTCTTATCAGAGTTTTGTTGGTCTCTATGGTATAGACCCTTGTTTTTGCAGCGGTTTCAGGGAGGTTATATGCGCCACTAATTTTACTATTTTAATTTTGGTTTCACTTTGTGCCTGAGAAGGCTATGCTTTGTTTTGTCACCCAGCGCAGTTTATGAAGTTTAATAAACTTGCCAGGACTTTGCATGAAAACCGCCTCCTGTGACTACCTCAAGAGTAGCTGAGTGAGTTCAAACTTCTACAATTGGTGCTAGAAGCACAGGCATGAATTCCAAGTGGCAGGGTGACTGCCACACAGATATCGCATGTCCTGGGTAAAAGTGGCTGCAGGAGCGAAATCTGACAACATGGAGGATTTGATAAAGCAACAGATGCAGGCTTATCTCTAGCAGCAACAGATGTGGCAGCAGCAACATCAGCAGCAGTGGCCACAGCAGCACCGGCAGCAGATCGAACTTTTAGTCGAGGCAGTCCGTGGCAGGGCAACCGCCTCAATCCCAAATCCATGTGATGACTCTCACGTGAGGAAGATGGTAAGAAGAGCATTGCAAAAGATGAACCCAGGTGATGACCTTGAGGCGTTCCTGGCAATGTTTTAAAGCAGTGTTCCCCAACTCCAGTCCTCAAGAGCCACCAACAGGTCATGTTTTCAGGATTTCTCTTAAAATTGCACAGCTGAGATCTGCTCACCTACACAGGCAATAATCCTACCTGGGTGATACTAAGGAAATGCATAAAACCTAGCCAGTTGGTGGCTCTTGAGGACTGGAGTTGGGGAGCACTGTTTTAAAGGGTGGTGGAACGGGAGAAATGGCCTCTGCAACAGTGGGCAGAGGTTCTGTCACCATATTTACAGGTGAATCACAAAAGGCGTATTATGACTTGGCGTTCCAGGATGCAAAAGAATACGCCAAGTTGAAGGCTGAGATCTTGGCACGCTTAGGAGTGACTGACTGTCTGCAATGGGTGCACGAGTGGGCGTACCACAGTGACAAACCTCCCCGCTTCCAAATGTTCGATCTCCTACACTTGATTCAAAAATGGTTGCAACCTGAATCCCCCTCCCCGTACAGATGGTGAAGAAGGTTGTCATGGACAGGTTAATACACTCCCTACCAAGGCCGATTCAATCCTGGGTTGCACAGGGAGATCCCCGTAAAGATGATGACCTAGTGAGACTGGTGGAGAGGTATCAGGCGGTTGAGAGGTCTTGGGGAAGCAGGGATTGTAGCATCCACATACTGGGGTTCCCAAAGCGGGGCTGACACCCAAAAGAGGGGAGCTAGTGCCACACCTGGGGGTCATCCAAGAACACCGGAGTTAGTGTCCAAGGTCCCTTCCCATAGTGTAATTTGTTGGAGGTGTCGTACCCCTGGCCACATAGCCTCCTGTTGCCCCATGACACCAAGCCAATGGACTGCAGCACAGGACGGCGCTGCTCATATTTTGCATATACAGCCTGCAGTGCTGTCCCCCAAATGGGAGAGGGGCCGCAGGCAAGCCCCGTGACAGTAAACGGGGTGCAAATGACTGGTCTGCTAGACTCAGGGAGTTTGGTAACCCTATTGAGGGCCACCATTCCCCATTGGCTGATTCTTGGAAAGAGGGTGGGTGTCTGCTGTATCCATGGCGATGCTAAGGACTATCCTGTGGCCCAAGTAGTCATAAACACAAACTGTGGCACTGAGTCCCATGAGGTCGCTGTAGTCAATGACCCATTGCACCCTATTATAATAGGGCGGGACTTTGTATTCTGGGACTTGTCAGGAAATGGGAGGATGTCAGGTTGTCTGGTCAACAGCCAGGTTGCTACCAAAGAAAGCTTGTCGCAGACTGTGGATGACAGGTTTCCATTTTGTGTGCTTGTTGGCGATGAGGATGAGGCAGCATCCACTGAGCTCAATGCCCCTGAGCTGGAGGTGTCTGGTGGAAACTTTGGAACTGTCCAACTCAGGGACCTAACTCTTAAAGGGGGCATTTGAAAATGTAACTATGTTAAATGGTGTGCCTCAGGAGCCGACAATCGATTCCCTCATTTTGCTGTTATTTGGGGTCTGCTTTATTGAGTAACCAAGCAAAGGGGTGAGGTGATAGAGCAGTTACTGGTGCCAGGGCCCTATAGAAACAGGGTGTTAGACATGGCTCATTCCCATGTTTTGGGTGGTCACCTGGGGGCAGATGAGACTCAGGAGCGCATTCTGCAGAGATTCTACTGGCCGGGGTGTTACAGAAAAATCTAGAACTACTGTCGTTCCTTACCCACGTGACAGCTGACCTCTCCATTGGCCCACTACCACAGTCCTCTGGTACCATTGCCCATCATCATGGTGCCATTTGAGCGAAGTGATGGACCTGGTGGGACCCCTGGTAAAGTCCGCAAGAGGACATCAATACATATTGGTGGTCCTGGATTATAATAACCTGTGGTACCCTTAAGAAATGCCTCTGCCAAGTGTGTCTCTATGGAGCTGATCCATATCTTCTCCTGAACCGGGCTGCTGAAGGTGATACTGACGGACCAAGGGACCCCCTTCATGTCGAAGGTCATGAGGGAGTCGTGCAAGACCCTGCAGATTTCACAGCTCAGAACCTCCGTATACCATCCCCAGGCTGGTGGAAAGGTTTAACAGAACCTTGAAGGCTATGCTGAAGAAAGCAGTGGACAAGGATGGCCGAGACTGGGACTGTCTGCTTCCTTACCTGTTCTTCTCCCTCCAGGAAGTTCCCCAAGCTTCCATTGGCTTCTTCCCATTTGAACTGCTCTATGGACGACACCCTTGAGGGCTCCTGGATGTGGCGAATGAATCCTGGGAGGCTGAAACCACCCCTATAGAAGTGTGGTAGAGCATGTCACCCAGATGCAAGAGAGGATTGCCAATGTGATGTCCATTGTAAAGGAACACCTCCCCAAGTCTCAGGAAGCCCAGTCCAGGGTATATAATAGGTCAGCCAGAGTAAGACAGTTCAATCCAGGAAATTACGTACTTGTGCTGGTGCCCACGGTGGAGACTAAATTCCTGGAAAAGTGACAGGGTCTCTATGAGGTAGTGGAGAAAGTTGGTGAGGTCAACTACAAAGTCCACCAACTGGGGAAGCGGAAGCCCTACCAGGTGTACCACGCGAACCTGATCAAACCGTGGCAGGACAAAGAACCCATGGATGCTCCTTGTCTGCTGGCCAAGTCCATTGTCCGTTCGGAGGATGTTAAGGTGGCAGACACCTTGTCTCGCTTGCAGAAACAGCAGTGCCAAGAGTTTCCACAGTGGAACAGAGACTTGTTCTCAGAACTTCCAGGTTGTACTAAGGTCATAGAGCATGATGTCCAGACGGAGCCTCATGTCCGGGTCAACTTGAAGCCATACTGGATTCGCGAAGTACGCCAAGAGGTGATCTCAAAGGTGGTGAAGCGGATGCTGAGCCTGGGAGTGGAGAAATCCAAGAGTGACTGATCCAGTCCAATAGTCCTAGTGCCAAAACCAGATGGGGAGTGGCGATTTTGCAATGACCATCGGAAGCTGAAAGAGGTTTCTAAGACCGATGCCTACCCGATGCCCTGGGTCAATGAATTGAGAGGCCAGGGCTGGCTCAGTACATTACTACCCTAGACCTCACAAAAGGTTATTGGCAAATCCCCATGTCCGAAGGCACCAAGACTGCATTCTCAACCCCAGATGGATGTTTCCACTACACAAGGATGCCGTTTGGATTACAAGGCACTCTAGCAACGTTCCAGCGAGCCATGGACCGGATCCTTGCTCCCCACAAGAGGTATGCAGCAGCCTACTTGGACAATATTGTGATCTTCAGCCAAGATTGGGAAGCCATCTGAGCAAGGTCCAGGTGATATTTGATGCTCTACGGAAGGCAGGGATTTCCATAAACCTGAAGAAGTGTGCCTTGGGAATGGAGGAAGCGAGATACTTGAGCTATGTTGTAGGCAGGGGCGAAATAAAGCCTCATATAAATAAAGTTGAGGCGATCCAGGGTTGGCCATAACCCCTCAAAGAAGCAGGTCAGGGTGTTTCTGGGCATTGTGGGCTATTACCGCCGATTTATCCCAAACTTCGCCATGGTAGCTGCCTCTCCGACAGACCTCCTTAAAGGGACAAAGTCGGTCTTGGCTAAATGATCTTCCAAGAACTGATGCTGGCCCTGTGCAAATAGCTGATGCTGGAGCACCCAATTTCTCTAAGGAGTTTGTGGTCCAGACAAAAGGGATCATTGCCTGAGTGACCAGGTGGTTCCCAACACGTCAGAATTTTAACTTCCATGTGGAGCATAGGCCAGGGAAACTGCATGGCAATTCCGACACTCTGTCGAGGATCCACTGTTTGTTGGCAGAAGGTACCAAGCCCCCTGCTGCACCACTGAAAGAATATTACAGAGCAGGCGCGAGAAAAAGAAATGAGGAGGCGGCGCCAAATTCAAAAGCAGGACATGACTGACGGATGTGAGGCATCTGTGTCCGGGGGGGGAGACCTGCCCCCCTGTCAAATATCAGGTATGTCTGACCAATTTTAAAAACGATTATTTCTGCAGTGGAAGGGACGCTAAATAAAAGAGCCACCTTGACAGAATGCAGCATTAGTGCTGCACAATTTGGCTTTTTTAACTTAAAAATGCCTGGGGGGGGGTGACAGCTTCCCTTTAAGTACTTGACTGTTGTGATGAACAAGAGATCAGAAACCCTGTTCTAGTGTCCCTTTAAGTCTTGCGGACGGAGCAACCAGCAATTAGAAATGTATGAAATATTCTGTGAATAACTGACTATTGTAGCTCAATACTGGAAAGATATATATCTGTGTACCGTGTTAGCCAGTAGACAGAAAAATATTGAGAGAGATTTTTTATGTGCCAGACTGGAAAACGCTGGTGCGGATCCGCAAAAAAGAATTGACATGCTGCGGAAATAGAACCGCTGCAAATCTGTGTGAATGTTTCCGCAGCATGTGCACAGCAATTCTTCAATTATCATTGACTAACATTAGATGTGCACTACACTGCGCATTTCAAGCAATTTCACGCATCAAAAAACGCTGTGAACCCGCATGAAAATCCACATCGTGTGCACATAGCCTAAGAATTCAGAGTCCTCAGTGATTGATACCTTTTAATGGCTAACTGAAAAGATGGTAACAAATTACAAACAATACAACAGCTGAAGAATTACATATTTATGCACAAAACAGCACAGAAATAACACAATAGATAAGACAAGTGACGTGAAGCAGAATTGTCATTATGGGAGATGGATAAACATAAATATTGGAACAGTTCATAGATAAGGATTGTGAAAGTTTTATTGTCCTCTGATTGGGGTCTGGTACTGGGTTGTGATGCCCCCAGAAAGTCTGAAGAGCAAATTCCTTAATTGATGTAAAAAGACATAAATCCATGCGACACATTCATTCCTGCACTGAGTGTGTCAAAGGTTGTCATAAATTTATACTCCCAGACCCTCCTATCTCTCTGAGATTTGAAGTTACCTTTCAAAACAAGTAATTTAATGTCCATGATGCTTTGACCGGGGATACAAAAATGTTTTGCCACAGGTAGATCCATTTTTTTTCTCTTATTGTGTGGCGATGAGAATTCATCCTTGTTCTCAGTTTTTGCCTGGTCTCTCCCACATACAGATCCCCAGTTGGACATTTAGTACAATTAATTAGATGTGATGCAGCTGAAAGTACCTGGGATCTTATAGTCCTGATGTGAGTTGGGGATCTTTATCTTCTTGTCCGTGGTCATTATAAATGGACAGCTTTTACATTTTTTCTGGTTGCAAGGAAAGGTTCCTGCAGCTGTTGGAGAGGACAGGGAGCTTCTGACAATGATACTTCTTAAATTTGGGGGCTGCCTAAAACACAGTAGGTGGGGGTCTGGAAATATGGATTGTAATCATGCATCTTTTTCTAGTAAAGGTTGTACTTTCCGTGAAGCTCCCCTTAGCACCTCCAGATTTGGATTGTAGGTGACGATTAGAGGCACCTGGTTATTTTCATCTTTAGCTTTGTAATGTAGCAGGTGATTCCTTGATATTCTGGTGGCTCTTGTAATTTGGTTTTCAATTGTTCTTGGATGGTAGCCCTGATTCAAAAAGGTCTTTCTGAGGCGACCAAGATGTTTGTCTCTATCCATGGGGTTGAAACATATACGATTGTATCTAATGGCTTGGCTGTAGACAATAGAGTTTTTTATGTGTTTGGGATGGAAACTATCCCATTTAAGGTATGTTGGACGGTCGATTGGCTTCTGATACAGGGATGTTTCTGTCATTGTTCTTTAGCTTAATGATGGTGTCTAAAAAGTTAATTTCAGTGCTGGAGTAGTTAAGTGTTAAGTTGATGGTAAGATGAAATTGATTAAAGTGTTCATGGAACGTCTTTAGCTGTGGCTCATACTCAATCCAGATGATTAAAATATCATCAATGTAGCGGTAATAGGCCAGAGCCCTGATGGGACATGAGGACAAAAAGTCACTTTCAAGCTTGGCCATGAAAAGATTTGCATACTGTGGAGCCATTTTACTTCCCATAGCTGTACCAGTCTCCTGTAGATAGATCTTGTTGACAAATTCAAAGTAATTGTGGGTGAGGATGAATTTTGTGAGTTTCACCACAGAATCAGCATCATTCCCAATGTTTTCCATAAAGACTTTGCAGGCATTTAATCTATCCTGGTGTGGGATATTAGAGTACAAAGATTCCACATCCATGGTGCCCAGGATGGTTCCTTCTGGTAGAGGACCTATTGCTGCTAGTTTATTCAAAAATCAGTTGTGTCCTGAATGTAGCTTGCTCTATTCTTTACCAGGGGTTTAAGAACACCCTCTACCCATCCAGATACCTGTTCAGTAAGGGTGCCCACACATGAAATAATTGGCCTCCCTGGATTTCCAGATTTTAGGATTTTGGGAAGCTTGTAGAATGTCCCTATTCTTGGACTCTCTGGTATCAGGTCATCGACTCTTATGGATCCATCAGGCAGACAAGATACCAACTTGTTTAGTTCCTTGTAATAGTCCTATGTAGGATCCATCTCCAGTTTTCTGTAGTAGCGTGTATCCATAAGTTGTCTGTTTGCTTCCTTCATATAGTCTGATGTGTTCATCATGACTATTGCACCTTCCTTGTCAGCAGGTTTAATGATTATTTCCTTGTTGGTTTTCAGAGACTGTATAGCCTTTCTCTCCTGGGGACTGATGTTGGATGCTTGTCTGTTATGATTGGGTCACCGAGGAGGAGAGCAAGCCCAAGCTAAGCCACAGAAAACCAGAGAGGTTGGTAACTAAGCGGATTGCAGACCCCTGATCCTATCCCCACAACTAGCAGTAGCTGTGGAGCGTGCCTACGATGATCCTAGACACCTCCGCACAGCCGGAGAGCTAACTAAGCTTAAAGCAAGAAAGGGGAAGTCTAAACTGCCCCAGAGCAGACCCCAAAGGAATAGCTAGCCCCCAAACATATATTGTCGGTGAGACAAGATGAAAACACAAACGCAGGTAGGAAAATAGACTGAGCAAACGATGGGGCCCATACTGACTAGACAGGACAGGAAAGGAAAGACACTGTCTGCAATCACGCAAAAAACACTGCAAAAAGGTCCAACACATCTAATGCAAAAATACTGAAGTCGCACGACTTCTCTCACTATATCAGCACTCTGGTATATTCTGAAAGCAGAGCAAAAAGAGGCCAATCTAATAAGGGACAAAAACAAACTGGCATAAGCAGTAACATATGGATGGTGATTCAGCACAGCCCCAGCCGGAGCTGGCTGACCCACACAAAACTGAAATAGACAAAACCAGGTCAAATGTGAACAGAATAGCAAAAGAATACTTAGCTGAGCATGCAGGGACTGAGCTGGAAACTAAGACCTCAAGAGGCAGGAAAAAATCACCAGCAGGGATAGAGGGAGTCGGCTGTCTTAAATCCAGTCTGAAATCCCAGATCTCCAATCGTCATCCTCATTATCAGGTGGCAAGCCTCTGTTAATCAGATCAGCTCCATTACCTCCAGTAACCACCAGAGGGAGCCCAGAAAGAGAACTCACAACCCCTCCGTCAACCTGACCAGCTCCACAATCTTCAGCAGTAACCAGAGGTAGGTCAGAAAGCGAATTCACAACACTTGTCTCCTGTTGGTGTCTATGATATTGGATTTTATCAAATGTCAGAAGCAGTCTATATATTTATCCAAATGGGGGTTGAGTCCAGGTGGAGGTGTCCAGTCTGACCTCTTTTTGGTTGTTGGGATCTCTTTTCCTTCAGTCCGAGTGTTTTCTGAATCTTCTGTGTCATTGAAATATTCCTTCAGGCACAGTCTCCTGAAATAATGTTCCATATCACTGCAGAGTTCAGTTTTATCTAGGGCCTTAGTAGGGCAAAATGAGAGTCCTCTAGAAAGCACGGCCAGCTCCACTTTGTTGGGTTTATAATCTGAGAGATTGATGACAGTTAGATGCTTTTGTGTCTGGAATGGAGTGGTTGTCCAAGTTGTCATGTTTTGGCTTTGATTTGTATCTGTTTGTATAGAGTCCTGAATTGAGGCGCAATCTGTGTAGTTTCTTTTCAAGTTTGTTTTAGTATTGTTGTAATTTTTGCTCTGTGCTTTCTGTGTTTTCCTGAGTTTCAAATTGCTCTTGGACTTTACTCTTTATGCTGTATCAGACATGCAAAAGGTGGTTCCTTAGTCTCTCAGAAGTCCTGTGACAAAGGTTTTGCATATTGGGTATTGTAGGTATGAAGAATTGGGTTTGTAATCCAGAGTCCTTTGGGAATTAGATTCTTCTTTTGTATTCTTTTGTATTCTTCCTTATTGTAACTCAACAAACTTTTACTGTTTCAATAGTACAACCAATGTAAGATATTTTTTAACATAAGAACATTTTTCAGCAAAATGCTTTTTTCTATACTTATGAGCCTCTTTTTCCCCACTTCCTGTATCGATCAAACACTTTCAATTCCCTCTTAACAGATGAGACGGAGCAGATCGCAGATCACAAACGCTGCTCTAATCCAGGTCTATGAGCCCGACTCCTGCTGTCCTATCTGTGCTGGTTAGGACATACTATATATATTGTCCATAATGTTTACATCCTTCTACATTTCAATACCACATATCTCAACAAAAAAAGTTTGGGATATATACTAAAATCAATTTTGATGATGATTCTGTTTAGTGTTTTCCCACACACAATACACATTTTATACTTCTATACACTGCTTTAATATTCCATTCTGTCTTCAGTAGCACACCGCTCCCCAACATCTTAGATTCCGTTTTTCTAGGGGCTGTGCACTCCAGAAAACTGCCAGTTTGGGCTGATGTCATGGTTATACCACTGGTCCAAACCATGTGTTGTCCTATTCTGCTAGCATGCAGCATTGGAGGAGCACAGGGGGACTGAAGCATTCAAGATCCAGTGACATAGACCATTGCAGCACTCAATAGATCTAAGTGGCTTGAGAAATTAATCATCCCCTTGGCATTTTCCTGTTTAGCTACCTCACAACCTGGAATTTTACTGTTTTTTATGAGGGTTTGCATCAGTTCATGTAAAGAACATGTCTACAACTGTGAACATTTGCTTTTTTTCTTGTGAAGCAATCAACAAATAGGACAAAATAACTGAAAACTTCAGTGTGCTTAAGTATTCATCCCCCCCAAGTCAGAACGTCAGAACTTTGTAGAGCCTTCTATTGCGGGAAGTACAGCTGCAAGTCGCTTTGGATAAGTGTTGAGTTTTCCACATCTGGCTAGTAGGATTTTTGCCCATTCCCCAAGGCAAAACTCCAGCTCCTTCAGGTTAGATGGTCTCCTCTGGAGAACAGCAATCTTTAAGGATGACTTCAGATTCTCAATTGGATTAATGTCTGGGCTTTGACTAGGCCACTTAAAAACATTACATGTTTCCCCTTAAACCACTCGAGTGTTGCTATAGAAGTGTGCTTTTGGTCATTGTCTTGCTGGAAGGTGAACCTCCATCCTCGTCTCAAATCACTGACAGACTGAAACAGGTTTTGCACGTGAATATCCCTGTATTTCGCACCATCGATCTTCCCCTTGACTTGGACCATTTTACCTATCCCTGCTACCGAAAAACATCCCCACAGGATGATGTTGCCTCCACTATGTTTCATTGTGGGAATGGTGTTCTTAGGGTGATGAGCTGTGTTGGTTTGGCACCAAACATGGCATTTACCTTGGTGATCAAAAAGTTCAATTTTGGTCTCATCTGACCACAGCACCTTTCTCTGTATATTTGGGGAGTTTTGCACATCTTTTGGCAAACTCAAAAGCAGTCTTACAATTTTTGTGTGTAAATAAAGGCTTTTATTCTGCCTACTTTTACATAAAGGCCACTTCTATGGAGTGGTCACATGGACATATACTGCAATCTCTGCTTGGGAACCCTGCAGCTCCTTCAGGTTTACCTTTGGTCTTTGTGCTGCCTCTTTGATTAATGCCCTACTTTCACAGACTGAAAGTTTTGGCGGGTGGCCCTCTCTTCGCTGGTTTATTGTGGTACCATGTCTTTCTATTTGATAAGGGACTTGATGGTGCTCTGGGTGATTTTCAGAGATTGGGATATTTTTTTCATAATGTAACCCTGACTTGTACTTCTCAACAACTTTGTCACTGACTTGTTTGGAGATCTCCTTGGTCTTCATGGTGTTTAGTTAGTGGTGCCTCTTGCTTAATGGTGTTGAAGCCTCTGTGGCCTTTCAGAAAAGGTGTGTGTATACTGACAGACCATTTGACACTTAAATTGTACACAGGTGGACTTCCTTTCACTAACCATGTGACTTATGAAGCTAATTGCTTGCACCAGAAACTTTAAGGTCTTTATAGCTAAAGGGGTGAATACATGCACGCATGCTAATTTTTATATATTTTATCCCATAAATTTAATTTTCGCGTTTATTTTTCTCACTTCAGGTCACCAACTTAGACTATTTAGTGCTGATGCATCACACACAAATCCATTTACAAAAATATTTAAATACAGATTGTAATGTAACAAAATAGGTAAAAACTCAATAGGGGTGAATACTTTTTCAAGCCACTGTATACCAACGACCTTCCAAGCTCTACATTCATTGCTTAGCAAACAGTCCATTGTTGCAGAGGTTAACAGTGACCTAGGCAACTGACCGTAAACTAAAGCATTAAAAATCCCAACAATCTTGAAAAGGGATAGAAATACCATTAAATAGCAAAATTGCTTGTTTTTAAAATCATTTTGAAATTTTAACCATTTATCATTCTGAGACAACCCTTTAAATGATACTACTATTACCGTATTTTTCGGACCATAAGACGCACTTTTTTCCCAAAATTTTTTTTGGGAAAATGGGGGTGAATCTTATGGTTGCAATACACTTACAAATCCTGTAGTGGCGGCGGCAATCCTGGTGGCGGCGGTCCCAATACAGCCTCCCTTCCCAGGCTGGTGCGGCTGTGGTGCAGCCGTGGCTGTGCTCTGTTGTGCGGTGGTGTCGGGGCTCTGTGGGGTGGCGGCAGCGGGGATCTGTGTTGCGTGGGGGGCTCCGCCGGTATTTCATCAAAGCCCGGAAGCTCCCACAGCTCCATTGCTGCGACACGGTGGCCTCTGGAAAGATGGCCACCGGGGACAGGGCATGCTCAGATTCAGATCTCGGAGGCCCCCGGCGACCATCTTTCCGGAGGCCTACGCATTGCAGCAACGGAGCTACGGGGGTCTTCTGGGCTTTGATGAAATGCCGACGGAGACCCCACGCAGCAGAGAGCTACTGCCACCCCAGGACAGATTGCTGCCGCCCCACAAAGCCCAGCCACCCCACAGAGCCCACGCCACCCCAGAGACCTGTCGCCCCACAGAGCACAGCCACCCTACAGAGCACCGCCACCGCACCAGCCTGGGATTTCCCGGAGGCCACCGCACCTGCCTGGCCCACCGAACGACCCCTGTGACCACTCCTCCACCTGTGCAGATCCCTTCCCTGGTAAGCTGAATTCTGACTGTAAAACGGACCCCCATTTGACACATTATTTTTTTCCCCTATTTTCCTTCTGTAAATTTGGGGTGCGTCTTATGGTCCGGTGCATCTTATAGTCCGAAAAAATATGGTACTTTAATTTAATCCATACCAGTATTCAGTGAAAGTCATACATGCTAGGTTAAGCTGGATATCTTTATTTTCTGAACATGTTTTTTTTACTATGCTTTTTACCAATGAGTTTTAATATAATTTTCCATATCTTTTATAGTTTCTTAGCTGTGGGACATAACGGTGTCATTTCTAGGGTATGATGTCTGTTTCTTCATTACGCCAACTTTCTTTTGAGTCATCCATTTCTTGCTGAAATAGAAGATTTCCATTAAAAAATAACATTTTTCAATTAAATTCTTGAGATACATATCAGCAAATTTGACCTGCACAATATTATAAACATAGATGCTAATATTGGGACTTCATGACAATTTATACTTGCCCAACTTTTATTTTTGCCTATGGGGAGGAAAAGATGGGGACATTCGATGACATACAAAAATTCCAACCTTGTCAGCTCACGGTGACCAGATACAGTGGGGAAAAGAGTATTTAGTCAGCCACCAATTGTGCAAGTTCTCCCACTTAAAAAGATAAGAGGCCTGTAATTGACATCATAGGTAGACCACAACTATGAGAGTCAAAATGAGAAAACAAATCCAGAAAAATCACCTTGCCTGATTTGGCAAGATTTATTTTTCAAATCATGGTAGAAAATAAGTATTTGGTCATTAACAGAGGTTCATCTCAATATTTTGTTATATATCCTATGTTGGCAATGACAGAGGTCAAACGTTTTCTGTCTTCACAAGGTTGGCACACACTGTTGGTGGTATGTTGGACCATTCCTCCATGCAGATCTCCTCTAGAGCAGTGATGTTTGGGCCTGTCGCCAACACGGACAACACAGACTTTCAAATCCCTCCAAAGGTTTTCTATGGGGTTGAGATCTGGAGATTGTCTAGGGCACTCCAGGACCTTCATATGCTTCTTACGAAGCCACTCTGTTGCCCTGGAGGTGTGCTTGGGATCATTATCATGCTGAAAGACCCATCCACGTTTCATCTTCAATGCCCTTGCTGATGGAAGGAGATTTGCACTCAAAATCTTATGATACATGGCCCCATTCATTCTTTCATGTACACAGATCAGTCGTCCTGGTCACTTTGCAAAGAAACAGCTCCAAAGCATGATGTTGCCACCCTCATGCTTCACAGTAGGTGTGGTGTTCTTTGGATGCAAGTCAGCAATCAGTCTCCTTCAAACATGACACGTTTTGTTTCTAGCAAACAGTTCTACTTTTGTTTCATCAGACTATATTACATTCTCCCAATACTCTTCTGGATAATTCAAATGCTCTCTAGCAAACTTCAGACAGGCCCGAACATGTACTGGTTTAAGCAGGGGGACACGTCTGGCACTGCAGGATCTGAGTCCCTGGAGGCGTAGTGTGTTACTGATGGTAGACTTTGTTACGGTGGTCCCAGCTCTATGAAGGTCATTCACTAGGTCCCCCCGTGTGGTTCTGCGATTTTTGCTTACCGTTCTTGTGATCATTTTGACCCCACGGAGTGAGATCTTGCTTGGAGTCTCAGATCAAGGGAGATTATCAGTGGTCTTGTATGTCTTCCATTTTCTTATTATTGCTCCCACGGTTGATTACATCACACCAACCTGCTTCTGCTTTTGTTTCTCGTGTCCTT
Source organism: Dendrobates tinctorius (assembly GCF_039654945.1). Lineage (NCBI taxonomy): Eukaryota > Metazoa > Chordata > Amphibia > Anura > Dendrobatidae > Dendrobates > Dendrobates tinctorius. The sequence goes on from NW_027361676.1 coordinate 72,986,867, forward strand.
CAACAGCTCTTTGGTGTTCACCATAGAGTAGTTTGGAGTGTGACTGTTTGAGGTTGTGGACAGGTGTCTTTTATACTGATAACAAGTTCAAACCGGTGCCATTACTACAGGCAATAAGTGGAGGACAGAGGAGACTCTTAAAGAAGAAGTTACAGGTCTATGAGAGCAAGAAATCTTGCATGCTTTTAGGTGACAAAATACTTACGGTATTTTCCACCATAAATTGAAAAATAAATCTTGCCAATTCAAACCAGGTGATTTTCTGGATTTGTTTTCTCATTTTGACTCTCTTAGTTGTTGTCTACTTATGATGTCAATTACAGGCCTCTCTCATCTTTTTAAGTGGGAGAACTTGCACAATTGGTGGCTGTCCTAATTACCAATCACAATGGCTGATAACCTTCTCCGTACAAAAACTGAACAGGATTCTTAAAATCTCAGCTAGGAGTCCTGTAAAGGCCCCGTCACACATAACGACTCACCTGCGATCCCGACAACGATATCAACGTGTCAGGATCGCTGGTAAGTCGCTATGTGATCGCTGGTGAGCTGTCAAACAGACAGCTTCACCAGCGATCAGCACAGCGACGCCGAGCGCCCGGCGTCGCTGTGTTCGTTAGTTACCAGCGCGCTGATGCAGGGAGCTGGTAACTAATGTACACATCGGGTATCCAAGGGACGTGCGTCCCTTAGATACCCGATGTGTACGTTAGTTACCAGCTCCCTGCATCAGTGCGCTGGTAACTAACGTACACATCGGGTTTGTAAGGGACGTACGTCCCTTGCATACCCGATGTGTACGTTAGTTACCAGCTGTTCGCTGGTCTCCCGCCTGTCACACGCAGCGATGCGTGCTGGCCAGCGGGAGACCAGTGACCAAAGAAAAGTCCTGGGCTTTCCTACAGCGATCAGCGATACCGGCAGGGGGGCCGGTCGCTGATCGCTGTCACACACAGCGATCTCGCTGGTGAGATCGCTGTTGTGTCACAAAACTTGTAACTCAGCAGCGATCTCGCTAGCGAGATCGCTATGTGTGTCGGGGCCTTAAGGTATTACTCTGCTATTTACTCTGACATTCTACTTTGAATAATATAAGCCTTTAAATCACCGTGGTTAGTTTCCCTCCCTATATCATATCCTACTATCGGGAAGCATAAATCGGCCATATATTACATATTTTCGATGGCACAACTGACTAGACTGAAAGTCAACACGAGGTCACAGATTACGGCAGAGACTGGTGAATTGTAGTCTGAACTAATGGCATTGTTGCCCAGAAACGAGGAATGTTTTTATCGTGTATACCTGACCCTGTGTTTTTCAGGTACTTCAAGGGTACGTTGCCACGTTCATGAATTGCTGTGTATTTATGCATCGTCAAACCCGCAACGGCCAGATGTTCAAGCATAGTGGATGGGATTTCAAGAAATACCACGTCCACTGTGCACCCATGGAAACGGACATGTGGCGCATCTTCGTTTTGGATCCAGCAAAAATATGCTGCGTCCAAAGCGCTGCTACATCCGGAACGTGTGCACATAGCCTAATAGGCTTCTACAAAAAAACAAAACAAAAAAAAAAAAAAACTGAATACTTGTGTTGCCCTGCAATTTACACTCATCATTGTTAATTATGTAGACAGGAATAATTTTTGGATGTTTTTTCAGCATCGTAAATCAACCATATTTAAATGGTAAATGTCAAATGTATGTGCTATGGGACTTTTATATAGTTTTATAATACTTTTAAAATACTTTTGTCACAAGTATTTTCTCCCAAGTTAATGAATAGCATAGAATACTGTTTGTCACATCACACCAGAAAAGGCCTGCCCACTCCGCAAGGATGGATAGAGAAAACATATTTTAAGGAAACCAGTAGAGAAAGCAGGAGATCCAGAATATGCTTTTACTCTACTGGTTTATGTGAAACAACTTCAATTGTGAGAGACAAAATCTAAAACAAAATCCAGAAAATCACATTGTATTATATTTACATAATTAATTTGCATTTTATTGCATGAAATAATTATTTAATGTCCTGGAGTGGCGACGGGCCATATAGAAGGAACCCCCGTCACCTGCAGAGCAGAGCTGTGCCAGCAGAGCAGAGCTGTGTCAGCAGGGAGAACTGTGTCAGTGGAGCAGAGCAGTGCCAGCAGTGAGAGCTGTGCACCCAGAGCGAAGCCAAGCTGGATGGCAGCAGACTAAGAGAGGGGTGTTCTGGCCAGAAGTACCATCACCAGGCAGACCAGCGTCACCCGCCGCCAACAGTGGGGACCAGGGAGAGTGAGACGTGGGTGTGTGTCTAGTGACAGCCAGAGTACCAGGTGCTGTACATGACCTGACCGTAAGTACCGCACACGCACTGCCTAACAGAAACCACACAGGACTGACACTCGCACCCGGCCGTGGACACAGAATAATTATCCTGATCTTTGTGACCTACAATTAAGGAGCCACGCTGGGGTCGTACTGGTCTGTGGCCCGTGCCTTTAATAGCCACAACAGTATATGGACAAGGGGCAGTGGAAGGTATCGGAGACCGACCAGTTACCAGAAGACAGGGTATTATCGTCTACCTGACCCCACTAGAAAGGACACTGCGCCAGCTGTTGCGGCACAATTGAGTTTGCAGTAGGAGCTGCATATTAAGATTAAGGACTGCCTCACATCTATGCTAACGAACTGCCGCCATGTGAACAGTTGTTATATCCTTTGCCTTTAATGTACTGTTTGTCTCCCCTGACTAACCCTTTATCTCCTGACTGTTTAACTATTTACCTCCCTAAATGGAATATTCCCCTGTAAATAAACCTGTTAACCTTTGCTCTGCCTGCGTCCCGTCACTGCATCCCGCGTTCCTGCTTGTTATCTTACAATATTTGGTACAGAAACCTTTGTTTGCAATTTCAGGTTAGTTGTTTCCTGTAGTTCTTGACCAAATTTGCACACACTGCAGCAGGGATTTTGGCCCACTCCTCCATACAGAGCTTCTCCAGAGCTTTCATGTTTTGGGGTTGTTGCTGCGCAACACTGAATTTCAGTTCCCTGCAAAGATTTTCTAATAGGTTCAGGTCTTGAGACTGGCTAGGCCACTACAGGAACCTGAAATGCTTCTTACGGAGCCATTTCTTAGTTTCCCTGGCTGTGTGTTTCGGGTCATTGTCATGCTGGAAGACTCAGCCATGACCTATTTTCACTGCTCTTACTAAGGGAAGCAAGTTGTTGGCCAAAATCTCGCGATACATGACTCCATCCATCCTCCCTTCAAAACGGTGCAGTCGTCCTGACCGTTTGCAGAAAAGCACCCCCAAGGTATGATGTTTTCCCCCACCATGCTTCACGGCTGGGACGGTGCTCTTGGGGTTGTACTCATCCTTCTTTTTCTTCCAAACATGGCGAATGGAGTTGATACCAAAAAGTTCTATTTTGGTCTCATCTGACCACGTGACCTTCTCCCATGTCTCCTGTGGTCATCCAGATGTTCTTTGGCTAACTTCAAATTTGCCTGGACATATGCTGGTGTGAGGTTGGGGACCTTGCATGCCCTGCAGAATTTTAATCCATGATGGCGTAGTGTGTTACTAATGGTAATGTTTGAGACTGTGATCCAAGGTCTCTTCATGTCATTGACCAGGTCTTCCTGTGTAGTTCTGGGCTGATTCCTGACCTTTCTCAGAATCATCCTTACCTGACGAGGCAAGAACTTACATGGAGCCCGTGACCGAGGAAGATTGATGTGGTTTTTTTCCATTTTCTAATAATTGTGCCAACAGTTGTTGCTGTCACGGGTGTGTCAGGTGTGACAGTCATCCTGGGTCCGGCTGCAGAAGGTCTTTGCATTTAGCTCAAGCACCTTGATTTTTGCATCTCTGTTATGGAGCGATATCCTTCTCCCTCTAAGACCGAATAGTTACCTCCACCTTCTGCTGCTGATCACACACCTATGCTGAAGGCTTATATTCAATTGCTGCAGCATGTGTGGGTGTTAGCTCATACTTGCCTCAGTCTTGTTAGATGTTCTAGCAATCAGTTAGTGTCTTCCCTGAGGACCCTTGGAAAATTGCTGGTGTGACATCTTGATGGTCTTTTCAAGCTAAGTGCTTCCCCCTATCCATCTACCCTTTGTCTTTAGTTTTAGTGCGAACTGACTAGTGCTCACTCTGTCCCCTCCCTATGTAGGACCTATCGCTAGGGTTAGGAAGGGATTAGGTTCCTGCTCGGCGATAGATGCAGAACCTATAAAGGGACGTTTAGGGCAGACAGGGTGATTTTAGATCTGCCTAGGGGTCTCCACTCCGCTCTTCCCTAGTGTTTGGGTTCCCCCTTTTTCCCATTGCTGTGTTATTCTTCACCCAGCGTAACAGTTGCCTTCTCAAAGAGCTGCTTGCCTATTGTCATGTAGCCCATCCCAGCCTTGTACAGGTGTACAATTTTGTCCCTGGTGTCCTTAGACAGCTCTTTGGTATTGGCCATGGTGGAGAGTTTGGGGTGTGATTGATTGTAGGGCCAAATGTCTTTATATTGGTGCAATTAATACAAGTAATGAGTGCAGACTAGGAGAGCTTCTTAAAGAAAAACTAACAAGTCTATGAGAGGCAAAATTCTTGCTGGTTGGTAGGCGATCAAATACATATTTCATGCAATAAAATGCAATTAAGGCTAGTTTCACATTTGCGCTTTTGAGCGCAGCGACGGCCTGCGCAGGGCCACCGCTAAGCCCCGCCACCTGCTGCGCCTCTGCCGGTAGCTCCGCCTACCGGCGCATGATGCTGCATGCGTCCTGCGTCCCCTCTCTTTATCACTGGGGGCGCAGGCCGTGCGCAGTATGCGTTTGGCGGCGCATGCGTCCTTTTCACGGTGCGCCGACCAGCGCCAAACGCAACCTGCTGCAGTTTGGTTGCGCTCGGCGCACCGTGAAAAGGACGCATGCGCCGCCAAACGCATACTGCGCACGGCCTGTGCCCCCAGTGATAAAGATAGGGGACGCATGCAGCATCATTCGCCGTAGGCGGAGCTACCGGCGGAGGCGGGGCTTAGCGGCGGCCGTGCGCAGGCCGTCGCTGCGCTCAAAAGCGCAAATGTGAAACTAGCCTAATTATGTAAAAATCATACAATGTAATTTACTAGATTTTTTTGGATTCTGTCTCTTACAGTTGAAGTGTACCTACGATAAAAATTACAGACCTCTCCATTCTTTGTAGGTGGGAAATTTGCAAAATCAGCACTGTATCAAATACTTATTTTCCCCACTGTACATCTACAGCAGCCTCTGGAGTGATTGATATTTTTGAAACAAAGAGGTGAATGATTAATAACTTTCTCAAAAGGGGTTTTATCAATTTTGAAAATGAGTTATGAATAGGTGATAACTGCCCAATTGTCAGGGGAGGTCCATCTGCTGGGATGAACACCAATCCTAAGAATTGGGGTTCTAGAGACTCCCCTGTGATTAGAGTGGTGCTTAATCATAAACATGTCTACTCCGTTCCTAATGGGGAAGCAGGAGAAATTGGTAGACATCGGCTAGTCTTCGGCAGTCCCATAAGAATAAATGGAGAGCATGATAGACCACCACTCCATTTAGATGGGGCTCTTTAATGTTATCATTTTTGGGATCAGTGGGAGTCCCAGTGGTTGGACCCTTTGCGATCAGAAGAGTCTATATCTTAAGGACAGGGGATAACTTTCAAACTTGGTACAACTACAACCATGTTCATTTTTCTTTCTTACTTTTACCTGCTCAGTTGTATGGGTACTTATTTTTCTTCTTAGGTTGGTGTTATCTACCAGTACTTCCTTTAATCTGGATTGTAGCTCTTGTTTCTCCTTGGCATATGTGAATACCGTTGTCTTCATGGAAATTACCATATTGACAAGTTTGTCTTTCTCAGCAGTAATTAATGCCAGTTGTTCGGCATTTCTTTTATTCTCCCTGTTTAAATGTTCGATTTCTTTAGCTAAAAACTGTTTCTCAACAGATAAATGGTTCCTCTGATCCTGAAAAAGTTTCCTTTGGCTAAGAAGCTCCTCACATTTGTCCGTTATAGTGTTCATCTCATGGACGTATTCTTCTCCATCCTGTTCTGCTCTGGACAGCCGTAGCTGAAGGAAGCTTATCTCTGTCTTTAAGCTGATGATTTGTTCCCTATAGAGGAAATTTTCTTCCTTTAAGAACTCCTCATTAATTTGTAGCTGTTTTAGTGCCATCTGCACGCCTTCAGTTTTACTCTTGAGCCGCTGCTCCTGCATGTGAACTTGATCTGATTCAGTTAGGTAACTTTCTAGTTCCTGAATCCTAAATACGAAGTCATCACCTTTGGCTACATTCCCACCGTCCACATTCTTGAAATGTTTTTGAAGATTGGAGTTTTCATTTTTCAAAGTATTTATTTTTCCTTTTTCTTCACTTCCAGCTCGTTCTTGACTTTCGGTAATTGAGATGACAGGTTTGAGATTATCAGCGTTAGTGGTTGAACAAGTTGAATTATCCAAGGAGTTATCCACAATTGTCTTCTCACTTGTATGAAGCAAGGCTTTACTTTGATGCAAATAAGGCACTTCTGCCTTTGTTAAATCTATAGAATGGTCTATGAGTCGACTGTCACTTGTTGCTGACATACTGCTGTCATTTAGTTGTAAAGAAACATCAGTAATTTGTAATGGTCTAAATTCCATCTCTTCAGCAGGAGAGGGATTTCCTTTCAGTTCACTAATAAATAACATCCGATCGTTAATTTGCTCAACATCCTCACCTTCAAAGGAAACCAACGAGTCTTTGGATTTAGGAATATGATGGTTGATGTAAGATAGGCTACTCCTGGGTCGTTTATCAACTTTTACTGGTAAAGCTGTATATGTAGAAGGCACCAACAACATTTCTGAAGCAAGATGTATTTTACTTGCCATGAATGGGAGTTCAGGCGACTTATGTGTGGTGGTACGCTGAGACTCCTCACATTCCTTATTGGCACAAGAAGCATATAACCTGCTCTCATATTTCCTTGGATCACTCATCTTATCTGTGATAGAGAACGGAATATGCATATTGTCTCTAATGCCATGCAGAGGAGATAATTTATCCTGCAATTACAAAGGCACTATTGTACTAACAGGTAAAATTGCATTGTAATTATTACTGTTAGAAATGTGGACATATTTGTATTTCTTAACACCTTCCAGTAGAAATAAGCTAATGGAAAGGGACTTAATGCAAGTAATTATACAAATATTTGCTGAAAAGGTTTGTCCTGTAAAAATAAGTTATCACCTCTCCTGAGGAAAGGTGATAATTTGTTGATTAGTCGAGGGCTGACCACTTAGACCTGTATTGGGATCCATACTTCGTATCATGTGTGGAACCAGTAGTATGGCCACATTTCACCAAAAAATTAATGAGCTGTTTTTCAACATGGCAGGGGTCGGGGTTCGCTACTTACCTGTCACACTAGACGATCCTGACATCCTTCTGCCCGCGTCCACGCTCGTTGCTCGTCTCTCCACAGGAAGCCCAGCAGGAAGCTGACGACGAGAAACGGTCCAGGACGTTCTCGCGCGATCAGCGATAACCAGCGGGGGAGCAGTCGGAGGTATGTATCAGACATAGCGATATCGCTAGCAATATCGCTATAATGTCACAAAAACCAGTGACGTTATAGCGATATTGCTAGCGATATCGCTTAGTGTGACAGGCCCTTTAGACTAACCAGAATCTGAAAAATCCTGGAGAACAGAAGTCCTGAAAGACTGGAGAAGGCCAAACGTTAGAAAAATAAGTCCAGCGCTGTAAGTCCATAAAATCCATTTTTCTTTTATTCCATCACTTCCAGTAGTATAAAAGCAATTACGTCATAGTCCAAAACATTAAAATCAACGCGTTTCAACGCAAAACCATGCGTCTTAATCATTCACAGAGATCTAATGGCAGACATTTTAGACTAGATATTAAAAGAAAACTGATAAGCCGGGAAACATGGTGGATTTATCAGCTAAACACCAGGGTCCCGCATGGCATCAATATTAGACAGGATCTGATTTATCACTAAGAATGATAAAAAATAAAAAAAAATACCCATCTGATGTCATATATGATCCCAGCCTGTAAGGGGTTAATTGTCTATCAGGTTTCTCTACACAGCTGTCCCTATCAGGTAGTTGGATCTGGAGGGTGGGATTGAACTGTGAACTAGTCTAAAATGTTGAGTCTGCCATTAGATCTCTGTCAATGATTAAGACGCACGGTTTTGCGTGGAGGTGAGCAGACACTAAACTTTTTTTGTATATTTTGAAGGCCAAATGTCGTCTCAATCTTCAAAAAAAGGAAAGATGGAGCCAAGAAATTACAGGCTAGGGAGCCTTACTTCTATAGCAGGAAAAATCTTTGAACAAATTATTAAACAGCATGTATGTAAGTACTTGGACACGAATACAGTAATTAACCAGACCCAGCATGTAGCAAACAAGTAATGCCAGACTTAACTAATTTCCTTCAATGATATGATCCCTGACTGGGTGGATCAGGGAAATGCGGTAGATATAGTATATCTCGACTTCAGCAAAGAATTTGATAAAATATCTCATACTATCCTTATTGACAAAATGACCAAGTATGGGACTGACAAGGTTAAGGTTAGGTGGATTCATAACTGGCTCAGTAATCGAACCAAAAGAGAGGTTGCACATCCAATTAGAAGAATGTTCAAGTGGGGTACCACAAGGCTCTGTCCTGGCCCCAGTGTTGTTCAACATTTTTTATAAATGATCTAGATAAGGGAACTGAAGGTAAACTGATCAAATTTGCAGACAATGCAAAGCTAGTGTTAGGGTACCATTACACATAGCGATGCACCAGCGACCCCGACGATATGGATCGCTGGTGCATCGCTAAGTGGTCGCTAGTGAGCTGCCACACAGGCAGATCTCACCAGCGACATCGCTGGGGTCGGGGGTCGCTACTTACCTGTCAGACGCGGCGATCCTGACGTCCTCCCGCCCGCGTCCATGCCTCGCTCGTCGGCGCCACAGGAAGCGCAGCAGGAAGTGGCCGACGAGAAATGATCCAGGACCTTCTCACGCGACCAACGATGAGCAGCGGGGGAGCGGGTCGGAGGTAAGTATCACATGCAGCGATATCGCTAGAAATATCGCTGCAATGTCACAAAATCGGTGACTTTACAGCAATAATGCTAGCGATATTGCAGTGTGTAACGGGGGCTTTAGGCGTCTGGTTTCTGCGTCTGCTCTGCAGGAATCCAGAGCCTCACATTCTGCGGTCTCATGCTGTCTATCTACTGCAGAGAAGATTACTTTGCAGCAGACCGCTCCAGAGACTAAGTTCCTCTGTGCTCCTACTTGGCATGCTCAGGAGGCGATCTCCCATTGGAGATCGGGAGTTATGTGCCCAGGTCCTGCTCCAGATCTCATTGGTCCATCTCGGAGATCTGTAAGGTCCCGCACGGCTATAAAAAGCACGCATTACCGTTCGGCCATGCGCTAGAATAGACTTTTCAAGCTAAATGTGTGAATGGTGACGGATGTATGACTCTGGTGACTGACTCAGTTGAAACCCCTTCCCTCTGATATTACACATGTGGATACGGAATTAGTGCAGCAGTCAGCACCAGTCAGTGGCAAACCTTAGGCCACTGTGCACACTGCACCGCACCTCTACTCTAGCGTCCGACATTGCGCCTGCTTCCTAGCTTTGTCGACTAGCGGCCGTGCCCTACGCCACGCTGCAGTTGCAGCCCTCCTTGGTGTCCGCAGTAGCGATGCCGCACACACAGTAGGTCTAGACGGATACAGCTCCTCTGCCCTGGGTCCTGCTCCTGTGACCAGATACCGTGTGTGCATTTCCTGTGGTATGTGACACTAACAGGCTCAGTGTTTTCGTATGTTTATGTTGCGGCACCTCTGTGTGTGAACAGAGCCTGCTTTGCGCACTTTGGGTGAAGTCTAACCTGTGCGCATATACTGCCATATTACTCGTCTGTCATTACCTAGCAGCGGTGTAACACTTACCCCGAGCGGCGAACGCACTTTATTATTAATTTTTATTTAGTGCGTTCCGCCGTTCCTAACAGCTAGGAGGGATAGCTAACACTAGAGAAGACAGAGGAAGGATTCAAGAGGATCTAGACAAGCATGAACAATGGGCAGCGACTAATAGAATAGTAATTAACTGTGACGTCTGCCTGCGGTCTGGGCTGCAGCCAGACAACACCCCGAGAAACACTGATACCCTTTACCCCTATACAGGGATCTGGATTTATAGCAGAGCCCAGGAGGCGCTGTCTGAATAGGAGCAATGACCAGAGCAGGACGGTCGTCAGAAAGGTGTTCCAATACAGGACACAGAGGCAATGATATCCGAGACTAAACCAGTCGGGCAGAAATGGTATAAAAACAGTAGACAGTAGCAGAGTCAGATTCCAGGCCGAAGCCAGAGTCATAAACCAGGAGAGTCGCAGAGGTACAGAATCGTTAGGCAGAAGCAGAGTCAGAATCCAGGCCGAAGTCAGAGTCATAAACCAGGAGAGTCGCAGAGGTACAGAATCGTTAGGCAGGAGCAGAGTCAGAATCCAGGCCGAAGTCAGAGTCATAAACCAGGAGAGTCGCAGAGGTACAGAATCGTTAGGCAGAAGCGGGGTCAGAAGTCCAGGCAAAAGTCAGAGTCAGTCAAACAGTAATTCACACAGTAACACGCAGGGGAACCAAGAATATATCCGGCGGCCTGCAAGAGCCGTCCCAAAGTATTTGAGGGATCATGTCATCCCTCACAGGCTCCTGGGCTGATGATGTCATCTGGACCGCCCCCAGGACCAGGCTGGATGGTGATGCACCAGCCCCTTCATGACTGACCGAGGAGCGAAGCCTGCGTCCAGCGGATGCCTGCGCAGGAGCCTCATAACTATCGCCGCCATGACTCGGGGTTGAAGCACAGCGCCTCCCAGAGACCGAGGCCGGAACCGCAGGCCACGAGTCAGACGGCGATGGGACAGTCCGGCGCCTCCTAGTGGTCAAGGCTGGGACAGCAGGCCCTGAGTCTGATGGTGATGTGACAGTCCGGCGCCTCCTAGTGGCCGAGGCCGGGACAGCAGGCCCTGAGTCTGACGATGACGTGACAGTACCCCCCCTCTAAGAGGGGCCTCCGGACCCTCAAAACCCGGTTTGTCAGGGTGGAGGAGGTGAAACCTTCTAATCAACCCCTTTGCATGAATGTCACTAGCGGGGACCCAGGACCTCTCCTCTGGGCCGTAGCCCTTCCAATGCACTAAATATTGCACAGAGTTTCTCACTAGACGTGAATCAAAGATGCCCTGGACTTCGTGCTCCAAGGCACCCTTGACCAAAACTGGAGGAGGAGGGGACTGGACGGGACGAATTGGGGAGCAGTACACCTTGAGGAGGGACTTATGGAAAACATTAGGAATTTTAAACGACTGCGGGAGTTTCAACCGAAACGCTACCGGGTTAATTACGTCTAATATTTCATATGGGCCGATGAACCTGGGACCCAGTTTGGCAGACGGTACCTTAAGTTTGATGTTTCTTGTAGAGAGCCAAACCTTGTCACCAACTCCCAGGTGCAGCCCCTGGGATCGTCGTCTATTAGCCGCCGAAGCCTGCCTAATCTGAGCCCCTTTCAAATTTGAGTTTACTTCGGACCAAATTGTCTTCAGACGATGTATATTTTGCTCAACCCCTGGGAGTTCCGACATCTTGGCCGAAAATCATCCAAAGCGCGGATGTAGTCCAAGGTTACAGAAAAAGGGGGTAGTTTTGATGGAGTTTTGGTATCTATTATTGAGAGCGAACTCCGCCAATGGCAAATGTTCCACCCAATCTGACTGATGTGCTGAGACATAGCAGCGGAGGTATTGCTCCAGCGCTTGGTTGGCACGCTCAGTTTGACCATTGGCTTCGGGATGGTATGCCGAGGAGAAGGACAACTCAACACCAATACGTTTACAGAACGCCCTCCAGAACTTCGAGACAAACTGGGTACCCCTGTCGGACACAATATTTGCCGGAACGCCGTGCAAACGTACAACGTGAAGAACAAACAACTTACTTAAAGTTTCAGACTTAGGCAAGCCAGACAGGGGAACAAAGTGACACTGCTTACTGAACCTGTCCACCACCACCCAGATACAAGTTTTCCCATCGGAGGGTGGCAGGTCTGTAATGAAGTCCATGGAGATGTGGGTCCATGGACTCTCAGGGGTGGGCAAGGACTGAAGCCAGCCGGTAGGGCTATTATGGGGGGGGACTTGGCGCGGGCACAGACTTCACACACTGAGACGTAGTCCTTACAGTCCTTGGCCACCGTCGGCCACCAAAAGTTCCTGGTTACCAGCCTAGTGGTATTATTGAGACCAGGATGGCCTGCCAGGACGGAGTCGTGTGATTCTTTTAACACTTGTAAGCGAAAGGTAGCTGGAACAAATAATTTTTTTGGGGGGTCTAGTGTCAGGAGCTCGTTCTGATGACCTACGGATCTCCTCCAGGAGGTCCAGAGATACTGCCGACACGACAATCCCATTAGCCAATATTGGAACTGGTTCATAGTCCTCGGTCTGTGTGGGGCAAAAGCTGTGGGAGAGGGCATCTGCCCTCACATTTTTAGTTCCGGGGCGAAAGGTGATTAAAAAATCAAACCTGGAGAAAAACAAGGCCCACCTGGCCTGCCTAGGATTTAGTCTTTTAGCCGACTCTAGGTAGGTTAGGTTTTTGTGGTCGGTAATAACAGTAACCTTGTGTTTGGCACCTTCGAGGAAGTGGCGCCATTCCTCGAAGGCCCACTTGATTGCCTGTAACTCCCGATTGCCGATGTCATAGTTTCTCTCCGTGGCAGAGAATTTGCGGGAGAAAAAGGCACATGGGCGAAGCTGAGTGAGGGATGCAGTGCCTTGCGAGAGCACTGCTCCCACTCCGACTTCGGAGGCATCTACTTCTACAATAAAACGGGTGGTCCAAGTTTGGTTGAATCAACACCGGGTTGGCCACGAAGCACTCTTTTAGTGTAGAAAAAGCCCGAGTTGCCTCAGGATTCCAATTGGTCACGTCCGCCTCTTTCCGGGTAAGGTCCGCTTGGCAATCTCTGAGAATCCCCTGATGAATTTGCGATAATAATTCGCAAATGCCAAAAATCGCTGCAGTGCTTTCAGCGATTTGGGTTGCACCCAATCCTTAATAGGTTGAATCTTGGCAGGATCCATGCGGAACCCCTTGCCTGAGACCATGTATCCTAAAAACTGCACCTCTTCGGCAAAAAAAACACATTTTTCAAATTTCGCAAACAAAGAGTTTTCGCGCAGTCTTTGCAGTACTGAACGAACGTGTTGAGCATGTGTCACAGGGTCAGCAGAATAAATCAAAATGTCGTCCAGATATACGACGACATACACCCCACAAATGTCTCTGAAAATATCGTTGACGAAGTGCTGAAATACTGCAGGAGCGTTACTGAGTCCGAACGGCATTACCAGGTACTCAAAATGGCCAAGGGGTGTATTAAAGGCCGTTTTCCATTCGTCCCCATCTCTTATGCGGACCAGGTTATATGCCCCCCGGAGGTCAAGTTTAGTAAACCAGCGGGCTCCCAGTAACTGATTAAAAAGATCAGGAATGAGTGGCAGCGGGTACTGATTTTTTACAGTAATGGCGTTCAGCTCACGGTAATCAATACATGGTCTGAGTCCACCATCTTTTTTCTCTACAAAGAAAAACCCAGCTCCTACAGGTGAAGTGGAAGGTCTAATGAAGCCTTTTCGTAGGCTGTCTGCTATGTAGTCATTCATGGCTACACGCTCAGGACCAGAGAGGTTGAATATTCTCCCCTTAGGGAGACGGGCACCAGAGACCAAGTCAATAGGACAATCGTATTCTCTGTGAGGAGGTAGTTTCTCAGACTCCACTATGGAGAAAACATCTTAATAATCCCTAAACGCATATGGAATAGAAGGTGTTTTAATTTTAATTTGGTTCACCGACAGTGACATACAGTTACTCTGACACCGTGGACTCCAGCGCACGATATCACCTATGCGCCAGTCAATAACCGGATTATGCTGGTGCAACCATGGCATGCCTAATACAACAGGATCTGATAAATTATGTATAACAAAAAATGACATTTGTTCGTTATGTAATGTCCCCACTGACATAGAAATTTCAGCAGTAACGAATTCCACGCCTCCCTGGAATATAGATGTACCATTAATTGCAGTAGTCTGAATAGGCGCTTTAAGCCTTGACAGAGGTACACCAAGGCTCCTAGCAAATAAAAAATCCATAAGGTTGCCGGCAGCACCACAATCCACATAAGCCTTCACACACAGACGTTTCTTAGCAAAAGAAAGGGAAACTGGTAACAACAGTTTGGCCGCATTTGCGGGCAATACCTGGCCCCCAGAGCTGTCCAGGGGGCGATGATCCAGGAATGTGGATTTCCAACAGCCAGCATTTTCCTTGAAGCTTCCAGGCTGCAGCATGCTTGAGCCTGAGAGTGACCTTCCAGGCTGTGCAATGTAACAGGTGTTTGGGCCAAGGATCAGCTCAGTCAGGAGGAAGAGGAAAAAAAAAAGGTAAGGAAAACTGCTTTTATATGTGTTAAGTATAGACACAAAAAGCAGTTTTATTTTTTGGGCCGGATATAATGTGACGTCTGCCTGCGGTCTGGGCTGCAGCCAGACAACACCCCGAGAAACACTGATACCCTTTACCCCTATACAGGGATCTGGATTTATAGCAGAGCCCAGGAGGCGCTGTCTGAATAGGAGCAATGACCAGAGCAGGACGGTCGTCAGAAAGGTGTTCCAATACAGGACACAGAGGAAATGATATCCGAGACTAAACCAGTCGGGCAGAAATGGTATTAAAACAGTAGACAGTAGCAGAGTCAGATTCCAGGCCGAAGCCAGAGTCATAAACCAGGAGAGTCGCAGAGGTACAGAATCGTTAGGCAGAAGCAGAGTCAGAATCCAGGCCGAAGTCAGAGTCATAAACCAGGAGAGTCGCAGAGGTACAGAATCGTTAGGCAGGAGCAGAGTCAGAATCCAGGCCGAAGTCAGAGTCATAAACCAGGAGAGTCGCAGAGGTACAGAATCGTTAGGCAGAAGCGGGGTCAGAAGTCCAGGCAAAAGTCAAAGTCAGACAAACAGTAATTCACACAGTAACACGCAGGGGAACCAAGAATATATCCGGCGGCCTGCAAGAGCCGTCCCAAAGTATTTGAGGGATCATGTCATCCCTCACAGGCTCCTGGGCTGATGATGTCATCCGGACCGCCCCCAGGACCAGGCTGAATGGTGATGCACCAGCCCCTTCATGACTGACCGAGGAGCGAAGCCTGCATCCAGGGGACGCCTGCGCAGGAGCCTCATAACTATCGCCGCCATGACTCGGGGTTGAAGCACAGCGCCTCCCAGAGACCGAGGCCGGAACCGCAGGCCACGAGTCAGACGGCGATGGGACAGTCCGGCGCCTCCTAGTGGTCAAGGCCGGGACAGCAGGCCCTGAGTCTGATGGTGATGTGACAGTCCGGCGCCTCCTAGTGGCCGAGGCCGGGACAGCAGGCCCTGAGTCTGACGATGACGTTACATTAACAGAGAGAAATGCAAGATTCTACATCTGGGCAAAAAACATTAAAATTACACCTACAGAATGGGAGGAATAGAACTAAGCAATAGCATGTGTGAAAAATCCTTGGGTATACTAATAGATCACAGACTGCAAATGAGTCAACAGTTTGATGCAGCAGCAAAAAAAGCAAACACAGTTCTAGGATATATTAAGAGAAGCATAGATTCTAGATCATGTGCAGTAATTATCCTCCTCTACGCCTCCTTGGTCAAGCCACATTGGGAATACTAATATCAAAACACTGACCGTCATATCCAAACATAAATCAGGTGTAAACAGGTGCTTACCTAAGAGTCGCCAACTCATTTACAATAAACATAAAAGGTAGCACTTTGTAGTGCTATAACATACAAATAAATTGAATTGCATTACTGCACTAGAAATATGAAAAATTAAGAATGCTTAAGGCATAAAGTGGCCAATTCATGTGTACCTGGCAGCCACGTTAAGGCGATTCTCCTTTGCCAGGACCTAATGCCAATCCTCTTAGACAGTCTACACTTCTTCTGGGAACCTAATGTGAATCCTCTCCTAGACTGAAGTCTAAAATCTCAATGGTGGGGTATGATCCTGTTGCAATTAAAAACACCTGAGGCTAAGGGTCGGAGTGCTCAGTCAGAAGGCGTTTTTAATTGCAACAGGATCATACCCCTCCATTGAGATTTTAGACTTCAGTCTAGGAGAGGATTCACATTAGGTTCCCAGAAGAAGTGTAGACTGTCTAAGAGAGGACTGGCATTAGGACCTGGTAAACGAGAATCGCCTTAACGTGGCTGCCAGGAACACATGAATTGGCCAATTTATGCGCTAAGCATTCTTAATTTTGCATATTTCTAGTGCAGTAATTCAATTCAATTTTCATGTGTCATACATCGGGAATACTGTGTCTAATTCTGGGCACCACATTTTAAAAAAGACATTGAAAAACACGAGCAAGATCAGAAAAGAGCTACCAAGATGGTGAGCGTACTGCAAATTATATCTAATGAGGAATGGTTAAAGGATCTGGGAATGTATAGCTTGCAAAAAAGAAGACTAAGAAGAGACTTAATAGCTTTCTACAAATATCTGAAGGGATGTCACAGTGTATAGGGATCATTCTTATTCCCATTTGAACATGGAAACACGAGAAGCAATGGAATGAAACAGAACAGGAGAAGATACAGATTAGATATTAGAAAAACATTTTTGACAGTGAGGGTGATCAATGAGTGGAACAGGCTGCCACGAGAGGTGGGGAGGTCTCCTTCAATGGAAGTCTTCAAACAGAGGCTGGACAGACATCTGTGTGAGATGGTTTAGTGAATCCTGCATTGAGCAGGTCGTTGGACTTGATAACCCAAGAGGTCCCTTCCAACGCTAACATTCTATGATTCTATGACTACCATAACTTCAATGATAGCAGCCAAGGAGTGTAAGCATGTTTATTGCTGTGTGTGGCGCTCAGATTCAACACTTAATATCTTTTGAAAAAATTGTTTCTACTTTTTCATCATTTGCTTATTATTAGCATGGCAATAGATCGTGAGTCCATAATTACATGACTTTTCCTTCTTAGAATTGCAATTTAAATGTTGAGGAGCATATATTTACCATCCATGGCTGTGTGATGTATACACCACATAGGTCTTTACAAGACACAACTCTAAAAACTGTCCTGTACCAGTGTCTCCATCACATGAAGATAACAAATGTCCTATTGAGTGAATGCAAGCTGTGATCTTGACCACCTTGAATAACTGATAGTCACTTTAAGGACAGTGCTCTCACAACTTGCTGCTGTTGCCTACCAAGTCCATTCAAATGGCCATGGCATAATTTAAATGTACTTGTCTGATGTTCTTCTGTTAAAGCAACAAAATATGGCTAGAGCTAACATTATTTTATGGGAAAAAGTCAAAAAATGCTGGAAGTTCCAATATCAGAATTTCTTTAACAGTACTGTGCTCCTTTGCTTGCTTAAAGCACCATCCCAGCGATTTTTTTATTGCACCACTGGAGCAGTCCTTTAGATGTAATTCCCCCGCCCCATCTCATAGTCAACTGCATCCACCTTCACCCTTTTCCAGCATCGCTCCCGTCGGCCTCCAACGAAAAGTGACCTGCCGGCAGCTACAATGTTTCATGGAGCACACCAGAGGTCATCAATACAACTCTAAGAGACCCTCGCTCTGGCACTCATAGACTTGCATTGAGCTCTTGTGACGTAACTTTTGACTTCCAGACAGTCAGAATTTATGGGTTTAAGATGGCACTGTGGGACCGGAGCGGTGTTGGTAAAAGGTGAAGCAATCAGAAGGTGAATATAAAAACAGGGGCAGGGCTCTTACATTTCAAGTGCCACTCCTGTGCTGAAAAAAACCTGCTGGAGTGGTGCTTTAATTGTATTTTACCAAAATTATCAGACTTTCAAGTTCTGCTATATCACAATAAAATTCGGCAACAGGGTGTAGTACAATATAAGTGAGTGCACCTGCTACGTAAAAATCTGCATATATTTTAGGGTACATTGCATAATTTCAAAATAAAGCAGCAGGCTGTATGTGTAATTGTTAGGTATTTTTACATCAGATTTAGGTTCATAATAACTTGTCGCAAGACAGCAGATTGCAATGTCCCAACTAATGACAGTGATCATGTTCCACCCAACAGTCAGCAGAGATCCAGTCCGGCATGTCCACATTCAGTATCTTTGGTTGCCGCTTTGATAGCAACATAGGGTTCATTCACACATCAGTTTTTTTAATACAAGTGCAATCTGTGTTTTTGAAGGATAGAACTTCTACCAACAATAGTCATTGGGGCCGTTCATATGCCTATGGTTTTCGCGTACCAAGAGGGGCGCACAAAATCACTGAGATGTGCCCAATATTGATCTGATTGTCGGATCAAAATCGGTAATGCAAGTCTATGTGTCCGTGAAGAAATCGGAATACACTTAGATGCTATCCGAGTGCTGCGTGTGTTTAACAGAATGCTAAATAGGAAAATATAGAAATACTTTATTTTTTGTTTGTTTCTCATCCGAGAAAAACTGATGAAACTTGACCAAACTCTGATGGTAAAAACTGACACACTGACCAAACTGATGAAACCGTGATAAAAAAAAATGATGAATAAACTTGGACTAATATTCTTGTATGAGAAAATCACTGATGTCTGAATGAGCCTAAGGTCGGGATCACACATGCGAGGAACTCGGACAAGTCTTGCATGTTAATACCAGGCAGTGCCACCGGCACTCGGACAGGAGCGTGCGGCTCCATGTATTTCTATGCAGCCGCACGCTCCGCTCCCGAGTGCCAGCGGCACTGCCAGGTATTAACATGCGAGACTTGTCCGAGTTTCTCGCATGTGTGATCCTGGCCTAAGAGTTGTGTACTAACAAGTCTCCATGTAGCTCTAACTAAGGAATTTGTAGTGCATAAGTGTCACTGAAAGGTTTAACAATTTAACATACCATAGCTTTATATTTTGGTGTACTGGTCATTGGAAGTTGCGTAGAAGCACTCTGTGAACCTTCCATTTATTTAATGCTTTGGTTTGAGGAATCCTTAATTTCTGATGTGAACAGACCTGTAAAAAATATAGCTTTGTAATACAATACATTTTTGTAGTCTGAGAAGTACTCCAGTACAACGCAACCAGTCCTGCCCTTTTGCAATTTTTGTTTTTCCATTTACTTCTTTTCCTCCCCAATTTCAAAGAGCCATAACTTTTTTTTTATTTTTTTCTATCGACATCACCTATGAGTGCTTGTCTGTTGTTGGTTGAGTTATAATTCTGAATGACACCATTCACTTTAACATATAATATACTAAAAGGAGAAGAAAAAAATCCTTACAAGGGCGAATGGCGAAAAAAAGGGAATTCCGGCTTTGTTTTTACGGGGTTAATTTTGCATTAAAATGGGCAGCCCACCTAATCTAATAGTATGGGTGTCACTAACAGGCATAAGCCAGATACTGTGCATTACCTGTGTATGTGTGTGAACAGTGCCCTATATGCCCGTTATTCTTGAATTTTTAGTCCTCTTTTTGTGTCTTTGCTATTTAGTTCAGTAAAATTACATGGCAACAGGATGCTCCAGGTAAGTACAATTAGGGTAAAACCAAATATACACCATTTTTCTGTTTGTAGGCATAATTAAAAAAATTACTTGTTTCGCCAGTTTCTGAAACCCATAACTACTTTATTTTTCCATTGATAGAGCTACGTGAGGACTTGTTTTTTGGGTTCTGCTCTATGTATTTTATGGTACAGTTTGTACAATTAAGGCCGGGGTCAGACTTGTGAGAAACTCGCACGAGTCTCGCTCCTCAATGCCCGGCACTGCCCCCAGTTTTCGGGACCGGAGTGTGCGGCTGCATGTATTTCTATACAGCTGCACACTCCGGTCCAAGTGCAGGCGGCAGTGCTGGGCATTGAGGAGCGAGACTCGTGCGAGTTTCTCACAAGTCTGACCCCGGCCTAAGGAAAATACCATGTTTTGATCTAGTTTTATATGAATAACAATTCTCAAAATGTGATTGCAGTTTCCCTAAGTATAAATGCACCACATAATGAAGCACTATGACATCAAAAAGAGACTATGAAGTCTCTACAATAAGAGACATGCCAATGCACCAAGTGCCTAAAAACTGCAAACCCATGGAGGTAAGATGAAGGTCTAATAATAAAGTCAAATGCCCGCAAGATGTAAAAGGCTGGGAGGGGTAACATGCGGGCATGTCTCTTATTCCATAAGTCTCTGCCCAAATATATTGGAGGGGGTATATATCAGGTTCCTACCTAAAGACCTGTTTTTTTGGAGTGTCATTAATGGTGAAATTGTTCTTAGCCTTTTTAATTGTTTTATTTGTGTTTTTGTCACTTGCGTGTTCCTTCCACATGCTAACAATAAAAATTGATAATCTATTATAGTAAATAACTTGCGTTTATTTTGGGTTAATCGCGTCCATTCTGCACACTTCTTTTCCCACAATTGTACTCTTTTTCCAAGTGTGTGGACTGCAGTCCCCTATAGATTATTTGTAGTGCCCTCAAGTTCTCCATTTTTTCGAATTACTGTTCTCAGCACACCCTAAGGCTGTGTGCCCACGTAAGCGTTTTTTACGCGTTTCTGAAGCGTTTGTCCCGGTCAAAACGCTTCAAAAACGCATAAAAGAAGCATACCATTCATTTTAAATAAATTCCGCACTTTTTGTGCACATTGATGCGTTTTTTTCCATGAAAAAAACGCTTTGCAGTAAAAAACGCAGCATGCTCATTAACTTTGCAGAAACATCTGCGTTTTTGCTATATACTATGGGTCAGAAAACGCGCGGAAAAAAACGCGCGTTTTCTGGGAAGGAGTCCGGTTTGGAATCAGAAATTTTCTGCATACGTGGGCACATAGCTTAAGGGTTATGTTTGCACTGAGATTTTTGAGATGTTAGAAAATAGAAATTTTCAAGCAGAATCTACGTTTCCTTTCATTGATGTAGTTTTGGAAGATTTTTCTCCTGACGCATTTTGCAGCCTTCTGACACAGCCTCGTTCAGTGTGGATCCCACCAGGATCTGCTTCAAAAAGTTATGATCTTCTTTTTCCAACAGTTTTTCAAACCTCTTAAAGAAAACAAGCGCTTAAGAAACTCCTCAAAGTGAATATTACATAGCAATGAATGGGAAGAGTTGTTTTTAAAGTGGTTAAAGGGAATCTGTCACCCTTTTTTTGGAATATGAGCTGCCGGCACCGACATCAGGGGCCTATATACAGCACTCTGTAATGCTGTAGATAAGCCCCCGATGTAACCTGAAAGATAAGAAAAAAGAGATTATACTCACCCCGGCGTCCGGTCCGATGGGTGTCGCCGTCCGGTCCAGCGCCTTCCATTTTCATACGATGCCGTCCTCTTCTTCCCTTCCTGTCGTGGCTCCGACGTAGGTGCACTGCTCTGCCCTGTTGAGGGCAGAGCAGAGTCCTGCAGCGCGCAGGCGCTGGGAAAGGACGGCATCGTATGAAGATGGGAGGCACCGGACGGCGACACCCATCGGACCGGACCGCCCCCCCAGGGTGAGTGTAATCTAACTAATTTTTATTCTCTTTCAGGTTACATCAGAGACTTATCTACAGCATTACAGAATGCTGTAGATAAACCCCTGATGTCGATGCCGGGAGCTCATAGTCCAAAAAAGGGTGACAGATTCCCTTTAATAAGGAGAGAAAAATCCTCTGCGTGAACATACGCTAAGGGCTACATTCACACGATGAGCTTTTGGTGCCAATTTTCTGCACCTACTATGTAAATTACATTACTTTTTTTTCATTGTGTTTTTTTTGCCACTAGGGTTTCTGTCTCTTGTTGGTGTGACATGATTTAAATAAAACTTCTATGTTCTTGATACTTCCTGGTAATTGGCTTTGACAACACTTTATTGACACATGTGGACTACATGGCATGTCTCCATGGCAGAAACACAAGAAAAACACGTGTTTTTTCCCTGCAGATTTTCCACACCCAATGTAAGACTATGGGAAAAATCTGCACATAAAGCTCAGCGCACCCACTAGAGAGACTGACATGTGGATGTGATCCGCGGACCGCAGGTCAGTTTACACGGAGTAGAATAAAACCACAGCAGGCAGCAGATTCCTGTACATCCCGTCCACCGTGCTGGAACTCAGCAAAAAAACAGATCAGAAGCTCATTGTGGGCACACGATGGGCTCACTGTAGGCACATGGTGGGATCATTGTGGGCAAATGGTGGTATCATTGAGGGCACATGGTGGGATCATTGTGGGCACATGGTGGGATCACTGTAGGCACATGGTGGGATCGAGGGCACATGGTGGGATCATTGTCGGCACATGGTGGGATCACTGTAGGCACATGGTGGGATCATTGTGGGCACATGGTGGGATCATTGTGGGCACATGGTGGGATCATTGTGGGCACATGGTGAGATCACTGTAGGCACATGGTGGGATCATTGTGGGCACATGGTGGGATTGTTGTGGGCACATGGTGGGCTCATTGTAGGAACATGGTGGAATCACTGTAGGTTCATCGTGGGAACATTGTGGGCACATGGTGGGATCGTTGTGGGCACATGGTGGGATCATTGTGGGCACATGGTGGAATCACTGTAGGCACATGGTGGAATCATTGTAGGCACATGGTGGAATCATTGTAGGCACATGGTGGAATCACTGTAGATACATCATGGGAACATTGTAGGCTCATGGTGGGATCATTGTAGGAACATGGTGGGATCGTTGTGGGCACATGGTGGGATCGTTGTGGGCACATGGTGAAATCGTTGTGGACACAGTGGGATCGTTGTGGGCACATGGTGGGATCGTTGTGGACACAGTGGGATTGTTGTGGGCACATGGTGGGATAGTTGTGGGCACATGGTCAGATCGTTGTGGGCACATGGTCGGACCGTTGTGGGCACATGGTGGGATCGTTGTGGACACGGTGGGATCGTTGTGGGCACATGGTGGGATCGTTGTGGGCACATGGTCAGATCGTTGTGGGCACATGGACGGACCGTTGTGGGCACATGGTGGGATCGTTGTGGGCACATGGTCGGACCGTTGTGGGCACATGGTGGGATCGTTGTGGGCACATGGTCGGACCGTTGTGGGCACATGGTGGGATCGTTGTGGGCACATGGTCGGACCGTTGTGGGCACATGGTGGGATCGTTGTGGGCACATGGTGGGATCGTTGTGGGCACATGGTGGGATCGTTGTGGCACATGGTCGGATCGTTGTGGGCACATGGTCGGACCGTTGTGGGCACATGGTGGGATCGTTGTGGGCACACTGCCTCACAGGACCAGAGCGCATGAACCACAGTTTGTTACAAAATATGGCCACATCTTAAAGGTGTTTTCAGCTTTTAAAAAGAGGTCCTCATGCAATAGCAGTCATTTAAAATAATGTGGAGCTCGCCCTGCCCTTCCCACATCACCGCTGCAACCAATCACAGAATTCTAGATGTCTGATCATGTAAACTGCACAAGCTGCAGAGCTCAGTGATTGGCTGCAGCAGTGATGTGTGCTGTTCACACGAATCCAACACTGCAGCCAAACCATACGGAGTGGAGCAGCGGAGGTGAGTCATTTTACATGATTTCTATTGTTTGGAGGCCACTTTTTTAAAGAATGTGGAAAATCCCTTTAAAAATGTAATGCAGCAGCTAGCCGCGTCCTCTACACCCACACACGGGCGACTATCAGAGAGTGACACACCCTCACTCATGGCCTACACGCTGAGTGTGAGGAGACGGCAGCTGTGACCACACGACGCCTTCACACACTGATACCTGCGACGTCGGCAGCTCCGCTATGCCCGGTCCCAGCTCCACTAACGGCCCCGCCCTCTGCCACCCAACCGCTGCGTGTGGTGAGGTGTGCGCATGTGCGGTACTCGTGGAGCTGCGTGCTGCGGACCCTGTGTGCGGCCACACGTGAGGCGGTGCTGGCTGCCGCTGCTGAGTGGTGACGTTATAACGGAGCTGATGGATGAGGCTTATTGTAACACAGTACTGCGCGCAGTGTCAGTAATGGCTGACTCTCCTGCTGTTTGCCGTGTAGGGGATTTGTGACAGCATGGCGGGAATATTAGGTTAATGTGTGTGGGCCTTATGCTACCACTTAATATGGCTGTGACCCTGCGGCCCCGTATACTGCTGATATTGCCGGCCTCTTCTGTTACCTGTGTGACTACCATTTACCTATGTAGTAATTCTGCCGCACCATGTGCTTGCAGGGGGCAGCACTGTATACGAAGTGCGGTTATGGCCCTGTGTATACGCGCCTGTCTTGTATTACTGTGCATGTGCCACCCCCGACATCCATTACTAGGGTGTATGCCCCAACGTCCATTACTAGGGTGTATGCCCCGCCCCCGACGTCCATTACTAGGGTGTATGCCCCGCCTCCGACGTCCGTTACTAGGGTGTATGCCCCGACGTCCATTACTAGGGTGTATGCCCCGCCCCCGACGTCCATTACTAGGGTGTATGCCCCGACGTCCATTACTAGGGTGTATGCCCCGCCCCCGACGTCCATTACTAGGGTGTATGCCCCGACGTCCATTACTAGGGTGTATGCCCCGACGTCCATTACTAGGGTGTATGCCCCGACGTCCATTACTAGGGTGTATGCCCCGACGTCCATTACTAGGGTGTATGCCCCGACGTCCATTACTAGGGTGTATGCCCCGACGTCCATTACTAGGGTGTATGCCCCGACGTCCATTACTAGGGTGTATGCCCCGACGTCCATTACTAGGGTGTATCCCCCGACGTCCATTACTAGGGTGTATGCCCCGACGTCCATTACTAGGGTGTATGCCCCGCCCCCAACGTCCATTACTAGGGTGTATGCCCCGACGTCCATTACTAGGGTGTATGCCCCTCCCCCGACGTCCATTACTAGGGTGTATGCCCCGACGTCCATTACTAGGATGTATGCCCCGCCCCCGACGTCCATTACTAGGGTGCATGCCCCGCCCCCGACGTCCATTACTAGGGCTCGTTAACATGGCGTAGTAGACAGACGTGATCCATCCTTGTCACCCGGCAGCACACTGACCAGCTTTCTTCCCTAGGACGGCTCAGATCACAGTTCTTTAGCATAAACGAAATGTCTGTGAGAAAAATCCACGAGCGGAGCGATCCCTGCTGTAAAGGGATTTCATTGCACATTCCAATCCGTTATGTGATGGTCCCGTCCGGCCTGCCACTGTACGGATACATTGCAGTTATTGTCCTAGGAGCCTTGTAAATGTTATCTGTTGTATACCTAGCACAGCGATGAGACACACAGAGCCACTGAGAACTCTCTTTTTTTTTCTGGACTTGTCTGATTCCGGCATAAAACATTGCGTGTCAGAATTGGGGCCAATGCTGCACGGCAACAATTCTCACAACCGAAAACATTTGTGCAACATGTTTGTTAGGCGCCGGATTCCTGCAGCTGCATAACAGGAATCCAGAGCCTCACATGCTGCTCTGCAGCAAGTCATTACTGAGGCTAAGTTCCTCTGCCGCTCCACTGAGCATGCTCACGAGACGATCTACCATTGGAGGTCGGGAGTCATGTGCTCAGGTCCTTCTCCTGATCTGATTGGTCCATCTCAGAGATCTAGAAGGTGCCGGCAGCGCACGGCTATAAAAGGCCCGCATGGCCGCTCAGCCATGCGCTAGTATAGACTCTTCTTGCTAGATGGGTGAATGGTGATGGATGTATGATTCTGGTGACTGACTTATTAAGATTCCCATCTCTCTGATATTACGCATGTGGATAGGGAACTATAGAAAGAGTCAGCGCCAGTCAGTGGCAAGCCATAGGCCACTGTGCACACCGCACCTCTACACTAGCGTCCGGTAGTGTCACGCATAGCGACTGTGTCTGCCGCTGCGCTGCATTCAGCAGCACTTACCGGAGTCCGCAGTTGTGACGCCGCACACACGGTAGGTCTAGACGGACACCGTCCCCTGTCTTGGACCTGTGACCTGATACCGTGCGTGCAATTTCGCTGAGACCTGTGAGTCTAACAGGCTCGGTGTTTGTGTTTATGTTACAGCGCCTCTGTGAGTTAACAGAGTCCGCTCTGTGCACATTGGGTGACGTTGAACCCGTGCGCATTATACCGCCATTTAGCGCGTCTGCCATTAATTAGCAGCAGTGTTAACACCTGCACAGTGGTCCCTGAGCGGCGAACGCACTTTATTATTTATTTAGTGCGTTCCGTCGTTCCTAACATTATACTAGCGCCAGGGTCTGGATAATAATAGCGGACCAGCAGCAGCTAAAGCGGTACATTCAGCAGCTGGAGGGCATGTTGGCAGCCCTCGACAGTTCCACCTCGGCTGCGGATGCTGCTGTAGTCGCTGTTCCGACACTTGCAGAAGCTGTCTCCCGGGCGTCTATGTCCACGCCCATGCCGACAATTTCTCACCTCCCATTGCCCGATAAATTTTCTGGTGACAGCGCCACCTGTAGGGGTTTCGTGAGCCAGTGTACTACCCAGCTCGAGTTACTGGCCATGCAATTTCCTACAGAGCGGGCTAAGGTGGGGTTTATCGTCTCCCTCCTGTTGGGCAGGGCGTTGGAGTTGGCTACGCCACTATGGGAGCGTGATGACCCTGTGGTACTGAGCGCGGCTCATTTTCTAAAATCGCTAAAGCAGGTCTTTTTGGGGCCCCGGGTCACTCATGATACCTCTCTCCAGTTACTTGGGTTAACGCAGGGATCCCTGTCGGTCAGTCAGTACGCTGTCCGTTTCCGGACACTGGCTTCTGAGCTCAAGTGGCATGATAAGGCTACTTTCACACATCAGGTTTTCGGCGTCAGGCGCGATCCGGCGTCGTGCCGGAACGCCGGATCCAGCAAATGTTTTGTAAAACCTGATGTGCCGGATCCGGTTTTCTGCCGGATCCGTCTTGTTCTTGACAGACAAAACCGGATCCGTCTCATCCGGTTCATCCGTTTTTCTATCCGTTTTTCGACGGATTACGCCGGATCTGGTTTTTAAAATTGACCCTTGTGGCCTTCCGAACGGGATTGGCTACTGGAAAACTATATATAGCGTGTTCCTACAGCCCTTCTTTGACAGGTTGGAGAGAAGAGCAAGTTGGCGAAGATGGATGTTGTGATTGGAAATATTTTGAAGAATTTGGCGGATTTTATAGCGGAGGCGAATCGTTTGAGGGTGATTGTTCTGGAGAAGGAGAGAGCGAGACAGCAGCGCATCAGGCATCGTAGACGACGTTTGTGGATCCACCCCATCACAGCCAAGAGAATGACGCGTGGGGTCTGTTCTACACTCTGCATGGACCTTCGACGAAACCCGGATAAATTTTTTGGATATGTTAGGATGAAAATGGAGAATTTTGATTACTTGGTGGAGCGCATTGCACACCTCATAAGAAAAGCGGACACCTATTGCCGCTTCTCTGTTTCACCCGCAGAGCGTCTGATGGTGACTTTAAGGTAAGCCACATTTATTGGATGTAATCGCATCAGAGCACACTTTCACTGCAATCTTGTTGGTGGTAGTTTGTATCTCCAAGTGTTATAGCTGAGTTTTGGTATGTAATGCTGTGATTTAAAACTAATTGATTGTTTTTTAATTCCCCACAGATTTCTTGCAACTGGAGAATCCCTTTCGTCACTGCATTTCCAGTACAGACTCGGGATTTCCACCATATCTGGAATAGTGAAGTACACATGCCGTGCACTGTGGGACTCCTTAGCTGAAGAGTTTTTACCAGAGCCCACAACAGAGAGGTGGATTGAAATTGCTGACAAGTTTCAACAGATATGTCAGTTTCCCAACTGCTTGGGCGCTGTGGACGGGAAACATATCCGCATTGTAAAGCCAGCCGGATCGGGATCGGAATATTTCAATTACAAGAAATATTTTTCAATTGTCCTCATGGCCATCGCTGACGCGGAATACAAATTTATTGCTGTTGATATTGGGGCCTATGGCCGCTCCAATGACTCTCAAGTTTTCAAACTGTCTGCCATGGGGCGTAAACTGTATGGAAACACCTTCCAGTTCCCACCACCTAGACCGCTGCCGCAAACATCTGGTCCACCTATGCCATTTGTCTGTGTAGGGGATGAAGCCTTCCAGCTGTCAGAACACCTTTTGAAACCGTACTCTAGCAGAGGATTGACAAGACCAAAACGCATTTTTAATTACCGCCTCACAAGAGCAAGAAGAATGGTTGAATGTACCTTTGGTATTCTGACAGCCAAATGGCGGGTCCTATTGACTGCGATCAACCTCAAGACAGAAACTGTTGATGAGGTGATCAAAGCTTGCGTGGTACTCCACAATTTTGTTATCTGCAAGGAACCCATTTCCATTGAGGACACCTCTGAAGAAACCACCTTGCAAGATTACCATGACATTACCACTAGAAGTTCTGTGACGGTTTCAGTAATGAGGGACAATTTTGCACTATACTTTGTCACCTCAATTCAGAGTACACTGGCAGGATGACAGAGTGTGAAAGATTTGTGCCCTAACCAAACTTGTGTACCTTCTGTACCAACAGTATATACCTTTGCCAACCAAAGTTGGCTATCTTGTCATGGTCTCTATTTTTAGCTTTAGGCCACAGGTGTGTACCTGGTTGTGTTTTATGCAAAGTATTTCACCTTTTAACAAAAGTTGTGTACATTGTTAGGAAATCACCAACAATAAACACAACTTTTTAGGTGAAATACTTTGCTTCAAACACAACCAGGAACACAACTGTGGCAAAAAGCTAAAATTTACCCACAGTTATATTCCTGGTTTTGAATGCCTTTTTACCTTTTAAATACCCTGTATTTAACCTTTTTTTTAAACATATTTCGCCGCAGAAAGAAATGACAGACAACCAGTGTAAACAATAATTTAACTTTTATTTAAAATATTTTTTTTTTGTAAACTGTTTTTAAAGTTAAAAAAACTTTTTTAATAAAGGTTTGAAACCAACTGGGCATTTTTATTACAAAACACATCATAAATCTGTGTAGTGTGGGGTGGAAATACTGCTGGAGGGGCTGCGGGACACTTCGACAATGGGAGTGTGGAGAGAGGACTGGGATCGTGGTGGGGAAGGAACAGTTAGAGGTGATGTGTGGAGAAAGCTACAGAATGGGTGGACATGTGGGAGGCAGAAGAGGTGGTGGGCGGTGGAGTGGAGGGTTGGGCAGGGACTGTAGGAGCAGATGATGTTGATGGAAAGTTGTATGTAGGGAAGGAGTTTGGTACGGGGAAGGAGTTTGGTACGGGGCAGGTTGCTGGAAGTGGAGAGATGTCTGGTACTGGGGAGGTTGCTGGTACTGGGGAGGTTGCTGGTACTGGGCAGGTTGCTGGTATGTAATAGGAGGGGGAGGATGGAAAGTGGCTGGAGGGGGTGCAGATGTAATAGGAGGGGGAGGATGGAAAGTGGCTGGAGGGGGTGCAGGTGGAGGAACTACAGTGGTGGGAGGTGGAGGTTGGGAGGTAACCTGCTGTAGAGCACCGTGGCACGAATGCATTACATGCATCTGCTGGGTAGGAGATAGTGTTGCCATGCGCTCCACAACAGACCTGAAAAAGGTGTGGTTTGGCGAAGATCTTGCTTCTGAATGCATGGTTTGCAGAAGTGTCTTCACCTCCAGAATGCTGGAGTTGATCTGCTGAAAGCCTGCGGAGATTTGCTCTGACAAGACTTTTAGACAGTTCTGGAAAGATGCATTCAGTTGCAAGAACACTGGAGCATAACTCTTTTCCTGACCCCTCTGCCGCTGCCGCCCAGTACCCGCAGGTGTACTAGAGGTGGCAGGGGCAGAAGGGTGGGGTAAAGGGAAAGCGATCTCCTCACCAGCAGCTTCATGTAATGTAGGCGGCCACGATGCTCCTGTGCTGGTGGATGGGACAGATGGGTCGAATGTGTGGGAAGGCTGGGAAGGTGCAGATGTACCGGGGCGGTCGAAGTGTCCCTCGGTGCCGGTCTCCACAGGGATCGCCTCAGAAGTGTCCAATCGTGCAGGCTCCCGAGTGCTGCTCACCGTGCTGTGGAATAAAGAGAAAAAAAAACAATTAAAATAGTGACATGGTATGGCCCTGGCTGAAAAAAAAAGTTACATCTAAACATTTTTTTGTCACATGTGGTGGGTAATATTTACCTTCTGGTGAGCATTGTCTCCCAGAGGAACGACAGGGCTCGTGCGTACTTGTACTTGCTCCTGCGTCCTCCAGATCCACTCGGGGCCCGCATCTCTTTATTGAACTCCTTCTTGAAACGATCCCTCACAGACCGCCACCGCTTCACAATTCTCTCCCCTGAAACGAGCAAGGACAAAGTGGTTAGTATACAACATCAGTGTTTCCCAAACTCCAGTCCTCATGGTCCCCAGGGGTCATGTTTTCAGGATTTCCAAAGTAAATAGAAATCCTGAACACATGATCCGTGGGGACCACGACGACTGGAGTTCGGGAAACACTGGTTTAAATCAAGCAACCGGTACTGTATATACTTACGCTCTTTAATCTGGGCCCGAGCTTCGAGGTCCTCCCAGCGGTCCACAAGGAGCGAACAGATTTCCTCCCAGAGTCGTCGGGTAACGATAAGGTCAGCGTGGCGGCGGTCAGCCATATTCCAGAGCGGCTCCCTTTCTCTGACGAGATCAATGAGGTGGTCCACATCAATCCCTCCATCCTCACCGTCAGAGTCGGGAGCACGCTGTGAAGGCTGTTAAAGAAAAAGACAAAAATAACATAATTAGCCTCCACAAAAGAAATGAAATAAAAAGTGCAAAAAAAACAAAGCAAAAATATTTATACTTACACGCTGGTGACCGCCGCGTTGCTGTCGCCGACGACCCTGGGAGGCACTGCGAGGACCTCTTGGTCGAGCACCAGATTGGGAAGACTAGAGAAGAAAACAAAAAATGTTATGTCTTTGGATGTAGGCATTTGTTTGCTGTGTGTGGTCTGCAGAACATTGTTTTCTATGTGTTGTGTGTAGTGTGATGTTGTGTTTCTGCGTTTGATGCAAAAAACTTACCAATTGTGAGCCCACTCCAAGTGTCTGTCCACCCCTTCCTTCTTCTTCTGGGAGCTCCTCTTCATCTTGTGATTCCTGTTTTGAAATAAAAGGCAATGAATAGACATATATTACAGAGATGATGGATTTTGGAAATAAAAACTTACCGTCAAACGCTGACGATGTGAGGGAGGGCTCCCATAAGAAGATGTGCTGTCTTCCTCATGGCCAGACTCCATGGCTGTGGGTGGTGTTCCTGCTGCTGCCATTGCTGCTGCTGCTGCATCTATTGGGCGGCTGTTGAATAAAGAGAAACAAAGGGCCAATGAATATCTTGATATTCCATAGCCCTAGTTTGGAGGAATGGGGGATTTGATAATTACCGTCTCTCATCTGCTGCTGGACTCCCCTCCCGTTGTTCAGCATGCTGCTCCATTTGGGGTGGTGCTGATGGTGCTGCTGCAGATGTCTGCTGCCTTCTCCTGCTCCTGGTTCTTGGCTTGGGTGGCATGTTGGGTGTGGCTGAGGGTCCCACTGTCTTGCTTTTATATATGTCTTGTGGGCAGAGCTACTGAGCATGCTCAGACCAAAAAAACGGGATCCGGCTGTCGCCGGATAAGGCGCATTGCGGCGCTCATAGGCTTTCATTGTATGAAAAAGCCGGACACGCCGGATCCGGCGTGTCCGGCTTTTTCGCCGGAGACAAAAAACGTTACAGTAGCCGTTTTTTCCAGACGCCGGATCGCGTCACATTGCCGGATCCGGCGAAAATCGGATGAAACGCATGGCCATCCGGCTCTAATGCAAGTCAATGGGGGGGAAACCGGATCCGGCATTGCATTTCGCCGGATCCGGTTTTTGTCAAAAGCGCCGGATCGCGCCTGACGGCGAAAACCTGATGTGTGAAAGAGGCCTAAAGCACTCATCCCTGTGTTCTGGAGAGGGTTGGCTGAGCATGTCAAAGATGCTTTATCTACCAGGGAGGTCCCCACAAGCCTGGAAGAGTTGATAGCGATCTCCACCCATATTGACCTCCGGTTTACGGAGGCGGGCTGGAGCGTTCAGACAGAAGCTTAGGTCGGCTCCCGACTTCTCTGAATTTCTGGAACCCCCAGATCTGGAAGTTTTACCTCCTGAGCCCATGGACGTGTCTAGTACTGGTCCGAAACCACGTCCGGCACAGGGCTCCACTTGCTGCTACCTGTGTCGACAGTCGGGCCACTTGGCTAACAGGTGTCCGCAGCGGTCGGAAAAATGTTCACCTCCAGTGGCAGTTGGTGGAGATCTACCTAATATGAAAACTTTCTCCTCCAAACCGGTATTTCGAGGGACGTTAGATAGTGGAGCTTCCACCTGGGAGTTAGAGATCACAGTGGACTCTGGGGCAGAAGGAAACTTTGTCTTCAGCCTTCGCCCAAAAGCACGCCATTCCACTGGTGCCACTTCCTCACCCCGTGACCGTTAGAGTGGTCAACGGCTCTACCTTACCGTCTCAGATTACCCACCAAACAGCACCCCTGGGGTTTTCAATCTCCCCGTCTCATCGTGAGACGTTGTCCCTTCTCATTATGCCTAAGGGCATCGACCAGGTGCTTCTCGGGCTCCCCTGGCTCCGTTGCCATTCCCGTCATATAGAGTGGTCCTCGGGGAGTATACTGGGTTGGAGCAAGGACTGTGTGGAAAGGTGCATGGGGGGCAGTGTCCAAGTAGCCTCTGCGAAGATGCCCGCGGATCATTCCACGCCCCTCACTGGGAATCTGTCTGATGTCCATGGTTCCAGTCGTCCATGAGCCAGTGCCACCGAGCAAGACCTTTGTCCCGCTTCACCTGCGGTCCAAGGTTCTCGCGTGGGCACACGCGTTCAGACTGGGTGGTCACTTTGGTTACAAGCGGACCACTAAACTTCTGGCTAGCTCTTATTGGTGGCCTCACAGGGCTCGGGACACTAAAAATTATATTCAGGCATGCGCCTCTTGCGCTCGGAATAGCACCTCTAAACAAAGGCCGGCTGGGTTACTGTATCCCTTGCCGGTGGCAGACCGGGCAATGGAGGTCCGTGACAGTCTGGGTCGCACCCCGCATGTCACTCAAATCTCTAAAATGAGAATGAAGACGCCTGCCGACACACTTCGGCGCCCCACTCCAACTTTGGCTCCTGGCGACTTAGCCATCCCTGACGCCTTCCACGTGTCCCTTCTCAAACCGATTCACATGTCCCGGTTTTTCAAGTCATCTGCCGGGGCATCAGGCTGGTCTTCGGACGAGCCTGAGGCCTACGCCTCTGTGGTGGGTTGGAAGGCTTTGCTTGGTGGGTTGGAAGGCTCAGGAGGGAGGGGGCCCTAGGAGGGGGGGTAATGTTAGGCGCCGGATTCCTGCAGCTACACAACAGGAATTCAGAGCCTCACATGCTGCTCTGCAGCAAGTCATTACTGAGGCTAAGTTCCTCTGCCGCTCCACTGAGCTTGCTCACGAGACGATATCCCATTGGAGGTCGGGAGTCACGTGCTCATGTCCTTCTCCAGATCTGATTCGTCCATCTCAGAGATCTGGAAGGTCCCGGCAGCGCACGGCTATAAAAGGCCCGCATGGCCACTCAGCCATGCGCTAGTATAGACTCTTCTTGCTAGATGTGTAAATGGTGATGGATGTATGATTCTGGTGACTGACTTATTAAGATTCCCTTCCCTCTGATATTACGCATGTGGATAGGGAACTATAGAAAGAGTCAGCACCAATCAGTGGCAAGCCATAGGCCACTGTGCACACCGCACCTCTACACTAGCGTCCGGTGGTGTCTTGTCTCTCACGGCACTATCGCATATAGGCTGTGTCTGCCGCCGTGCTGCATTCAGCAGCACTTACCGGCGTCCGCAGTAGTGACGCCGCACACACGGTAGGTCTAGACGGACACCGTCCCCTGTCTTGGACCTGTGACCTGATACCGTGCGTGCAATTTCGCTGAGACCTGTGAGTCTAACAGGCTCAGTGTTTATGTTTATGTTACAGCACCTCTGTGAGTTAACAGAGTCCGCTCTGCGCACATCTGGTAACGTTGAACCCATGCGCATTATACCGCCATTTAGCGCGTCTGCCATTAATTAGCAGCAGTGTTAACACCTGCACGGTGTACCCCGAGCGGCGAACGCACTTTATTATTTATTTAGTGCGTTCCGCCGTTCCTAACAATGTTGGCGCCTGACTATTTTAGAGATGGGATTTTACACACAAATCACAACCCCATGAGACTTGTGAAAGTCCAGCTCATCTGGAAACATTTTCTACTGAATCACATTCGTGATAGGTCGCAAGTAGCATCATAGTAAATCCTTAGATGTGATGCAACGCTGCGATCTCAGTGTCGTTCTATACATGTCACAGTGTAGTCCTAGTCTAAAATCACTTGGCTGCAATAATGCAGAGAGTGCCTGACTCCCGCCGTCAGTGTGTCTGACTCCCGCTGTCTGTGTGTCTGACTTCTGCCTTGATGTGCCTGACTCCCGCTGCCTGTCAGCCTGACTCCCGCCATCTGTGTGACTCACTCCCGCCGTCTGTGTGTCTGACTCCCGCCGTCGATTCTGAATCAGCTGACAGGTTCCCTTTAATGCTGTGTTTACATTGTTCGCTCTGAATATAACCATAATGCCCACTATGCCACAAGAGTCCCCCTTGGCTCATATCCGGCATGAACCTGCAGAATCCCTTTTTCTGTTAATAAATTATGTGTAGACTACACCTCAGAGTACAAATACCTGTAAACACCTTTTTTCAAGCCATATACACTTTTAGGACGGGGTCACACTTGCGAGAAACTCGCACAAGTCTTGCACCTAAATACCCAGCACTGCCGCCGGCACTCGGGACTGGAGTGTACAGCTGCATGTACTTCTATTAAGTCACACACTCCGGTCTTGAGTGCCGGCGGCAGCCCCGGGTGTTGATGCTAGAGACTCGTGCCAGTTTCTCACATCACACTTGCAAGTGTGACCCCGGCCTTACAGTGGGGCCCTATGGGTGACATACTAAATGTGCTCTTAGATGTGTAGGAGGAATTGGAGGGTTTCAATCTGCGCTGCCGATGTTAGGCTACTTTCATGTTAGCGTTTTTTAGCGCTGCGCTTCGTGCGCAATAGAAACGCATGCAAAAACGCATCATGCGTTTTGCATGCGTTTGCTTTTTTAGGCGCATGCGTTTCTAGCCATGTTAACTCTTAAAACGCATGCGATTTTAAACATAGGCGTGCGCACACCTGCGTTCCCATAGACTGTAATGTGTTATTTTGGCGCATTCCGTGCGCATGCGTTTTTTGACACAGGTTGGACGGACCAAAAATGCAACAGGTTGCGTCCGGCGCGCCTAGGCGCACACTACAAAAAACCGCATGCTCACAAAAACGCATGCAAACGCGTGCAAACGCTAGACCATGCGCCCCCATGTTAAACATAGGGGCACATGGACACTCACGATGCGCTGCGCTAAAAAACGCTAATGTGAAACCAGCCTTACTAGTTTCTTTGATCAAAGGTATTCAAAAATGGATGCCTGGACCAAAGAGTTTTAATAGCGCTCTATTAGTCAACGCATTTTGAAGTATTCCCTTCTTCATCAGGACAAACCTCAGAATGTATCGTCAGCAGCGCAGATTCAAGCCCCGCAACTCCTCCTACCCGTCTAATGGCAGAGAGCGCTCTATTGTCTGCCCTGCGCCATCTCCTGCTTACTTCAAGGCTCCTTTGTTTGAAGCCATGCAGCATTTTTTTTTATTAACATTTTGTTGTTATTACAGCCATCAGACATTTATGGTGTATATTTTCATATACCAATAATATATCAGTTGGTAATACCCCTTTAGGCCCTTTTTAGGGTAGGTTCAATGGGGGCAGCAGCAAAAGTTACTATGGGGAATGCAGTGGTGCTGCTCACATCTGGGCCCTGGCAAATTAGGTGGCAGGGTGAAAGAAGCTGTATAACATATCAATAATATTATCAATTGCAGCTTTCACTACGGCTCTTTGGTTTCAGACTTTCAAAATTATAAAAAAAAGTGTAAGCTGAACAAGGCGGTATAACTTTAGCGCTGCTGCTCTTTGTTTGCTGCCGTAATGACGCCAGGGACCTTCATGTTATCGGTACAGTCGCTAGCCTGTGGTGCCTGCATGTGTGACATCAGACAGCTAAGGCCAGTGATTGGCTGCAGCGGTCATGTGAATGAGCATGATGTCATTGCTTCTTGGAAAGTAATTGAGACCAGAGGAAATCACAACAACTATACTCTGTAGCTGTGGGAGTTAACTTTTTTTTAATCACTTTCACTGCTCTTTAATTTCCTGGGCACAGCGTTAGCCAGAGCTTATATCAGTGCTTTTTATGGGACGGTACGGCGTACCGGAAATCTGAAGGTGCTTCAGCGGGGGAGGGGGAGCGGCGGCAGGAGCCTGTGGCTGGGAAGTCATACTCACCCCTCCCCTGCATCCTCCTTGTCCCAGCGCTGACAGCTTCTTCCTGCCTTCAGCGGTCACATGGTACCGCTCATTAAGCTCATGAATATGGACGCCCATGGGCGTGGAAACATATTCATGAGCTTAATGAGCGGGACCATGTGACCCCTGAAGGCAGGAAGAAGCTTTTCAGCGCTGGACAACGGAAGATTTCAGGAACGTTCAGCGACAGCACAGCAGGGTGAGTATGAAGGAGAAGGACGGGGGCTGCACAGAGGAGGTCAGGGGGGCAAATATTTTTTTTTACAAAAAAAGCCCTGGCTTATATTATATGCTGACAGCCAGGGACACACCAGCATATAACTCGGACCAATCAGCATATAACTCGGACCAATGTAATTCCGTGAGACCGATCTGATGACCGATTTTCTCTTTTACTGACAGAATCTGTTTATGAAACAAAAATCACAGCATTCTTCAATTTCACTCTGAAATCAGAAGGCACTCGCCCATTAAAGTCTGTAGGTGCCTGGAAAACACCAGACTGCATTCAGATGACTTCTGAGTGCAGTCCGATTTCTGCGGACTCACAGAATGGAGAGGGTGAATACATTTTGTTCTCCACCGTCTCCTCTCAGTGTACTATTCTCTTATAAGGCCTGTTTCACACTTCAGTTTTTTGTGTCAGTTAAAATCTGCCAAAAAGGCGGAAAGCGGATCCGTTCCTAACTGATGTGAACGGATGCCACCGGATCCGTTTTTTGACGGATCCGCCGAATGAAGAATTTTAAAGGAACCGGTGCCCGGGATGGGGGGGGGGAGAGAGAGATCCTCCGGGCATGCGCTCTATAAAAATGCGGATCCTGCAGTACAAAAAACGTTGCATGGTCCGTCCAGGCATCTCGGCGGATGCAAAAAAAATTGACGGATCCACAAAAAAACGGATCCAACGGATGGCCATCCGTCAAGATCCGCCGGTAATGCAAGTCAATGGGGAAAAAAACGGATCCGCCAAAAAAAATGTTGGATCCGTTTTTTTGCAAAAACGGCGGATTTTGACTGATGGTCAAAAACGGAAGTGGGAAACAGGCCTAAGAGAGAATCAGATCACACTGAGCAAACTCAGGTCAGAGTTTGATGGGAGTGTCATTAGCATAATCGCCCCTCTCTCTAATGAGAGAATCTACTGTCGTGTGACCCCGGCCTACTACCTAAACTTTCTGCATTACACTTTTAGTGGCCATTTGCCATTCAGTATACTGGAATAGCTGGGTGATGCTTTACATAATTGTGTAAGGGCTGAGAATGCGTAAAATAAAAAATGGCTACTACCTAACCGTCCGTGCATTGCGGTCCGATCTCTGGGTAATTAGTACAGATGTCTGAATGCACCGTAAGAGGATTGCTTTTCATCGTTAGGGCTCATACTCACTTGCGAGAGTCTCGCACAATTCTCATGCGAGTCTCTCACATGAAAACCTGGTACTGCCACCGGCACTAGGACAGGAGCATGCGGCTACATGTATTTCTATGTAGCCGCATGCTCCTGTCCCAGTGCCGGCGGCAGTACCAGGTTTTCATGCGAGAGACTCGCATGAGAATTGTGCGAGCCTCTCGCAAGTGAGTATGAGCCCTTAGGCTGGAGTCACACTGCAGTATTTCTCATGCGATAAATGCATCGCACTGCATGGACCGGCCCGACACCTCTCCTGACCTGAGCATGACAGCGAGATGGATTACTATTCAGCTATCAACCTCAGGTCAGGAGAGCCGACAGCCAGTGGGAGTTTTACTCGCTCTAGAAATACAGCAGTGTGTCTCTGCCCTTAGAGAATAATACTGACTATAGAAGCTGACTGATACTGAGAAGCGAAATATGTCTGTGCTGGGCCACTTTGTGGCCAATCAGGTCTATAAAACCAATCTCATGTTTTTCATTCTGTTTTCATTTCTTTCTATCAAAAGTCCTAATGATGCTGTGGTGAATGAATTGCTGGTAACACTATGCATTGGATAAGACTCATCTGAGTGATACTAATTGGTAGGAAAGATAATGACCTTGTTTTTTTCTGCTAAGTCTCCGTAATAGGAGACAGATTTTTATTCAAAGTGGCTCTTCTGTCGTTTTGCTCATGGTGATTCTGTTTTGCTGATGGTTCCAATTCAGACCAAAGCCTTCTCTGCTTTGCTAATCATAATGCAAAATGACATGTACTTAGCGGTGCCTATTGTTAAAGTGCAACTTTGGGGAAAGATGGCAGCGCTCCCGCAGATTGACTGTCTGCCCTCCCAGTCTGGTAGCAGGGGCAGCTTTGCCTCTGCAGGATAGGAGAAGCACAGGGGCACGAAAGCTGAGTAGTTCCAGGGATCCAGCCAGCTACGAAGCACCACAGGCAGGTTCTAAATCCGGGATTTTAGGGCCACATCGTCAGGTTGAATCACTTCATGCTAGAATAAAACTATTTAGAGTCAGAGCTATTTCTGGCATATCATTGTGAAATGCCATAATTAGTAGTCCAGAATGGGAGCCTGCACTTATGGGAATGTTAGGGTATGTTCCCACAGTCAGTAAACGCTGCGGGTTGGACGCTGCGTACATCCACAGCGTCCAACCCACAGCGGCCAGAAGTTACAGCATAGTGGAGGGGATTTTCATGAAATCTCATCTCCACTATGCGTGCAGGGCATCCCTGTGTAACCGGACAATGCGGCGCAGCTTTCCAGACCGCAGCATGTCTATTCATCTTATGGAGACGCACAGTCTCTGCAAGATAAATATCGCCGTCCTTTGTATTGGATGCGGTGATTCCATGTGCTCAATGGAAACATGTGGAATCACCGCGCGTACAAAAGCCGGCAGCGCTTTGGACGGAGCGGACATGTGCTGCGTCCAAAGCGCTGCCGGTTACTGACCGTGGGAACATACAGATGTCCACTTTATCTCTAATTAGCACTTAGGAGAGAAGAAGGCCATTATTACAATTGACAAAGGCTCTGGATGAGCTGAAACGTTTTGCTGTTTGCTGTGATGTGGAATAAAGCAAATTAAATCAACACATGAGTGCCGGGATTTCCTCTTTTCTTGGATGAATCATTCCCCCCCATGCACCACGATATCGACTGGAGTGCCGACTATTTTTCATTATCATATTATTATTTTACATAACATAAACTGCACTGTAGAGATCCACAAGCTTAGAGGGCCACCTGTAAAACTCATGTGCACCTTTCTGGAGTAATAATGAGGGGGTCAAGGGACCTCATTTCTCCCAACGTAGAGTGCCACCCATCCACAAACGCAAGCGATTCTGTAACCAGATGAAACAGGGCTGCACAGAATGGTTTAGAGTCTGCCAATAACACAAGCTCTTTAGGCTATGTTCACATGTTGCATTTTTGCTGCATTAGCTGCTTTATGCAAATTGTAGGGTAAGTTCACACATGACTTTTTTTTCTGCAGCAAAACCTGATCTTCTTGGCAGGAAAGAAGCTGCGGCAAAAACGCAGGTTTAGGTGCATTTTTTTATGCGTTTTTGGTGCATTTTTTTTTCTCTTTGTCCATGCTAATGTCCATGATTTTTCTGCAGCAAAAATGCTGCATATAATGACACCTGCCTTTGGTGTGTTTTTGCAGCGTTTTTTCAACACCCATTCAAGTCAATAAGTGAAAAACGCTGAAAAAAACGCAGCAAAAATGCTGAAAGAAGTGACATGCTCTATGTCCAAAAAACACAGCAAAGTCCAAAATCCTGATCACACACAAAACCAAGGTGTGTGCATGAGATTTCTGAAATCTCATAGGCTTTGCTGGTAATGGAAAAAGCAGCTGAAAATTAGC
This sequence comes from Dendrobates tinctorius, assembly GCF_039654945.1. NCBI lineage: Eukaryota > Metazoa > Chordata > Amphibia > Anura > Dendrobatidae > Dendrobates > Dendrobates tinctorius. Next base: position 73,027,321 of record NW_027361676.1, read on the forward strand.
ATAAAAACCATGAAAAAAAAAACGCAGCAAAAAAGTCCTCTGTGAACATAGCCTTAAGCTGTGGTTTGCAGTACCAGCAAAGGCTATGAGATTTCAGAAATCTCATGCACGCACATTGTATTTTTTCCTGACTGATTTTGAAAACTGCTGCGTTCTTGCAAAATGTAGCATGTCACTTTTTTCCACATTTTGGCAGCATTGTTTCCCCCCTAGAAAGCGGTGGGTAAGTGCAAGAACACTGCAAAAAAAAATGTGGGGATCAGGTTTTGCTGTGTTTTTGTTGCAAAAATCTGAGGAAGTTGAATCATGCTTTTTTTATGTACTAAACTTTATCAGCCTGCACAATACACACATGCACCTGACAAAAACTCAGCAAAAGCTGCTTTTTATAAGCAGCTTCTTCACTGTCAAGGGAGCAGATTTTGCCTTCAGAAAAAATGCAACTTGTGAATATAACCTTACCTTACCTCGGTGTCTATGAGACTACAGGGTGGCCGGTAACCTGGGCAACCAACTATTTTCTTAAAAAAATAAATAATGCAGCAATTCCTTGGTTCTTGAGAGTCAAGAAGATTTTTAATAGGAGATACATTGCAAAGTTGCTTGTCTTTTCAAGCACGTTGCAATTTTACCTATTTAAGAGCTTGAGACATGTACTTTAAATGATAAGTGTTTTCAATCAATAGTACATCTTAAAAAATATGCTTATTTCTCCACTTATGAGCCACTTCTAGCCTCCTCTGCCACTTTAACTCATTATTCGCTGTGAGAAAAATTGCTAAACTCCGTCTTGGTCAAAACAAAAAAGGCTGCCATCTCGCTGAGATATTAGATTGGAAGAGGGAAGGAGAAGGAATGAACCAGACTACAGAGATGGATTCACAGCTACATTGCTCAGTACTGTTATGTAATGTCCTCTGTGCTGTTGCTTTTTCTGATGGTGTTAAATCGAGGCAGTACAGTAATCACTATATGCAGTGTATGGGAGACACCATAGCAGCTAGTCTCCAATCATTAGCTCAGAGACTAATGAAATTACAGATAAAACCTGCAAAGAGGAAAACTGGTGAAAAATGAAGGCTAATAGTTATATATTGGCCAGAAATAATTAATCCTCATGTACTTGTGGCACCCCTGAGGGTCCAGTCACCACAGAGGTACTGCACCTCACCCAGAGGTGTGGTACCCCATTCTCAGGTAAGGAGGGAGCACCACACAGGACTCTAACACCTGCACCCAACACACTCTACAGAAGCAGGGCACCCTGGAGGTACCCTTTGGGAGGATGGTCTCATCCCTGGCTGGATAGTAAAGGGTGGTTGGGAGGTGGGTGGAGCTAGAAGGAAGAGAGTGGGAGAAGAGAGGTCAGTTGGGAGGAAGGAAAGTGGAGAGATGTGTGTGAAGCAGCTCCCTGTAAGGAGGATCTGCAGAAGGAGGGAAAGGGACAGAGAGCAGAAGGTCTTAGGGGCACGGGACGTGCGAGACCCACCCGTGGGGTCAGATCCAGTATTGGAGAGACCAGGTCGCACGGGGGTACCGGCCCCCTAGCCTAGGAGAGAAATCATCAAACTCAACTAGCAAGCCGAAGGCAGAGGCACCTGTAGGTGTTTCAGCCACAAGCCAAAGTTATCTTCTCCGGAAAGGCAGCGATAAGGGAGCAAGGGGATGCAGAGAGGACATCACCCAACAAGGTCCACGGCTGCTGGCCTGGGACACTGACTGTGAGGTGTTGGGCAGGAAGGGAGGAAAGCCTGCACAGCAAGATGGCCAGGAGAGGCATATACTGAAGGGAGTCCTGGGAAGGTGAATCCTGATCTACCTGGGAGTCTACTGGACCCCTCACCTGGAGGACGCAACGCCAAGCGGGCATATGTGCACCATAACAGTGAGTAAAGCTTTGGAACTGCACCTCACTTGTGTCCTCTGATCATTCCTGCATCACTCACCAACTCTGCTACATCTATCATTATCAAATACAACATCCTTTCTATCACAACTGCCCTGGGACAAAGCTCTGCCTGTGGAGAGCTGTAGCAACTCTGCTGCATTACCATCAGTCCCAGAGGACCTATTCTGCAGCATTGGTCACCTCTGACCAGAAACCACAGGTGGCATCACAAATACTTTATTACGAACTTTATCATCCCTTGTAAATATCCCCCTTTTATTGGACGCCCAGGGCCATGGACCGGGTCACAGCTGGCGTGACACTTCCCCTTTAACCCCTTAATCCCATAATACGTACTATCCCGTCCATGTGCCCTGGGACTTAATTCCCAGGGACGGGATAGTACGTCATAGCGATCAGCGGCGCCCACGTGGTGAGCGCCGCTGATCGCGGCCGGGTGTCAGCTGATAGTCACAGCTGACACCCAGCACAATGTGTCAGGGGCGGTCACGGACCGCCCCCGACACGTTAACCCCTTGCACACCGCGATCAAACACGATCGCGGTGTACCGGGGGTTAAAGGAAAGCATCGGCAGGGAGGGGGCTCCCTCCGTGCTTCCTTGAGCCCCCCACAGCAGCGCAATGTGCAGCGCTGCTGCGGGGGGCTCTATCACTGCAGGCCCCCGAATCCAAGATGGCGATGGGGACCTTCAGGGGCCTGCAGGGAGCTGACTTCCTCAGTGCCTGCAAAGCGCAGGTACGAGGATGCCTGCTGCACTGCCTGTGACAGATCACTGATCTCTCACAGTGATCTGTGATGTGACAGATCAGCGATCTGTCACAGGACAGTGATGTCCCACGTGGGACAATGTAATAAAGTTAAAAAAAAAAAGTGTTAAAATAATTTTAAAAAAATCGCCAAATAAATTAGAAAAAAAAAAAAATATTCCCCCAATAAATTCATTTTTTGGAAATAAAAAACAAAAGTACACCTATTTGGTATCGCCGCGTCCATAACGACCCGCCCTATAAAACTATCCCATTAGTTAACCCCTTTAGCGAACCCCTTAAAAAATAAAAATAAAAAACGAAGCAAAAAATGAAGATTTATTATCATACCGCCAAACAAAAAGTGCAATAACGCGCGATAAAAAAGACGCATATAAATATCCATGGTACCGCTGAAAACGGCATCTTGTCCCGCAAAAAACAAGCCACAATACAGCATCATCAGCGAAAAAATAAAAAAGTTATAGCTCGCAGAATAAAGCGATGCAAAAATAATTATTTTTAATATAAAATTGTTTTCATTGCCTAAAACCGCCAAAACATAAAAAAAAGACATAAATGAGGTGTCACTGTAACCGTACCGACCCGAAGAATAAAACCGCTTTATCAATTTTACCGCACGCAGAACGGTGTAAGTGCACCCCCCCAAAAGAAATTCATGAAATGCTGGTTTTTGCTCATTCTGCATCCCAAAAATCAGAATAAAAAGCGATCAAAAAATGTCACGTGCCCGAAAATGTTACCAATAAAAACGTCAACTCGTCCCGCAAAAAACAAGACCTCACATGACACGGTGGGTCAAAATACGGAAAAATTATAGCTCTCAATATGTGGTGATGCAAAAACTTTTTACAATAAAAAGCGTCTTTTAGCGTGCGACAGCTGCCAAACATAAAAACCGCCATAAATAGTAAATCAAACCCCCCGTTATCACCCCCTTAGTTAGGGAAAAATAATAAAATTAAAAGAAAATGTATTTATTTCCATTTTCCCATTAGGGTTAGGGCTGAGATTAGGGTTAGGGGTGTGTTGGGGTTAGGGTTGGAGTTATAATTGGAGGGTTTCCACTGTTTGGGCACATCAGGTGCTCTCCAAATGCAACATGGCGTCTGATCTCAATTCCAGCCAATTCTGAGTTGAAAAAGTCAAATGGTGCTCCTTCCCTTCCAAGCTCTGCCATGCGCCCAAACAGTGTTTTACCCCCACATATGGGGTATCAGCCTACTCAGGACAAATTGCAAAACATCTTTTGGGGTCCTATTTCTCCTGTTGCCCTTAGGAAAATAAAAAATTGGGGGCAAAAATATCATTTTTGTGGAAAAAAATGATTTTTTTATTTTCACGCCCGGGCGTTATAAACTTCTGTGAAGCACTTGGGGGTTCAAAGTGCTCACCACACATCTAGATAAGTTCCGTGGGGGGTCTAGTTTCCAAAATGGGGTCACTTGTGGGGAGTTTCAATAGTTTAGGTACATCAGGGGCTCTGCAAACGCACATGACACCCGCTGAGCATTCCATCAAAGTCTGCATTCCAAAACGTCACTACTTCCTTTCCGAGACTCGACGTGTGCCCATACAGTAGTTTTCTCCCACATATGGGGTATCAGCGTACTCAGGACAAATTGGACAACTACTTTTGGGGTCCAATTTCTCCTGTTACCCTTGGGAAAATAAAAAAATTGATCATGTTTGTGGAAAAAATACGATTTTTTTATTTTCATGCCGGGCATTATAAACTTCTGTGAAGCCCTTGGGGGTTCAAAGTGCTCACCACACATCTAGATAAGTTCGTTAGGGGGTCTAGTTTCCAGAATGGTGTCATTTGTGGGGGGTTTCCACTGTTTAGGTACATTAGAGGTTCTCCAAAGGCAACATGACACCCGCAGAGCATTCCATCAAAGTCTGCATTCCAAAACGTCACTACTTCCCTTCCGAGCCCCGACGTGTACCCATACAGTAGTTTTCTCCCACATATGGGGTGTCAGCGTACTCAGGACAAATTGGACAACAACTTTTGGGGTCCAATTTCTCCTATTACCCTTGGAGAAATAAAAAAATGGCGACTAAAAGATCATGTTTGTGGAAAAAATACGATTTTTTTATTTTCACGCCGGTCGTTATAAACTTCTGTGAAGCACTGGGGGGTTCAAAGTGCTCACCACACAACTAGATAAGTTCCCTAGGGGGTCTAGTTTCCAAAATGGTGTCATTTGTGGGGGGTTTCCACTGTTTTGGTACATCAGGGGCTCTCCAAACGCGACATGGTGTCCGATCTCAATTCCAGCCAAAAACGTCAAATGGCGCTGCTTCCCTTCCGAGCTCTGCCATGCGCCCAAATAGTGGTCTACCCCCACATATGGGGTATCAGCATACACAGGACAAATTGCACAATAACTTTTAGGGTCCTGTTACCCTTGGGAAAATAAAAATTGGGGGTGAAAAGATCATTTTTGTGGAAAAAATATGATTTTTTTAATTGTACCGCTGTACGTTATAAACTTCTGTGAAGCCCTTGTGAGTTCAAAGTTCTCACCATATATCTAGATAAGTTCCTTGGGGGGGTCTAGTTTACAAAATGGGGTCACTTGTGGGGGGTTTCCACTGTTTAGGTACATCAGGGGCTCTCCAAACGTGACATGGCGTCCGATCTGAATTCCAGCCAATTTTCCATTGAAAAAGTAAAACAGCGCTCCTTCCATTCTGAGCTCTGCCATGCGACAAAACAGTGGTTCCCCCCCACATATCAGCTATCAGCGTACTCAGGACGAATTGCACAATAAATTTTGCAGTCCAATTTCTCCTGTTACCCTTGGTAAAATAAAAAAAATTGAACCTGAAGTATTTTTTTTGTGAAAAAAAGTTAAATGTTCATTTTTTTTTTTAAATATTCAAAAAATTCCTGTGATGCACCTAAGGGGTTAATAAACTTTTTGAATGTGGTTTTGAGCACCTTAAGGGGTGCAGTTTTTAGAATAGTGTCACTTTTGGGTATTTTCTATCATATAGACCCCTCAAAGTGGCTTCAAATGGTGTTGCAAAAGTTGAGAAATCGCTGGTCAATTTTTAACCCTTATAACTTCCTAACAAAAAAAAATTTTGGTTCCAAAATTGTGCTGATGTAAAGTAAACATGTGGGAAATGTTACTTATCAAGATTTTTGTTTGCCGTATCTCTGTGATTTAAGGGCATAAAAATTCAAAGTTGGAAAATTGCGAAATTTTCAAAATTTTCGCCAAATTTCCGTTTTTCTCACAAATAAACGCAAGTTATTTGAATGAAATTTTACCACTAACATGAAGTACAATATGTCACGAGAAAACAATGTCAGAATCACCAGGATCTATCGAAGCGTTTCAGAGTTATTACCTCATAAAGGGACAGTGGTCAGAATTGTAATAATTGGCCCGGTCATGAACGTGCAAACCACCCTTGGGGCTTAAGGGGTTAAGAACCGCTCCCTACCCCCTACCAAGTATTCCCACTGCCCTGGCGGGCGCTCCATACTTGCAAGATGGCTTTATAAAAAAGCTCAAGATCGATAAGCAGGCAAAGATCTTGGCTACAATTTACACCAGTTTTCCGGTATGCATTTTAGTAAATTGTCAGTGGTTGACCTTACACCATTTTGCTAAGCCCAGTTCCTTTTTTAGAATAATGCCAGAACTAGCACAAAAAGGTAATAAAAAAGTTGGAAAATATCACTTGTACTAAATTTTGTAACAATAATTTCCCTCTATTGCCTTTGGAAATATAGTTAACAAAGTAATAATTTTTTTGTATTTTTTTAACCCATTTCCGACATATGATGTACTATACCATCCAGATTACCGGGGCCCGTATGACCATGGACGAGATATTACGTCATGAATGATCAGCCATGCTAACGGATTCTCACAGCTGACACCCGGCACTAAGTGCCAGGAGTGGTCACGAACCGCTCCCAGCACTTTAACCCCCGACACACTGCGATCAAACATGATCGCAGCGTTCTGGGAGCAGGCAGAGGGGCTGTCAGCTGTAACAGCGCCTCTGCCTTTGGATCGGACACCCCGTGGCATGACGCGGGGGACCCGATTGCTCCCATGGTAACCTGATGTCATGGCGACATCCGGGTTACCAAAGCTCAGAGACATACTGTCATGCGAACTGCATGTCAGGAAGTCTGATGTCAGTGTGCACAGAGTGCAGCGCTGACAGCTTATATGGCATGCAGATCTGCATGCCATATAAGCGATCAGCCTGCACAAAATGAGTGACCCATAGTGGGACACAGTGTAAAAGTAAGAATGAAAAAAAAAAAAGAAATAATTGTAAAAATAAAAAAAATAATTAAAAAAATCAATATTACAGCAATAAATAAATATGTGAATAAAAAAATCTAAACAATAAAAGTACACATATTTAGTATTGCCGCGTCAATAACGACCCGACCTATAAAACTGTCCAACTAGTTAACCCCTATAGTGAACACCATTTAAAAAAAAAAACAAGGCAAAGAAAACCAATGCTTTATCATCATACCGCCGAACAAAAACTGAATAACACTTGATCAAAAAGATGGATATAAATAAACGTGGTACCACTGAAAACTGGTACCGCTGAAAATGTCATCTTGTCCTGCAAAAAACAAGCTGCCATATAGCTCCATCAATGGAAAAATAACAGTTATAGCTCTCAGAATAAAGAGATGCAAAAATAATTATTTTTTCTATAAAATAGTTTTTATTGTATAAAAGCGCCAAAACAAAAAAAATAAATGAGGTATCACTGTAATCGTACTGACCTGAAGATTGAAGCTGCTTTATCAATTTTACAACACGCGGAGCGGTATAAACAGCCCCCCCCCCAAAAATGTCATGTGCCCGAAAATGGTACCAATAAAAATGTCAACTCGTCCCGCAAAAAATAAGACCTCACATGACTCTGTGGGCCTAAATATGGAAAAATTATAGCTCTCAAAATGTGGTGAAGCAAAAATTTTTTTGCAATAAAAAGCCTCTTTAAGTGTGTGACTGCTGCCAAACATAAAAACCCGCTATAAATGGTAAATCAAATCCCCCTTTATCACTCGCTTAGTTAGGGAAAAATAATAAAATTAAAAAAGTGTATTTATCTCCATTTTAGGGTTAGGGTTGGGGCTAAAGTTGGGGTTGGGATTAGGGTTAGGTTTGTGGTTATGGTTAGGGTTGGGATTATGGTTAAGGGTGTGTTGGGGTTAGGGCTGGAGTTAGAACTGGGGGTTTCCACTGTTTAGGCACATCAGGGGGTCGCCAAACACGACATGCATCTGATCTCAATTTCAGCCAATTCTGCGTTGAAAAAGTCAAACGTGCACCTTCCCTTCCGAGCTCTGCCATGCGCCCAAACAGTGGTTTATCCCAACATATGGAGTATCGGCCTACTCAGGACAAATTGCACAACAACTTTTGGGGTCCAATTGTTCCTGTTACCCTTGGGAAAATAAAAAATTGGGGGCAAAAAGATCATTTTTGTGAAAAAATTTTTTTTAGATTTTTACGGCTTCTGTGAAGCACTTGGAGTTTCAAAGTGGTCACCACACATCTAGATAAGTTCCTTAGGGGTCTACTTTCCAAAATGGTGTCACTTGTAGGGGTTTTCCACTGTTTAGGCACATCAGGAGCTCTCCAAACGCGACATGGCGTCCGATCTCAACCCCAGCCAATTTTGCATTGAAAAGCCAAACGGCGCTCCTTCCCTTAAAGGCGCTGCCATGTGCCCAAACAGCGGTTTACCTGCATATATGGGGTATCAGCATACTCAGAACAATTTGTACAACAACTTTTGGGGTCCAATTTCTCCTGTTACCCTTGGTAAAATAAAACAAATTGGATCTGAAGTAATTTTTTTGTGAAAAAACGTTAAATGTTCATTTTTTTTTTAAACATTCCAAAAATTCCTGTGAAGCACCTGAAGGGTTTATAAACTTCTTGAATGTGGTTTTGAGCACCTTCAGGGGTGCAGTTTTTACAATGGTGTCACTTTTTGGTATTTTCTATCACATAGACCCCTCAAAGTGACTTCAAATATGATGTGGTCCCTAAAAAAAAATGGTCTAAAAGTGAGAAATCGCTGGTCAACTTTTAACCCTTATAACTCCCTAACAAAAAAAAATTTGGTTCCAAAATTGTGCTGATGTAAAGTAAACATGTGGTAAATGTTATTTATTAACTATTTTGTGTGACATATTTCTCTGTTTTAGGCCTCTTTCACACATCAGTTTTTTGCCTTCAGGCGCGATCCGGCTTTTTTTGGAAAAAACGGATCCGGCAAAATGCAATGCCGGATCCGTTTTTTCCCCATTGACTTGCATTAGCGCCGGATCGCGCCGGATGGCATTGCGTTTCATCCGTTTTTTGCCGGATCCGGCAACTTGTCTCATTCCGGCGTCTTGAAAAAACGTCTACTGTAACGTTTTTTGTCTCCGGCGAAAAAGCCGGAAGCGCCGGATCCGGCGCTTCCAGCTTTTTGCTACAATGAAAGTCTATGGGCGCCGGAATGCGCCGGATCCAGAAAAAGACGGATCCAGCAACCGGATCCGGTTTTTTTAAGTCTGCGCATGCTCAGATCCAATTGGCCAGCCGCCAGGAACAGAGACGGATCCAGCAAAAAAACGGATCCGTTTCTACAGTTCTCCAAAATTTATGCCGGATCCGTTTTTTCTAAAAAATGCCGGATCCTGCCTGACGGCAAAAAACTGATGTGTGAAAGTAGCCTTAAGGGCACGAAAATTCAAATTTGGAAAATTGCAAAATTTTCACTTTTTTTTTGCCAAATTTCCGTTTTTTTCACAAGTAAACGCAAGTCATATCAAAGAAATTTTACCACTAACACGAAGTACAATATGTCATGAGAAAACAATGTCAGAATCACCTGGATCCATGGAAGAGTTATTGCCTCATAAAAGGACAGTGGTCAGAACTGTAAAAATTAGCCCGGTCACAAACAAGCAAACCACCCTTAGGGGTAAAGCGGTTAAACACCAATACACAATCTGTATTTTTGTGGAGATTTATTTAATGCTCATTTGCATTATGTAACAATAAGTCACACTTTTTTTTCAAATGGCATCGCATCAAAAAAGCCTTGTAGTTACAGGATAATGTTTAGTTATGTTTTCTCCTTATTAGTTGACAAAATTAAACAAAAGATCTAAACATAATAAAATGCATTATAGGTATTTCCATTTTTTACTTTTATGGCATATTTACTGCTGGAAAAGCCATAAACGATCCTATAACAGATGTAGATCCCACCAATGTGACCAGCGTCTATCTAGAGAACGGGTCCCTGATTCGTGGTGCTGTCAGTGGAGCAGAGGTTAGAATTCCCATTCATTTGTATGGGAATTTTGACCACGTCCCTACTGAATACCGTGTGGGGTGGGGGGAGCCGTCCTGTAGGTGGATGCCCGCTTCCCTGGTGGGATACACATCCACTGTACACTTATGGTGTATCCTCTGAATCTGCCATAAAAGAACAAGATGGGAATACGCTTTTAACTGCTCTCTTCTGCACACGCTGAGACTTATGTAAAGATGCAAATGAAATCGTAGAGTTGTAGTGAAAAATGTAGGTTGAGTAATAGATAAATACATTTAATGATGTGAGTTTTTTACCAGCTGTAACATTTGTAGTAATAACTGTATTTTATAACAATTGAAATAAATGTATATTCTCACCAATGTGTCATCTTTGATTTTCTTCAAACAAATGACTATTTCAATATTAAACAGTATCAGTTTTTCCTACATTGCGAAATCTGTATTTTTGATATGTTGTATCTGTTGTCCCATTGACTACGTGTAAAGGAACAATAAAGAAATGAATAATAAAAGTACACAATAAGTATAGTCACCCTCACTGTAAGTATGCAGCCATTTCTACATGATCCTGAAACAGGTCTGCCAGTAACACTGGGATAGTCTGCAGATTTGTTTCATTTTCAACTGGTAATGGCCTGATAGGGGTTGTCCCATGTATTTTGTAATTTGCACATAATTTTGCTGTATTTTGTATTGACTTTTTTTGCAAGCATTCAATTAAAACCTAAAGGGGTTGTCCTGTCCAAATCAAGTGACTGCTGACTTATGAATCCCTCCAGCGTACGCACTGTGCACTGCGGGGATTCGCTGGCTTCATACCCGGGATCAGAGGGTATGTATGAGTAGGCCGGGGTCACACTTGTGAGAAACTCGCACCTCAATACCCGGCACTCGGGACCGGAGTGTGCAGCTGCATGTATTTCTATGCAGGTGAGCGCTCCGGTTCCGAGTGCCGGCAGAACTGCCGGGTGTTGAGGTGCGAGACTCGTGCGAGTTTCTCGCAAGTGTGACCCCGGCTTTATACAAACTCCTGGCCAGTGGGCGTGGCCTCGCTCTCTATACATTTGTATTGAGCAAGGCGGCGCCCCTTCCAGGGACGAGGCCGTCCAGTAGGTGTGACCGAATAGAGGTGTATGGAGCAAAGCTGCTGTCATTGGCCGTTGGTATATATAACTCATACATACCCTCTGATACTGGACAACCCCTTGAAGGGGGAACTTAGTCGAGGGGAAGGGGGTCTTAGTAATCTTCTGTACTACTACAGACTGGACAGTGAGGTTTCTGCTCCAGCCAGTTGTCTTACAGCCAGAAACAGGACAGCGAGGAGGGAAGGGGCATGGCCCAGCTCCTCAGACACACACATTTCTTTACACTGTATATGTCTCAGTTTTAAGTGTAATTAAAAGTAAAGGAAATATAAAGGGAGGGTGTTCTAGTATCTTTTTTTTGTTTCTTTTGCTCCTTTAAAATGGAAAAACAGGTGAAACGATGTGCGTGTAACATTTCTAGCCCATTGCCAGTGACGACAACCTAATCATTTTTGATTACTAGAGAATCCTTGTAAAATAAATGTTGGATATTCTCATTCTCTATTCCAAATGTCTTTGGTCAAAAAATAGCTGAAATGCAAGGAAAAAAACCTCCAAGGACATGGTTAAAATTCAATTACGGTAAGTAGTATAGAGAAGCCGCCTTTCCATATACATTCATATGTCTGTAAATGTCCTTCTTGATGTTTAGTGCGGTATCTCCGCTGGTTTGTCACACACCGGTTTCTGTATTGTTTGGGCTGCTTCACATCGCACAAAGCCAAGTACATGACCCCTCGGTTATATTCATGCTGGATCTGTGACCTTTAGGATTTTATGAAGTAGTATATATTGTAGGTGTCAGAAAGAGGGTCTTTACTGTGAAAAGCACGTCGTGCAAGTGCAATGTCTCGTTCTTATAAAGGTGAAAGTGCGGTGCGTTTGTGTTAGTGAAATTTTTTTCTCTAAGGTATATGCTATCAAAATACATATATATATATATATTTGCTTTGCAAAAGCCTCTTTTCATGTTGTTTGGCAAATTATTACACTATAGAAAATCCTATTCATTACTGACGTCTTAGATGCGGTTTTCACTTTTAACCATAGTTGGTAAACCTTTGGCTTTATACCACTTGAAAACCTACAATACGCATCATTAAAGCCATCTGGGCTTCTTGAAATAAGTTGTGGCTGAAGTTTGCTCTGTTTAAGCTTTTGGGTAGACTGTGACCGCGTCATATCCTTCTGGTGGTCTCATGCGTGCTCTTGCATGGGCTTCACAATACAGCTGACCCTCCACAAAGAAGTATCCTTTCTGCTTCAGGTTCAGATTGCAGTCTGCACAGACAAAGCAGTCGGGGTGGCGAAACTTATCCTTAGCTTTTACCACAGTGCCGCTATATTTTGAAATAAAAAAAAAAATAGATGTTTCAATGTTTATCTTATTGACATGTTATTTTTTTGTAAATTGCTTTTTTTTTTTTTTTTACATGTGCTCAGCATCTTGCAAGACCCATATCATAACAAACTTTGACAAATGATAATACAGGGCAGCTTTCCATACTAGGACATCTCGAGATCTAGAGTGAAACATATACAAGATGCTAATGTCCCCAAATATTGCACCTCTTGGCTTAAAGAGGTTGTCCACTACTTTTTCATTGATGACCATGTCTGATTATTCAGGGTTCAGCACCCCCGTGAATTGGCTGTTCTCTGTGTTGGCGGCCGCCGGCCGTAACTGCTCTATTACGGAGCTGTTCCATCTTCTGAGAGTCAAAGTTCCTTACACTTGCCAGTCCTACTCTAGCATGAAGACCACAGAACAGATGAAAAAAAATCCTCCAATATTTGAGAAAAAAGCAAAAACAGGCAGAGATGCTTACCGGTATAGACAGGCCTCAATACAAATGCACTATCAGGGTGCAGCAGACACAAGTAAAATGGCAACTGCACAGGTGCAATAATACCAAATGAAACAACCAGCCTACAATCAGGGATTGGCCGTGTGGTACACCAGTGCAAAAAAATAATCTGTATGTGGCAATGTTCACACGGGGAATGCAGAGCATATGGTTCTAAGCCTCTTAGTAACACCATATAGGGGGGCTGCCCAGTGCTAACTAGAATGCATCCCGTGTGAACAGAGGCCACAGTTTACAGAACCATTTGTGCCCAACTGCACCCTGAAAAGATAAAAAGTGCACAAAAACATCAATATATGTAAGGTATTGGTTAATATTATGGCCATAATACGTAAGCTGGCAAACTAACGTCTTCTGAGAGTGGCCGCTGGAGTTTACTACACATCCGCCTCCTATTGATTTGATAGGCCACTATCAGAAGACAGAGCAGTTCCGGCCGGCGGACTTTGCCACTGACAACAGCTCATCGGCGGGGATGGCTAGGTGTCTGACCCTGAACGATCAGGTATTGATAACCTATCCAAGGATAGGTCATCAATCACAAAGTAGTGGGCAACCGCTCTGCTATATATCTGTGTATGCCAGAAAACTAGTAAGAATGAATTAGTAACTTGCCCCAATGTGTGGCTCTAGATCACCCCTTTATAACATGATGCCAAATGCATGATTGTTCTGAGGACACCAAACTGCCTATGAATCCCAAAGGAAAAATATATTCTTTATGCACCTTTAGTAGTAGCTCAAAACTAAAGTATAATATAATGTCTCTGAGGGAAAACGTTCCCCTTCAGACAAGACAAATATATTCTCTGTAGGGAATCTCCTAAAAATGCATTTCTTATTTACAGAACTTCTAATTGTCTTCATTTTATGGAATTCATTGGGAGCTAGATGCTGAGAACAGTTGCCTTGTGCTTTCACCCTGATAGTCCTGTGGAACATGTGAGGATACTTCAGTAACTGTCCAAACTAGAAGCACAGTAACTTACAAGCATTCAGTAAGATTGTATATAAGCTTTTCCTTTCTCTACTGTTCAGGCATATTACCCTATCATATGTACTTGGCTCCATTTTTCTTTATGTTACACGATACATTATGATGGCACCTACACACACTCTTTACAGCAGTCAAGCGCTATGGGAAGTGTGAGAATGGTGAACAACATTCACACTATTTTCTCTTGCTTAAAGGGAACCTGTCAGCAGGATTGTGCACAGTAACCCACAGACAGTGTCAGGTCGGCGCCGTTATACGGATTAAAATCATACCTTGGTTGATGGAATCCATCTTGTGGTTGTTGTTTTATCTGTATTTTTAGTTTTCAGTTAATGAGATGCTCGTGCTTCAGGGCAGCTTGGGGGTGGAGCTTAATGTGGTTCTCTGATTAGCTATGCATCGGTATGGGCCGCCCTGGAGCACGAGCATATCATTAACTGAAAACTGCAAATACAGATTAAACAAGAACCACAAGACGGATTTCATCAACCAAGTGTCATTTTAATCAGTGTAATGGTGCAACTTGACACTGTCTGTAGGTTACTGAGCAAAATTCTGATGACCGGTTTCCTTTAAGGATTCTTTACAGATAGGCTACATGCCCACGATCAGGAATAGAAGCGTTTTGGACGCTTTTTTTTTTATGCCTCCAAAATGTGACTAATCACGCAGGTAAATCTGCATGTTCTTCGTGAACTATTCAGATTTAATGCATCTATTGAATGGCTATGCGGGAAACTAATCCAAAATTAACATGCTGTGGCTCGTAAAGCCTCACCGAGGGTGAGTTTACAGTACAAAAGCACAGTGGGCACGGAATTTCTATAAATCTCAAGTAGAACGCAGCAATTTGGACGCAGTGCAAATGTGCTGCATCCAAAACGCTGCTTTTCCTGATCGTGGGCACGCAGCCTTAAAGGAGTGAGGAGTGCACTACCATAAATAGCAATGCCAGACACTATATTATTTAAAGGGATTTTGTCAGTGGGTCTTGTTATTTAATCTGAGAGCATCATGATGTGGGGACAGAGGCCCTGATTGCAGACGTCACTTACTGGGCTGATTTCTGTAGTTTGAATATAATCAGTGTTTTATCAGCAGGAGATTTTCACTAGAGGACTATGTAGTCCTCGATATGTATAACCCCGGACCCACCAATGGCAGCTTTATGCCTATGCACAGTGTACACAGAAAGCAGCCCATTAGTGGTGTGGGCAAGGTTATACATAGCTTAGCATTAAGAAAACTGATAGATCTGCAGCAGAAAAAAACTGTGATTTTGCCATGGAGCTGTAGCAAACAGCTCAGTAAGTGACACATCGCTGGAATCGGGGCCCCTACATCAAGCTGCTCTCAGATTACATAGCACAAATCTGGTGACACATTCCCTCTAAAAAGAGCTTGATGCTTTTTCACAACAAATGGCATTGCGTGTTATAAATAATCTAGGGCTAGATAATATATAACCATATTTTGAGGATTATAAGATGCACCCAAAATTTGGAAGGAAGAAAATAGGAAAAACATTTTTTAATAAAATGTTGATGCTTCTTATGGTCTGCTTTTGGGGTAGGTTACCGGGGGGGATGGCGGCTGTGGTGGAGCGGGGTCCCAGGAAGCAATGTTGATGCAGGAAGCTGGGGACGGTGGCAGGAATGGGTGTTGCTGTGGGTTCTGGGCTTGGAGGAGGGGGTGTACGGTGATGTGAGCCTGCGGCGGGTTCCAGTCTTTTACAAATTGTTGGTGGAGTCTCTGCAATTCCCCTCTGGTCTCTGAAGCGTTGCACCACAGAACACCCCCTCCTCCCAGCCCTGGACCTGCAACATCGCCCTTCTGCCACTGCCTCCGCAAGCTTCCAGCAGTGACCTTGACCCCCGCTCCACCGCAGCCCCCTCACCCCAGGTAAGCTACATACGGATTATAAAATGCATCACCATTTTACCCCTAATTTGAGGAGGGAGTGCGTCTTATAATGCAAAAAATATCTTTCTTCAACCTATGTATTACTAAAATAGCAGAATGCGTGAGTAGCTAAGTGTTCATGGTGTACGGTGGTGTGAGGGTGCGGCGGACTCCGGGCTTTTACAAATTGTTGATGGAGTCCCCGCACTTTCCTTCGTTTTCACTGTGGTGGACATGGGCCATTTTCCCCAAAGTCCACCGCAGGGAAAATGATGGAAAGTGCGGGGACTTCGCCAATTTTGGGAAAGTCCTCGGGCCGCTGTAGCATTGCACTGCTGAACACCCCCTCCTCCACTCCCTGGACCTGCAACATCGCCCTTCTCCAGCCACTGCCTCCGCAAGCTTCCTGCAGCAGTGACCCTGCCTTCCTGGACCCCGCACCACCGCAGCCCCCTCACCCCCCGCGTAAGTTACATTCGGATTATAAAATGCATCACCATTTGGGGGGGGCGTCTTATAATACAAAAAATATCTTTCTTCAACCTATATATCGCTAAAACAGCAGAATACGCGAGTATCTAAATGTTCAATACCTATATTTATACCCATTTATACTTACACTATCCCGTTCCCACATCTGTCACATAGGGGAACTTTTTGCACAGCTGGTACGCCTGTGCTGGGCTTGGACACCGGGGCTCTTACACTTCTTGTGCCTGCAGGACGATCTAAAACAAGAATTTTTACAAAGAATTTTGTTTTTTCTTTTATTCTTAATATAATATTAAAGATAGAAAATGCAATTACTGAATGATTTGTTATACCAGTGATGTAGCTAAATATTAGTTTTATGTAAAGCCACTGATGGGGCCAGATAAAAAAATAACCTCAGGGACCAATGGTGAAGGTGGACAGATGAGGGTGGGGGCACTTGGCCCTTGTTTCCAGCTACATAATACATTACATATATGTGTACTAACCAGAATCATCGTCAACCATATCTTGCAGCATTCTGAAGGAACCAGACTGCCGCGGTCTACTATCAAGTTCTGCGTCATCATGGAGGAGCCTGTAAACATCTGACTGTGGTCCGGAGGCAGGTATTGGATCACTAAAAAAATAAATTAATAATGAATCCATCACGTAAGTAGTGCTGTTACATGGAACAGTGATCCCAACATTATCGTCCAGTATTGCAGACTCTGTGAAGGATACCATAGGACTACAGGTAAAGCGGTTGTTTACTACTTGAACAGCTCCTTCCTAAATACAGCAGTGCCCCATGTAAAACAAAAACCCCATTTATTTATCCGACTGGCACCATTCCAGTGATGCTGACGCTGTGTCTGTCGGCGACATTTATAGCTGCTCACATGAAGTAATGTCACATGAACAGCAAACAATACAGCACCGTCATCACTATAATGGCACCTGTCTGGGAGGTCAATATATGGTACTTTATTTTACATGGGGCACTCTTGCATTTATGAAATGTTTGTCCAGATAGTGGACGAACCCTTTAAAGTGTTTGTACCAAGCTGTGAACTAAGGTTATGGGATAACTTCATGAACGTTCAAAGTTCTACCATTGAGACCTCCCGTGATCAGGAGAACGGCCATCAATGGTGATCCCAGGGGTCAGATTCCAAGCCAATCAGGAAGTTATCGATAGGGGATAACTTTACTTCTCACCCGGGTGTCATACTCCTATTTATATGATGCTAACCGCAGCTTTAAACGTTTAAGATCTGCCACTGTTTTTTGAGAACTCATCAAGTGAATCTTATATATCATTCAGTAGGAAAAAATGTAAATAGTATGGTCCGATTTCTCGCTGTTCCAGTTTGTTACTTATTTGATTCCGATCTATGGTACTTTATGGTCCACATGGACCTTCATCAACATCTGAGAACAGAAGAGCTGTGCAGTCTGTGGAAAGCTGTGCTAACTAGTACAGGAGGAGAACTTAAAATACTCTTAAAACATTTGCAATGGTGCTTTATTATAGGTTTGTCCTACTATGATACAGATGATCTTTCAAAGAAACCCTACACGCGGGACCGAGCAGCCACTAAACGGTGCGATGGGGAAGTGCCGTACCACTATGTTTAACCGTTTTATACTCGGCACCTGCGGAAGCTGATAATCAATCATTGGGGGTGCTGAGTGTTGGACCATCACCAATCTGATACTTGTGATCTAATGATAGGTCATAAATATCAGATTCATAATAGTAGATAACCTTTAAAGAAGCACTCCCACTAATTTTAGCTAGGACTTAGCTATACATCAGCTTATAAGGTCATTTACGAGGGAGATGAAAGAGAATGGTTGGAGATTAGTGATGAGCCAGTATACTCGTTGCTCAGGTCTCCCTGAGTATGCTTGGGTGGTCTCCAAGTATTTTGGCGTGCTCGGAGATTTAGTTTTCGTCGTCTCAGCTGCATGATTTATGGTTGCTGGACAGCCTGAATACATGTGTGGAATGCCTGTTTGTTAGGGAATCCCCACATGTATTCAGCCTGTCGGCAAGTCACAAATCATGCAGCTGAGACGACGAAAACAAAATCTGCGAGCACGCCAAAATATTCGGAGGACATTTGAGCATGCTCGGGAAAACCTGAGCAACGAGTATACTCATCACTATTGGAGATGAAGGCCTCCAGACAAGCTCTTTGACGGATTTTTCTGTTAAGGGCAGTGTATGTCCGACGATGTATAGACTTATAAAGAAGTTTCAAAAGTCAAACAAAGCAACATTTTTAATGCAAAACCCTTTACCCTTTTGGAAAAATGCTTAAAAAAATTGACTATCCAGCATCATTTTAGTAATGACCACCATATTAACTTTCAGCATCTCCGAACTTAATTAGGGTATATTCCCTTTTCTAATATTTTTCACTGTAGTGTCTCAGTGCCAAGAGCTGATCTATGTGGCAATAGAAAGTGGACAGCTACAGACTGTCCTGCGTACAGCTACATGATGGTATCATTCATAAATGCAGAATGGTTGTGTAACATTGTGATCATGTAACAATGTGCAGGGTTTGATGAGTTTTGCTTTCTATTTACCTATTAAAAGCAAACATGGACTTTACAAGTAGGATATTTAGCAAATTGACTATATATTAAAAACAAAACTTATATAGACAATACATTGAAATATAATATTTCCATTTGGGTGAATGCTCATGGATGTCTCATTGAAGCTCCAGTTTCTACAGATCATAATACGGCACACATAGAAGTACAGCTCTGGTAAAAATTAAGAGACCACTGCAAAATTGTCAGTTTGTCTGATTTTTCTCTTCATAGGTATATTTTTGAGTAAAATGTAAATTGCTCTTTTATTCTATAAACTACTGACAACATGTCTTCGAATTTCCAAGCACTAAATTTTATATTTATTTTCAGAAAATGAGAAATAGTCAAAATAATCAAAAATTCGCTGTTCCTTCAGACCTCAGCAACCAACGCTCTTGTCTGTGTCCCTAATATTAACATAAAAAGGGCTGGTTACCTCTTGCTTGGCAGCAGAAATCACCGCAGCCCCGGTATTAAAATATGGTTTCCGATAAAGGCAGCAAAGTCTGTGCAGGTTGAATGTCTCAGTGTTACATTACCGCGGGTGCTGTAACCTCCTAACATGTCGTTTTTCTTTCCAGACTGGTGCCTGTACATTAAATCACTTGATTGTGTTTGACATCTCTTAAAGGGGCTATCCACCCTCAGTGCATACGCCTTTTTCTGGACACACGGATGTTGTAGCAGGTGTTCCCCCAGTACGCAGCGCCATTCTGGCGGACCCATCCCTTCTATGCATTACATGGGTGACCATTCCTTCAAATGGCCGGCTCGTAAGCATCATTCCCTATTTCCATATATTATCCATTGTACAATCGATCTGACATCATTCCTTTTTTTGTTTTGCTTTGGTTTTTCTTTTAACTAAAGTTTGGTACCGCATAAGCCTGTGGTTTGTTTTTGTACGCTCGTCAGAACATTTTTATTTTTATTTATTTTTATTTTTTTTTAAGCTCGTCTTCATTTTTGGTCTTTTGACCATTTTTGTCTCGTTTCGTAAATGTTAAATTTGTGTTCACACGTCACTTATGTGGTCCACTATAGAATAGGATGAAACTTTTTACAGATACCCCCCCAAAAAATTAAAGTTTGTACACTGAGCCTCGGAACTTGTCGTCACTTTTGCCACTTGCCCTTCCCCTCTTAAGTCTTAATAATTGAGTCTGACATGGTTGCCCTTAACTGTACGGACAAGGTCCATTGTCCTGTAATAGTGTGAATAGCGGTTTAGCCATGTCCTGCGTGTACTGTTCTAATGCAGTCTTCATCGTTGATTATGAGGCCAACATACACGTTTTCTTTATTTTGTCCGGCTCAGTCTTCCAACCCCCTATGGGCAATAGTGTCCAACATTAGCCCTCCTGCCTGCTGACACATTGGGGATGCGACTCCCTCCCGACTGACATACAATGCTGAGCTATGCAGCCTCCCTCTTTCTTTCTGCACTCCTGTCCGCTGCACAAATGCGATTTCTGTTCCAAAATGTTTGATTTCAGTAGGACTTTGTTCCATGTTGTACTGCATAATTCTTCAACTGATCAATAAAAGCTCAATAATGCATTCAAAAAAATAATCAAAAATAATCCAGCACTTGCAGACCTCAAATAATGCTAAGAAAACAAGTTCATAATAATTTAGAAATGACCATACTAATGCTTTAACTCAGGAAGAGTTCAGAGTCCTGGGTTCGAATCCCACCAAGGACAACATCTGCAAGGAGTTTTGTATGTTCTCCCTGTGTTTGCGTGGGTTTCCTCCCACATTCCAAAGACATACTGATAGGGCATTTAGATTGTGAGCCCCATCGGGGACAGTGATGATAATGTGTGCAAACTGTAAAATGCTGTGGAATATGTTGGCGCTATATAAATATAAAGATTATTATTATTATTTTCAATCACAGCTTTCATGCGTCTTGGCATGCTTTCCACCAATCTTTCACACTGCTTTTGGGTGACCTTATGCCACTCCTGGTACAAAAATGTAAGCAGTTCTTCTTTGATGGCTTGTGACTATCCATCTTCCACTTTATTAAATTCCAGAAGTTTTCAATGGGGTTCATGTTATGAATGAGTCACCGAAGGAAGAAAAAACAAAAATACAAGCTAAGTCCAGAAAACCGGAGAGGTTGGTAGCTATCGGATTGCAGACCCCTGATCCTATCCACAACAACAAACAGTAGCCGTGGGGGGTTCCTACGATGCCCTAGACCGCTCGATCACAGCCGGAGAACTAAATAGGCCTAAAGAAAGAAAGGGGAAATCTAAACTGCCCCAGAGCAGACCCCAAAGCAATAGGCAGCCCCCAACAAATAATGACGGTGAAGCAAGATGAAAACACTAACACAGATAGAAAAATAGGTTGAGCAAACGATGGGGCCCAAGCTAACTAAAAAGGACAGGATAGAAAAGCTGCTGTCTGCAATCCGTAAAAAACCCTACCAAAAAATGTCCCAACCGTCTGATAGGAAAAACAGGCCCTGAAGTCGCTAGGACTTCAAAAAGACTATATCAGCACTCAGGTAAATTCTGAAGACAGAGCAAAGAGGCAAACTGATCAGATACAAAAATGGAACTCAGCACACCCCCAACCGGGGATGGCTGAACTCCAAAAAACAAGGTAAACAAAACAAAACTAATAAGTTCAAAAGCAGAGCAAAACTTATCTTTGGAAGCAGGAATCAGACTGGTCTCCAAGAATCCAGCAGAGAAATCACCAGCGACTCAGAAGGGCGTCGGCTGCCTTACATCAAGTCAGAATTTCCTGTTACCCAGTCATCATCTACCAGATCAGGTGTTTGGTAATCAGCCTCACTACCTTCCTTCACCAGAAGAGGGAGTTCATCAGACATCGACGGTGAAGGGGAAAATGAACTCACAACAGGTTCAGGTCTGGAGATTGGGCTGCACATGACAGTGATTTGATGTGGTCGTCCTTCATCCACACATTGATTGTCCTAGCTGTGTGGCATGGCACATTGTCGTGCTGGAAAAACCAGTCCTCAGAGTTGGGAAACATTGCCTGAGCAGAAGGAATCAACTGTTTTTCCAGGATAAAGGTTATATAGGTATGCGGCTTGAGTCATACGTCCTTCGCAAAGATTAACGTTCCCAATTCCAGCCTTGCTGAAGCATCTCCAGATCATCACTGATCCTCCACCAAATTTCACAGTGGGTGCAAGACACTGTGGCTTGTACGCCTCTCCAGGTCTCTGTCTAACCATTAGATGACCAGTTGTTGAGCTGAAAATTAGACTCATCAGAGAAGATTACCTTTCTCCAGTCCTCTATGGTCCAATCCTTAAGGTCTTTGGGAAACTTCAGCCTGGCTCTCCTTTGCTTCTCATTGATAAAAGGCTTTTTTCTAGCTTTACAAATGACTTGAGCCCTGCCTCTAGGAGCCTGTTAAGAACTATTCTTGCCGTGCACTTCACCCCAGCTGCCATTTGCAATTCTTTTTTAGGTCACTTGATGTCATCCTGCAGTTGCCGAGTGACATTAGAATAAGATGACGGTCATCACGATCAGTGGAGAGTTGTTTTTGCCCTCTGCCGGTCTGTAGCTTTGTTATCCCCAATATCTGCTGCTTGACATTGTTGTAATGGACTGCCGTCTTAGAAATTTTAAGGATGGAGGCAACATGACGCTCACTGTATCCCTCTGCTAGTAAAGCCAGAATTGAGCACTTCTTTTCCTCACTCAAGACTTTTCTTTTCAACTCCTTTGGCATGGTTAAAAGTTATTTTTTCATTACTATTACTTTTGGGATTTTACTATATCTTGTTTTGCCATGCAGCTTGTCCTATTGCAAGAGGATTGTGAACACAGCAGGGTTTTTTTTATACTTTCCCTCGTTAAATAAGATATGGTTCAGGTGATCACCTAATCAGAAGCACATTAAGTAGACTGAGGTGTACTCTGGTTGTAATTCAACTGACACTGGAATGGAATGGTTGTCAGACATGTAGAGAAGCTGATCTTTATAAAACTGTGCAGTGGTCTCTTAATTTTTGCCAGAGCTGTATGTGAGCCCATACTGCACATATTTATGCCTTTGATTTGATTTTAGTTTATTTTTCTATGCCATGTTAGAAAGTGCATATAGTAGCACAGTTACAAGGTAGAGAGATGTCCTCTCCCACTGTATACATTGCTCTGAACCTTATTAGGATAAATTTGTGCATACTAGACTCTGTACCTGTTACTTTTTCTTACCAAAACCTTTCATGGTAATGTAAAGGTTCTGTCTTTAATATGACATCTATAATAGTGTTGCATTAATGCTATGTACCTCATCTGAGGTTTCTCCCCCAAGATGGTGGACACTTGCCCATGTAGACTTTCCATAATATTATCATCAGAATATAGTTGCATCGGTGTATTAAACTGTGCATGGACAATCTTCACACCAGGAAGCTCCATTTCCAGAGGAATGTTAGGTGCAATTCTGGAGGCAGCTTTCAGCTCACCAGGATCTATAGTGCTGACTGTGCTCACTGTGGAGGGGGTGCTGCGTCCACTGCCAGGGTCAAAGCCTGAAGGTGTGCTGCTTCCACTGTGTTACACAGCCAGTGACATAGCAGGAATGAAAAAAGTTAAAGAAGTGCAGATATTAGCCAGAGTGTAGTTACAGAATACGTGGCATGCACACATGAACTCATATAGGTTAAATCATTCAGTGAAATGGCTGAGATAATGCATGCACATAGAAAACTAATGCGCTGGCCCCATGCACACAACTGGAATATGGACCTGTAATGTTCCATGTGGCGCTGGGCTACTGTATATGTGTATATATATATATATAATATATATACAGTTGTGGCCAAAAGTATTGACACCCATGCAATTTTGTCAGATAATACTCAGTTTCTTCCTGAAAATGATTGCAAACACAAATTCTTTGGTATTATTATCTTCATTTAATTTGTCTTAAATGAAAAAACACAAAAAGAATTGTCCGAAAGACAAATTGGATATAATTCCATACCAAACATAAAAAAGAGGGTGGACAAAAGTATTGGCACTGTTCGAAAAATCATGTGATGCTTCTCTAATTTGTGTAACAGCACCTGTAACTTACCTGTGGCACCTAACAGGTGTTGGCAATAACTAAATTACACTTGCAGCCAGTTGACATGGATTAAAGTTAACTCAACCTCTGTCCTGTGTCCTTGTGTGTACCACGCTGAGCATGGAGAAAAGAAAGAAGACCAAAGAACTGTCTGAGGATTTGAGAAACCAAATTGTGAGGAAGCATGAGCAATCTCAAGGCTACAAGTCCATCTCCAAAGACCTGAATGTTCCTGTGTCTACCGTGTGCAGTGTCATCAAGAAGTTTAAAGCCCATGGCACTGTGGCTAACCTCCCTAGATGTGGACGGAAAAGAAAAATTGACAAGAGACTTCAACGCAAGATTGTGCGGATGTTGGATAAAGAACCTCGACTAACATCCAAACAAATTCAAGCTGCCCTGCAGTCCGAGGGTACAACAGTGTCAACCCGTACTATCCGTCGGCGTCTGAATGAAAAGGGACTGTATGGTAGGAGACCCAGGAAGACCCCACTTCTTACCCCGAGACATAAAGCCAGGCTGGAGTTTGCCAAAACTTACCTGAAAAAGCCTAAAATGTTTTGGAAGAATGTTCTCTGGTCAGATGAGACAAAAGTAGAGCTTTTTGGGCAAAGGCATCAACATAGAGTTTACAGGAGGAAAAAAAGAGGCATTCAAAGAAAAAAACACGGTCCCTACAGTCAAACATGGTGGAGGTTCCCTGATGTTTTGGGGTTGCTTTGCTGCCTCTGGCACTGGACTGCTTGACCGTGTGCATGGCATTATGAAGTCTGAAGACTACCAACAAATTTTGCAGCATAATGTAGGGCCCAGTGTGAGAAAGCTGGGTCTCCCTCAGAGGTCATGGGTCTTCCAGCAGGACAATGACCCAAAACACACTTCAAAAAGCACTAGAAAATGGTTTGAGAGAAAGCACTGGAGACTTCTAAGGTGGCCAGCAATGAGTCCAGACCTGAATCCCATAGAACACCTGTGGAGAGATCTAAAAATGGCAGTTTGGAGAAGGCACCCTTCAAATATCAGGGACCTGGAGCAGTTTGACAAAGAAGAATGGTCTAAAATTCCAGCAGAGCATTGTAAGAAAATCATTGATGGTTACCGGAAGCGGTTGGTCGCAGTTATTTTGGCTAAAGGTTGTGCAACCAAGTATTAGGCTGTGGGTGCCAATACTTTTGTCTGGCCCATTTTTGGAGTTTTGTATGAAATGATCAATGTTTTGCTTTTTGCTTCATTCTCTTTTGTGTTTTTTCATTTAAAACAAATTAAATGAAGATAATAATACCAAAGAATTTCTGTTTACAATCATTTTCAGGAAGAAACTGAGTATTATCTGTCAAAATTGCAGGGGTGTCAATACTTTTTGCCACAACTGTATATTTATATATATATTCAATCTGCGTGCTGCCATAGTGTACAAATTGTGGCGCGGATAGTTAAAAAAAATTGGAATGTTAATATTTTATTTTTGATCCATTATCTAAATGAATGAGAAAAAGAGAAATCGAAATCAAGTCAATATTTGGTGTGACCACACTGTGTATTCAAAACCGCATCCAAGCATTAATTCACTAGGTAGATTGTCCTACAAACATCTTGTAGAACTAATTACAGATTTTCTGTCGACCTGTGCAAATCCTTTCAAATAATGTAATCCCAGGCAGACTCAATGATGTTGAGATCAGGGCTCTGTGAGGAATTCCAGGACTTCGTTGTCCTGCTGCTGAATAAATTTGGAGCCAATCAAATGTCTCCCTGATTGTATTACATGATGGATGAGTATCTGTATTTGTCAGCATAATCTTGATCAAAATCAAACTCCATTTGATAAGTGCAGCCCCAAAGTTGCAAGGACCCTTCACTTTTTGTCACTGTTTGTGAACAATCTGCCTTCTACTAAAGTACAATATTTCACTTTTCACTCATCAGTCCAGAGCACATGCTGCCATCTTTCTATAGCCAAGTTATGTGTTCGTGAATCGTTCAGTTACTTGACCGTTTCCATATGGAAGGTACGGCATTTGGCTGCAATTTTTCTATGAAGACCACTTCTGGCCAGACTTCATTGAACATTAGATGAGTGTAGCTGGGCCCGCCTGCTTATTGACAGTTATGAGCTGATGGCACTGCTGGTCATCTTCCAATTTGGAAGGAAAGTAAGCATGATGTATCATTCAGCTGCTGCATGAAGGGTCCTTGGCAGACCATTGTGTTTGTGGTCCTTAGTGTTGCCCATTTCTTGGTGTGCTCAATGCTGACATATACAGTCAGATACTTATCCATCATCTAATATCATCAGGGAGGCAACTGATTGGCCCCAAATTTATTCTGCAGCAGGACAACTACCCAGAACATATAGCGAATGTCATTAAGAATCATCTTCAGCCTAAAGAACAAGGAGTTCTCATTTGCACAAGGAAAGACTAGAAGCAATGGGATGAAACTGAATGGGAGGAAACACAGATTAGATATTAGGAAAAACTTTATGACAGAGTGATCGATGAGTGGAACAGGCTGCCACGAGAGGTGGTGAGTTCTCCTTCAATGGAAGTCTTCAAACAGAGGCTGGACAGACATCTGACTGGGATGATTTAGAGAATCCTTCTTTGAGCAGGGAGTTGGACCAGATGGCCCAGGAGGTCCCTTCCAACGCTACGATTCTATGAGTCCTGGAGGTGACGATATGGCCCTCACAGAGCCCTGATCTCAATATCATCCAATCTGCCTGGGGTTACATGTAGAGACAGAAGGATTAGCACAAGCGACATCCACAGAAGATCTGTGGTTAGTTCTTCCAAGATGTTTGGAACAAGTGCCCTGCCAAGTTCCTTTAAAAGCTGCATACAGTTGTACCTAGAAGGACCAATGCTTTGACACTGCTCTGAAGGCAAAGTGTGGTCACACCAAATATTGATTTGATTTAGATTTGCCTCTTGTTTATTCACTTTGCATTTTGTTAATTGATGATAAACTATTAATACTTTTATTTTTGAAAGCATTCTTACTTTCCACACCTGCTGATGACAGCTGCTGTGACTGTACCATTTGTTTTATCCCTAGACCAAATGTGCATGAATTGGGATAAATATATTTTTGTCATTCTACATTTTCTTGTACCGAACATATGAATGCCTAAAAATACAGCACCACATGGAACTTCAAAAGTAGAGTTTACACTTTTGCATCATTTGGTAATGTAGGTAAGGTCTAAGATTGAGGTGCAGTTTTTGCAGTATTGTTATTTGAAAGCACTAGAAGCTGCCATTATTTCTGAGTGATCGGGTAGACATGCAGATCAGAAGCGTTGTGAGTGAACTTTACCAGTGGATGGCCAAGCAATGGTGATAGTTTCTTACTGTTAAATTGCTTTCTGACAACTTCTTCAAAGCATCGTACAAGTTGTCTAGAGCTTTCATCAGCAATTATGTTTTTTCTAGGTTGACTGTGCATGGAAATTTTGTCTCCAATCAGTCTTTGGGTCATTTCTAACCTTCAGATGCCAGTTGTTAGGATCCATGTAGTACAGGATATTTGGAACAATAGGAATGATCCTCAGGGAAACAGCCACATGATGCTAATGACCACAGGGTTTAATCAGTAAAATCCTAGATTTTTTTTTTTTACCCATTTTCTGTAATTTGCTTGCTTCTAATATTTGAACATATTTTATGCACCCAATATTTTTGCAGTGCCACCATGCAGGGAAAACTAGAGATACTAGGGGTGCCAATAACAAATATAGCAGTGAGCAATGAGAGACAGAAAATATTCTTACTAATTTAATTCTGTATTTATAGGGCCCCTGAAGGCACATTTTACAATTCATTGTTGTGTTTACGTTGATTTTATAATTGTTTTTATTGTAACTTTATTGATGTAGGAATACATATGTATGCTTCCTCACACTCACAGGAGGGTAATTCTCAAAGACACCATTATAAGACTCTGTACATTTACAGTGCAATTTGTCCATGCCATTAAAGGGAATCTGTCACCCCTTTTTTGAGATATCATATAATGATATCATTCAATTGTGTGTCACATAAGGATTCTCTTAGTACTTTTGCTTCCTCCTGACCCCGCACCTTTCATGCATAAATACCTTTTTATATCGGTTCAGATGTATGTAAACTGCCGCTGTCCGGTCCGCTGGGCGGGGCTTATTCAACTGCTCCCCCCCTCGTCTTGCTCTACGCATTTCTTCTTGTGTAGAGCAAGACAGGGAGGGGGGGAGCAGGTGAATAAGCCCCGCCCAGCGGACCGGACCGTGGCAGTTTGCATACATCTGAACCGATATAAACAAGGTATTTATGCATGAAAGGTGCGGGGTCAGGGGGAAGCAAAAGTACTAAGAGAATCCTTATGTGACACACAATTGAATGATATCATTATATGATATCTCTAAAAAGGGGTGACAGATTCCCTTTAACAACCCCCAGAAATAGCAATGAAATACACATAAATAATTTTTTCTCTTTCTGACTTCTTCCCCAGAATTTTCTTCATTAGAAAAAATGGATTAGTTGGCTCAGGGTAGGAGCCATATCCAGTAACCTAATCCACTTTTCTGTTTTCCACTAGAATGTGACAATTAGTTCAGAATGCTGGTATCAAAAACAACTTGCAGCAACTGCAGCACAGCGACTATGTGTGTGTCATTATCTGCAATCCTTGTACTTTGTAATTTACACAAAATTTTTTGCTTGCGGTATTTGTATTGACTTTTTTGCAAGCATTCAATTAAAACTTAAAGGGGTTGTATGGTCCATATCGATTGACTGCAGACTTATGAATGAGTACTGCAGTGCGCAGGCGCCGGGAAAGGTCAGAGAGGTCCGGCACCTGCGCACTGCAGTACTTTACTAGGGCAGATATAGTACGCCTGCGCAGGAGCCGCGGCAGAAGTAAGAAGGAGGACGTCATTGCGAGAAGATGGGAGGCGCCGGACTGGACCGCGACACCCATCAGACTGGACTGGACCCCCGAATGAGTATAATCTAACTCATTTTTATCTTTCAGGTTACATCAGGGGCTTATCTATAGCATTACAGAATGCTGTAGATAAGCCCCTGATGGCAGTGGCCGCATCTCTTAGGGCAAAATTGAAGTGACAGATTCCCTTTAAGTGTAGCATATACTGTATAGGTACATTATTTAACTTAGTTTCTAGCTGCTTCTGGTTTTGATTTGTCATTTATACTGTAGATTTTGTGTTGTTTTCTAAATGGTAACTTATATTTCTGAATAGAAGACCTGTGCTTCACCTTAATATTTGCCAAATTAGTCTTGAAGCTTACACAAATACGTTACTAGTAATTTAATACTATTTAGCAGCATGCATACAACACAAATAGTTCAAATGATCATAACCTGGTCCTGCCTGGAAGAATGAAAGGCTTAGGCCTGATATTATGCTTGTGCTCAAAGTATCCCAAGTCCTGTAGGATAAAAATGGTTTGTAAAGTCTAAATGTAAACCATAAAGTTCTATATTTGCTATATCAGGAATGATCAATGCATAGTTTGTCACACACTCATCATGGGCAAAAAATAAGATCTTTGTACTTCAGTTGTAAAGAATACGGTAACAATAATTTCCTATGAGAAGAGTTACCTAGAGCTAACACAGTGCTTTGGAAATTATCTGTCTTGGAAAGTAGTTGCATATAGATTGGAGGATATACCTACTCTGAGCTTTACACTTAACATAACTGACACAAAAGCTTTCTATTAGTTTTGCTTTAAAGGAAAGCTATCATCAGAAAAGTGACCAATTGTGTAAACCACGTTTCGGTGTTATAAGTAACTGTGTTTTGTTTTTGTGTGTATATATATTTTTAGACTCTAGATTTTGTGTATTTCTGGAAAGAAGACACGAACATGTGCGAGAACATGACCCTATCTTTTCTATTGAAGAATCTAATGAGTGCAAAGATAAATAAGAAGAAAGAGGGAGCAGGGGAGCTGTGACATTACCTATTGAAAATGGTGGCTCCTGTGTATATAGGTGTTACCTGTCACTGTGATCCTGCCTCTGCTAGTATGCAAGCTTGCTGAAAACTCATCCTGGGAGGACAGGAATTATGAAATAAATAAAAAGTCCAAGTGGCCACTGTGAAAATTGTAAGATTACTTTTTTAAAGTATATATTTTTTACAGTATATGTTATATTCTTATATTTTATATTTTTTTTAATATATTAATATATATAAAAAATATGCTATGTTATATTTTTATATTTTATATTTTTAATATATTAATATATAAAAATGTACTATAAAAAATATACTATAAAAAAGTAATCTTACAATTTTTACAGTGGCCACTTGGACTTTTTATTTAATTCATAATTCCTGTCCTCCCAGGATGAGTTTTCAGCAAGGCTCCATACTAAGGGTACCGTTACACCTAGCGATGCACCAGCGATCCCGACCAGCGATACGACGCGGTCAGGACCGCTGGTGCATCGCTAGGTGGTCGCTAGTGAGCTGCCACACAGGCAGATCTCACCAGCGACATCGCTGGGGACGGGGATCGCTACTTACCTGTCAGACGAGGCGATCCAGCGTCCTCCCGCCTGCGTCCACGCGTCGCTCGTCGTCACAGCAGGAAGTGACCGACGAATGGTCCAGGAGCTTCTCGCGCGATCAGCGATAACCAGCGGGGGAGCCGATCGGAGGTAAGTATCACATGCAGCGATATCGCTAGCAATATCGCTGCAACGTCACAAAATCGGTGACTTTACAGCGATATTGCTAGCGATATCGCAGTGTGTAACGGGGGCTTAACAGAGGCAGGATCACAGTGACAGGTAACACCTATATACACAGGAGCCACCATTTTCAATAGGTAATATCACAGCTCCCCTGCTCCCTCTTTCTTCATATTTAGATTTGCAGTCATTACTTCATTACTTCATTCTTTGCAGTCATTCATACTTCAATACAAATGATAGGGTCATGCTCTTGCACATGTTCATGTGTTGTTTCCAGAAATACAAGAAAGTTAGGGTCTAAAAAAACCAGCGGCCAGTGTGAAATTTGGAAGCTTATTACTTTTTATACAGATTGTGATTTGTTAAAAAAATACCTAATATATTGATAATATAACTTTA
Organism: Dendrobates tinctorius; assembly: GCF_039654945.1. Classification (NCBI taxonomy): domain Eukaryota; kingdom Metazoa; phylum Chordata; class Amphibia; order Anura; family Dendrobatidae; genus Dendrobates; species Dendrobates tinctorius. The sequence goes on from NW_027361676.1 coordinate 73,058,463, forward strand.
ACACAAAAATCTGATTTTAACAATAGGTCAGTCTCTGATGGTTTCTTTCTATTAAGGACCCCACAAAGAAAAACTAACATGATAGGGCAGATTTGCTAATGCAGACTAATATTAAAGTGAACCTGACAGCAGGATTTTGCCAAGTAAACCACAGGCATTGTCAGGTTGGTGATGTTATACTGATTAAATTGATACCTGGGGTGAAGAAATCCGTCTTGTGGTTCTTGTGTAATCAGTGTTAGAAGTTTTCAGTTAATGAGGTTCTCGTGCTCTGGGGCTGTAGGCAGAGTCTACAGTGACAAACACTAATCCAGTAATTTGCCCCTTATTAGTGGCTCACAACAGAAGTAGATCTAGATCATTTTGCATCTTAATGAAACCATGGTCCTGTTGTACGTCACTTTAGAAGAGTGTTGAGCATAATGCTGACTTCTGTTCATTTTTCGTTATGACATTAATAATTTTGCTAGAATGATTTGAGCCAAAATGATGGAGTGTCTAATGTCCGCATCTATCCAATATGTTGTACCCTATGTATGGCCTACAAGGGAGCCTGCATTAAATTATAGAGGTGGCTGTGCATTACCGGGATATATGAAAGGAAATAAATGGCAATTTTATTGTAACATTTCATCTTTTCCTAAAGCAGGCTACACTTTTTACATTATTATAGCTGGATCCTGAATCATACACCAGCTAACATGTGCTGTGATGGCCCAAATGTTTTCAGATTGTTTTCCAACATCGGTGTAAAATCTAATATGGCCAATCGTTAATTTCTTGGGGGGAGGGAAGGACTGCATAAGGTGTCTGGTTCATACATTCTTAATTACGGCAGAAAACCAGATCCTATCCTTAACGACCCAGCCTTCACAATAATTGTGTAATGCGAATGTGCTGAACGATGTGGTCCAGAAGCGCCCATTCTCGTTTAGATTTAGTAAGCTAAGTGGAAATTTTTTGCTCGCTCAACAAATTGACCTGCAAAAAGAAGTGGAACGTAAAGTTCTAAATAAGGTTCTCTCTATAAACACAATGTTCGTTGTTCATCCTAGTAAAACTTGTCTGACCTCGTTTGCTAGTCGTGAGTTGCTCTCGTGATGATCATCGTTTAAATAATTATCTACTCGTGTAATTGAACCATTACAGGACTGCCAGTCTTCCACAGCTTTACTTACATTGCAGATTTAATTGACATGTAAGATACATAAAGGTAAGAGTCTGGGATTAACAATTACAAGATTTGTCACAATGGTTAGTTTGTTTTTCTTTCTAAGCACGCCATTGTCTGCATGCATACTCACATTTGATCTGCATTCGGAATAAGACCTCTCATTTGTCCATGGAAGGCATCTTTAATGTTGCCAGATGAATACAGTCCAATTGGGGTATTATAGGAAGAACTCACTACCTGCTTTTTGTCCCCAATATGTGCACCAGCTACAAATGGTAGTGCTCTTCTGTTATGAGCTGTGCCAATAGGCTTGAACTCCTGCGTACATTTGGATAAAACACACCAAACCACAATTCATGCAGGTTAAACTAAACGTAAGCAACGCTGATTATATTTCACACATAAACATGGCACGCACATATTAGTTCTGGATTAATGAACTTTTTTTTGTGAACTGTCCATGTGAATTATGGAGCACAATGTAGTTTGTAGATAGCTTAGATGGTGGGAGAGTGAAAAATTAACATCTTTAACTGTAATGGTCCCTTAACGGAATTTTAGCATTTTCATCAATTGTAGGCAACAGAGTACAATTGTACCAGCAATCACTAGATATTTTCAGATGACGTTGTAGCGTAATGTTATGTCCAAAGCATGTTCCGAATTAAAAACAAACTGCTAGAAGCCTCATCAAACCACCGAGTGGGGAAAAGTTTTGTAAAGTTAGGAACCTCTGTCTTTGGTCCAAACATAACAAAACATCTGCAAATCGCAAAACATTATTAGTTCGTAAAAAGTACATTGGGGGACATTAGTCTTTGTGTTTGCTCTCTATTTTTGTGGGAAAGGCCTATATGAAAAGTATGAGTGCTTTATACCAGTTAATAAACCATTTTAGTTAATACGTAAATGTAAAGGAAATCTGTTTGGTCATTTTTTGCAGGCTTTACTAATGGAATCCTGAAATATGGCTTGAACAGCCCTCATTGATGTACGATACCCCGTTGTCTTGCTGTAAGCCCTTGAAAATGTAGTGTTGTGCATCGGCAAGTCAAACATATGTTAATGCCAAATGATTATTCACCCATAATCCCGCCCGCCCCTCTGCCGGTGTCACTGATTCAGTCAGACTGTCGTATGCCCGAGGATCGCATCGCTATCCTCGGACTGGTCGTCAGCTCTCCTAACCTGAGTGTGACAGCTACTTAGAAATACTTGCTGTCGTGCTTAGGTCAGAAAGCAGACGTCAAGCCCGAGAATATCGAGTAATATGGCAGTCTGACTGCACCCAAACAGTGATTCCAATGCAGAGGAGTGGGTAGGATTATGGGAGGTGCAAGAGGCGAATATTAATTTTTCACCTACATACGCTTGGCTAGCCGGTGCGCATGTAAATGTGAAATCAATATTCACCCCTTCCCCCGCCATAATACCATCCACTCCTCTGCACCAGCATCACCGATTCAGTACTACTTCTATATTACTCGCCTGCGTTGCAATCCTTGAGCTGGACGTTGGCTCTCCTGACCTGAGAGTGACTGCATGTATTTCTATGCAGCTATCACACTTGGGTCAGGAGAGCAGATGGTAAGTCCAAGGATAAATTTTCTGGGTGTTACAGGAACACAACAGGGCAACATACAAAAATAAATGTTATATATCCTGAAAACTGCCCAAGCCCTATTACAGGTTACTATTAGGATCCTCAAAAATGATCTGACAGATTCCCTTTAAAAATGAAGGAGTATAACCTCGTGGTGTGAAATACATTTATGAATTATTTCAATATAAAAAAATCACGTAAAATGTGCAAGATTCTCCATTATTTTGGGACATTTGACACATTGGTCTACTAATCTTTTACAGGATTAGGAAGTGTGATTTCACCATTATATTTCTCTGTGAGACAGCATTATCAAGAGGCACAAGAGCTGAGGGCCATTAGTCCTTGTGCCCTTTGATAGCGTCATCTCATGGTGATACATGGTGGGGGTGCTAATATACCGTATATACTCGCGTATAAGCCAACCTGAGTAGAAGCCGAGGCACCTAATTTAACAAAAAAAAAAATGGGAAAACTGATTGACTCGATTATAAGCCTGGTATGCATTGTCCCCTCATCCCCATCCTGGTATGCATGGCCTCGTCATCCCCATCCTGGTATGCATGGCTCCTCATCTCCTTCCTTGTCTGCATGGCTCCTCATCCCAATCTTTGTATGCATGGCTCCATCCCTATCTGGGTATGCATGGCTCCATCCCTATCTGGGTATGCATGGCTCCATCCATATCTGGGTATGCATGGCTCCATCCCTATCTGGGTATGTATGGCTCCATCCTTGTCTGTGTATGCATAGCCCCATCCTTATCCATTTATGCATGGCTCCATCCCTATCCTTATATGCATGGCTCCATCTCTATCCTTGTATGCATGGCTCCATCCCTATCCTTGTATGCATGGCTCCATCCCTATCCTTGTATGCATGGCTCCATCCCTATCCTTGTATGCATGGCTCCATCCCTATCCTTGTATGCATGGCTCCATCCCTATCCTTGTATGCATGGCTCCATCCCTATCCTTGTATGCATGGCTCCATCCCTATCCTTGTATGCATGGCTCCATCCCTATCTGGGTATGCATGGCTCCATCCCTATCTGGGTATGCATGGCTCCATCCCTATCTGGGTATGCATGGCTCCATCCCTATCTGGGTATGCATGGCTCCATCCCTATCTGGGTATGCATGGCTCCATCCCTATCTGGGTATGTATGGCTCCATCCCTATCTGGGTATGCATGGCTCCATCCCTATCCTTGTATGCATGGCTCCATCCCTATCCTTGTATGCATGGCTCCATCCCTATCTGGGTATGCATGGCTCCATCCCTATCTGGGTATGCATGGCTCCATCCCTATCTGGGTATGCATGGCTCCATCCCTATCTGGGTATGCATGGCTCCATCCCTATCTGGGTATGCATGGCTCCATCCCTATCTGGGTATGCATGGCTCCATCCCTATCTGGGTATGCATGGCTCCATCCCTATCTGGGTATGCATGGCTCCATCCCTATCTGGGTATGCATGGCTCCATCCCTATCTGGGTATGCATGGCTCCATCCCTATCTGGGTATGCATGGCTCCATCCCTATCTGGGTATGCATGGCTCCATCCCTATCTGGGTATGCATGGCTCCATCCCTATCTGGGTATGCATGGCTCCATCCCTATCTGGGTATGCATGGCTCCATCCCTATCTGGGTATGCATGGCTCCATCCCTATCTGGGTATGCATGGCTCCATCCCTATCTGGGTATGCATGGCTCCATCCCTATCTGGGTATGCATGGCTCCATCCCTATCTGGGTATGCATGGCTCCATCCCTATCTGGGTATGCATGGCTCCATCCCTATCTGGGTATGCATGGCTCCATCCCTATCTGGGTATGCATGGCTCCATGCCTATCTGGGTATGCATGGCTCCATCCCTATCCGGGTATGCATGGCTCCATCCCTATCCTTGTATGCATGGCTCCATCCCTATCCTTGTATGCATGGCTCCATCCCTATCTGGGTATGCATGGCTCCATCCCTATCTGGGTATGCATGGCTCCATCCCTATCTGGGTATGCATGGCTCCATCCCTATCTGGGTATGCATGGCTCCATCCCTATCTGGGTATGCATGGCTCCATCCCTGTCTGTGTATGCATAGCCCCATCCTTATCCATTTATGCATGGCTCCATCCCTATCCTTATATGTATGGCTCCATCCTTATTCTTGAATGCATGGCTCCATCCCTATTCTTATATGCATGGCTCCATCCCTATCTGGGTATGCATGGCTCCATCCTTGTCTGTGTATGCATAGCCCCATCCTTATCCATTTATGCATGGCTCCATCCCTATCCTTAGATTCAAAGTTGTGACATTCCGGTTACATTTTTTTTTTTTCCCCCGTATATGTACCTACCTACTGTCAATGTAATGCCTTTATGCATCTGTATCTGTACTTGTTCCTGCCTTGCTACTGTAATGCTCTGAATTTCCCCATGGTGGGACTATTAAAGGATTATCTTATCTTATCTTATCTTATCTGATCTTATATGCATGGCTCCATCCCTATCCTTGTATGCATGGCTCCATCCCTATCCTTGTATGCATGGCTCCATCCCTATCCTTGTATGCATGGCTCCATCCCTATCCTTGTATGCATGGCTCCATCCCTATCCTTGTATGCATGGCTCCATCCCTATCTGGGTATGCATGGCTCCATCCCTATCTGGGTATGCATGGCTCCATCCCTATCTGGGTATGCATGGCTCCATCCCTATCTGGGTATGCATGGCTCCATCCCTGTCTGTGTATGCATGGCTCCATCCCTATCCTTATATGTATGGTTCCATCCTTATTCTTGAATGCATGGCTCCATCCCTATACTTGTATGCATGGTTCCATCCCTATCCATGTATGCATGAGCCCATCCTTATCCTGGTATGATTGGCCCCCATCAAAAATCATAAACAAATACACCATTACACTTACCTTTCTTGCTATGTCTTGTTTTGGTGCCAGCAGCTGCTTTATGCTTGTAAGCAGCGCATGGCAGTGACGTCATGCGCTGCTCACAAGCGGAGCACAGATGCCGGAATACTCACCGCTCCCCACGCTGGAACTATGTGCGTGAGGGCAATGAGTATTAATTAGCACGCACAGTGTCAGCCGCCAAGCGCTCACGTGTGCCGCTACTTAAGAGAAATTCATTTTCACCTCTCTCCACGCCCATGGGAAGCCAACGGCTGCGACTAACACTGTGTGTGCGCTATTACAGAGAAATTAATATTTATTGCCAGTGCAGTGAATATTCACTTCTCTTTAGCAGCAGGCACAGGAGTTAGCTGCAGCAGCCAGCTCCTGCCTCCTATGACCTGCTGCTCTGCCGCTGCCCCTCCACCTCCATGTTCTAGACACCTCGCTCGAGTATAAGCCAAGGGGGGCATTTTCAGCACAAAAAAAAATGTGCTGAAAAACTCAGTCTATACTTGTGTATATATGGTAATAATATTGTGGTTATTATTTTAACTACCATGTAGATTCATTTTATTATATATAATAAATGTAAAGTTTTATATGATAATATCATCAGATGGTAAAATGTTTTTTTTTAATCCTTTGGCTGATAGCATGTTAGAACATGGACATGCAGGACGGACGTCTGAATGAGGCCAAATATGAAGTCTCACAGCTCAAGGATGTCCCCGATACAACATGTGAGTGCCTATATGAGTAAAGGATTGCATTGCGGGTGGACTACCTGGCAGTATTTTTGGAGCTTTGTATGGTATAATTATTTTGAATTTGTATGTGGTATTTAAATAATTTGCTGTTGATATTACTTTGCACCTCTAATGTGGAGGAATTATAGCTGTACTCTGTATGACAGTATGAACTGATCTATTGAACAAATTATTAAACAACATGTAAGTCAATACCTGGATAAGAATGAAGTGATCAAACAGAGTCAGCATGGGTTTGTAACTAATAAGTCATGTCAGACTAACTTAATTTCCTTCTATGACAGTATCACTGATTGGGTGGATCAAGGAAATGCTGTAGATATAGTATATCTTGACTTCAGCAAAGCATTTGACAAAGTCTCTCATACAATCCTTATTGAAAAAATGACTAAGTATGGAATGGACAAGGCAACTGTTAGGTGGATTCATAGCTGGCTTAGTGATCGGACCCAAAGAGTGGTCGTAAATGGCTGCACATCCAGTTGGAAGAATGTCTCAAGTGGGGTACCACAGGGCTCTGTCCTGGGCCCTGTATTGTTCAACATCTTTATCAACGATTTAGATGAAGGAATTGAGGGTAAACTGATTAAATTTGCTGATGACACAAATCTAGGAGGGATAGCTAATACTAGAGAAGAGAGAGAGAGGATTCAAAAAGATTTAAATAAACTGGAGAAGTGGGCAGTAACTAACAGAATGGTTTTTAACAGGGAGAAATGCAAAGTACTACATCTGGGCAATAAAAATGAAAAAAGCATATATAGAATGGGAGGAATAGGGCTAAGTGACAGCACATGTGAAAAAGACTTGGGTATACTAATAGATCACAGACTGAATATGAGTCAACAGTGTGATGCAGCAGCAAAAAAGGCAAATGCAGTTCTAGGATGTATTAACAGAAGCATACAGTCTAGATCACGTGAAGTCATTATTTCCCTCTACTCCTCTTTGGTAGACCTCATCTGGAATATTGTGTCCAGTTTTGGGCACCACATTTTAAAAAAGACATCAACAAACTGGAGCAAGTTCAGAAAAGAGCGACCAGAATGGTGACCGGTCTGCAAACCCTGTCTTATGAGGAAAGGTTGCAGGATTTGGGAATGTTTAGTTTGCAAAAGAGAAGACTGAGAGGAGACTTAATTGCTGTCTACAAATATCTAAAGGGCTGTCACATTGTAGAAGGATCAACTTTATTCTCATTTGCACAAGGAAAGACTAGAAGCAATGGGATGAAACTGAATGGGAGGAGACACAGATTAGATATTAGAAAAAACTTTTTGACAGTTAGAGTGATCAATGAGTGGAACAGGCTGCCACGAGAAGTGGTGAGTTCTCCTTCAATGGAAGTCTTCAAACAGAGGCTGGACAGACATCTGACTGGGATGATTTAGCGAATCCTGCTTTGAGCAGGGGGTTGGACCAGATGGCCCAGGAGGTCCCTTCCAACGATTCTATGATTCTATGATTCTATGATTTAGCACTGCTTAGTGGTATTATTTTAGTTGATTGTAGCCAATTTTAGTAACACAGTCTTGCTAGTACAATGAATGACTCGAACAGTATTGACATTATACAAACTTTCGCAAGTGTCATAAGATTATTTGCACATTTTCATCTATGAAGAATTTGCATGGCAACTTCTTAGCCTCCCTCTTAGGGCTCGCTCACATGATCAGATATTCTCTAATGCGAGAGAATCAGGTCCATTATGTTAATGACTCTCTGATCTGAGTTTGATCCAAGTTCCAGCTTAGTGTGATCCAATTCTCTCTGATGAGAGATTCAGAGCGCGTCAGGAGAAGACTGAGAACAAAATTTCTCCATCCTGCGAGTCTGCGGAAATCGGACTGCACTCGGATCTCATCAGAATTCAATTCCACACAGTCGCACCCATAGACTTGCATTGACCTAAATGGGTACGTGCCATCCGATTTGCACTGCAGACCACAACATGCTGTGATTTTGTTTCTCATGCCGAATTGGTATGAGATAAAAAAAAAAAGGCTGATCAGCACCGACCCGTAGTATAACATTGGTCCGAGAGCGATCCAACAAAATATTGGATAGCACTCATCCAAAGTAAACACCCGTGTGAGCGAGCCCTTAGGGTATATTCATGCAGTGTGGATATACAGTGTGTGTGTGTATATGTGTATATATATATATATATATATATATATATATATATATAGTATATGCAATATCATATGTTTAGCTATCACTAAGGACACGGTCAGTATTTGGTCTGTATTTATAAGCCAAAACCAGGAGGTGGTGACGTGTTTCTATTATACTTCTCCTCTGATTGCTCCTCTCCTGGTTTTGGCTTACACATACTGATGTAAAATACTGACCAAATACTGAACGTGTGAACATGGCCTTAAATGGAGACTACAGACCATTCATGTGACATCAGTATTTCAGAAGAAAGCTTACGGTAAGTTTTTCTTACCTGTGGTTCAGCTTCAAGGTTAATTTTATATGGATCTTCACAAATGTTCGGAGACCACATCCTTGTTTCCGCTCTGAAGATAAATGTTCACTTTTAGAAATTCATTGACTTTAATAATAGTCTGTAACTTCAACCAGACATGTAAAGATGCCGAGCTATTTTGGAATATAATAATAAATTGCAATTTCATCCAAAGAATAGATAAGTGTTGCATAATCTGACCCAAGTGTTGGTTTAGATTGTGCAAACATGATAAGCATGTTGTAGTTTTGTTACAGAATTGCAGACATGACAGCTCTTTCTTGAGTAAGGGCCCCGTTACACGCTTCAATGTCCCAGCGATCCCACCAACGAGCCAACGTGGGTGGGATCGCTGGGACATAGTTAGCTGATCGCTGGTGAGCTGTCACATAGGCAGACTCACCAGTGATCAGGACCAGCAAGCACGCTGGTATCCAGGGTAAACAGCGGGTATCTAAGCGCCGCACAGCTCTTAGTTACCCGCTGTTTACCCTGGATACCCGATCAGGACCAGTGAGCACGCTGGTATCCAAGGTAAACAGCGGGTATCTAAGCGCCGTGCGGCTCTTAGTTACCCGCTGTTTACCTTGGATACCAGCTCCCAGCGTCTGCTGTATGGCGCTGGGAGCTCGCTGATCGTTGGTCTCTCGCTGTCACACGCAGTGATGTGTGCTGCCCAGCGGGAGACCAACGATAGATTTATGGCCCAGACCATTAGGCAACGATTAACAATCAGCTAACTGATCGTTGATCGTTGCTACGTGTTACACGCAACAATGTCGTTTCGACATCGCTGCAACGTCACCGTTCACAATGTCGTTGCGTGTAACGGGGCCTTAATGGTCCAGTCACATAATTGCATCTCATCTTTCTATCAAATGCCTAGCACGGCTAGAGTACGGTAAGTTAATTTTGCACTCTTTCTCCAAAATGATCATGGTTGAAACTATGGATTGAAAAAGATATTTATGAATTGATTTTTAGCTCCTCAAATGCAGCTTTTATCATGGTGATGGCTTTTAATACAACCTAAAAGATTTGTATTTTAAATCAGATGGAGGATAAAGCTTGGTGGATCTCAACTGACCAAGAGAATCGGGGTCTCTGGTCTCTTTATCTGCAGTCCGGTCTGTTTAGTGACATGAATTTAAAGGGAACCTGTCATGTAAACTAATGCTATTAACATGGAGTTAATCTACAAGTTATTAGTGTTCTGAAGCTTCCCGGTCCCACACTGAGAGCCCCGCTGCCAGGAGGAAATTAGCTTTATTCCTCCCGGCATCCTCGGTTTTTCAGTGCATAGTGAATGGTGGCTGTAGCCATGCCCCAGCACTGACTAACAGCCGGTTCAACATTAGGCTAGGGTCACACGCCAGTATGTTTTCTCATCCGAGAAAATTGGGCCGATTATTCAAGTCACAATTTGATCACACTCTGACCAGAGTGTGATCATAGTGTGCTCCAACTCTCTCGAATGAACAGAAGAAGGGGAAAAATAATTCTCCATCTTCTCCATTCTGTCAGTCCGTGGAAATCGGACTGCACTCAGCTGTCATCTAAGTGCAGTCAGATGTTTTCCTCGCACTCATTGACTTGCATGGCTGACTGTGATCCAAATATCGGATCAAGCTCACACATGCAGTGTTTTTTTTTTCCCCCAGACCGGCTGTGTCAGCAATTGGACATGTGTTCAGCTCCATGGCATAACATTGGCCCAAATGTGACCTGATGTTTTGTCAGCTCTTATCTGGGCCGATAATACAGGGTGGGCCATTTATATGGATACAATCTGGTTGGGCCATTTATATGGATACACCCAAATAAAATGGGAATGGTTGGTGATATCAACTTCTTGTTTGTGGCACATTAGTATATGGGAGGGGGGAAACTTTTCAAGATGGGTGGTGACCATGGCGGCCATTTTGAAGTCGGCCATTTTGGATGTAACTTTATAAATGGTCCACCCAGGTGTATCCATATAAATGGCTCACCCTATACAGTCACTGCATGGGCCTTAAGAGCGTTCTTTTGAATGAGATTCCTTTTAATTGAGTGAAAGCACTCCATGTGATTACGTGTGTGTGTGTGTATATATATATATATATATATATATATATATCCCTCACATACACAGGGCTCATTATTGTTAATGTATTTTGGTCACATTATCATCACTTAGGGGTTGCCCAAGCATTCTTCATTATTGGAAGTAAGCTAAATATTAAAGGTAATCACCGGTGTTCTTAAAGACAACATTCCTTTCTATTACGTGATCTTTATCTCCATGTATTTATAACGGTTGTTATTATTAATAGCTCGGGTGCAGCCAGAGAGATTATCATAGTGTTTCATACATTTGACACTGCTGATGTAGGTTAAATTGAAGCGCTGCTCTCGAGAAAACTTCACACTGTAATCGGCATTAAGAGCTCTGGCTTCACGCTGGTAGCTGACCCCCGAGTCCTGCAGGCTGTCCTAATCCATAGCAGGCGGCCAGTGTATACCTGTCAATCTTTAGACAGAGCTGGTCAGTTGCAGCTTTAATCCTATCCTGTGCTTCAGCGTGCGTCATAGTGTCAGTGCTGTATCCATCAATGGCGAGTATCACATCTCCAGGGGACAAATTAGCGAGAGAAGATTTACTTCCTGGTGTTATCTGAAAAGCAAACATATTCCTTGAGTACATACATGAAAAATCTGACAGCATTAACCCTTTCACGACATGCGCCGTATATATACGGCGCAAGTCGGAAGCCGGTGTATGGAGCGGGCTCACGCGGCGAGCTTGTCCCAAACCTGGCAGGCGATGGCTGTGTATTACAGCCAGGGCCTGCCGCTAACAATCGCAGGTGGAGCTAAGCGCGGCCTGCGATTGTTAACCTATTAAGTGCGGCAGCGGCATTTAACTCAGTGGTCGCCGATGTGTTGTCATGACAGCCGAGGGTCAGCTGATGACCCCTGTGACTGTCAGTATGGAACTCCTTTGAAACCCTGCTCGTGGCAGCGTTTCAAAGGAGACTGTGATTTCTGCTATATGCAGTGATGCTGAAGCTGCCGCATATAGCACAACCGATCAGATGATCATATCTTCAAACTAACAAAATCAGTAAAAAGTAAAACAGAAAAACAAAAGTTTAAAAAAAACATGAAAAAAATAAAAATAAATAAAAGTTCAAATCAACCCCCTCCCCCCACAGGATATAAAAATATTAAAAACATACACGTATGTGGTATCGCCCCATTCTCAAAAGTCCAATCTATCAAAATATAAAAAAACACTTCACCTGATCGGTAAACACCGTACGCGGAAATAAAATTAAAGAACACCAAAATTACGGGTTTTTTAATCGACACAGTTTCATATAAAAATGCTGTAACAAGTGATTAAACAGTCACATCTATCCCCAAATGGTACTAATGGAAACGTTGTGCCGCCTTGCAAAGACTAAGCTATCAAATGGTTCCATCAGACGAAAAATAAAAATTTCAGGGTTTTTTTCACCACTAAAATAATTTAAAAAAAAACTGGACGTATTTGGTATCATATTGATGAGGAGAATCATACTTTGTGATCATTTTTACCACAAAATGTAAACCGTAAAAACAATTCCCAAAAAACAATGTCAGAATAGTGGGTTTTTTTTCTAAATTTTCACATGCACCCATGTATCTGCTATATTTATATGGCTTCACCCTACTGGATCTATTTATTCAACTTTCCTGTTTAATCTGATTCAGTTGCTCTATTGCAGGCGCTGTTTATTTCTTATGATTTTTTTCATGTTTTTTGTTTAATTGTTGGCTATTATTGGGGGTTGCATGCTTTTATCCCTGTTTTCGGTTAGGTATAGTAACCTGCTTATATCTGTGAACAATTATTTTGGAGGAGAGTCATTGCCTTATTATAGGCGTGACTGGTGTACTTACCTGTTTTGGTTTTTATATGTTTTTAATGTTGTTTTTTTTTGTTTGCAGTGTTGGCTATATAATAAAAATTGATTTTTTTACTTTTATTCTTGGTGATCAATATTTTCTCAGCATGTGTGTTTTCTTTTGTTTCTTTATGGGAAGAAGGGGAGGGAAAAACGGAAGCAGAAAAACGAAAATGGGCTGCGGTGTTAAGGGGTTAAACAAAAGGACATGTTTGCTGCGGATTAAGGTGTGGAGAGTACAGGAGAACATGCCCTCATAGTAAAAAATACCCATCTAAAAGAATATAAATAAGCAATATTATATGCATTAGTGGAAATTGTTTTCTGAGTATGCCTAAACTATGATCAAATTGCATGAACAGGAATTACCTTAAAGGTGTCGTCCAGCACCTAAAATGTATTTTCTAAATATATATCCTTACACCCTAACTACTTTTGTATTTTGTTTTATTACACAATACCCTACACTTCTCTCTACCTAGCTAATCCCAATGTATGTTGTTTTTTTTACCTCACTTCCTGTGATGTTTTGTTTGAGAGGAGTTTCGCCTCCTGGAACAGGCCATCACAGGGGACAGTGCTGCAGCTACTCACTAGTGTTTTGCATCGTCACCCCCTCCAAATACGTCTTCTTGCATCCTAGATGATGGTCTCTGTGGGAGATGTGAGTGCAGCGTCAGTCACTGCAGCACTGTCTCCTGTGACATCCTGTTCCAGGAGGGGCAATGGTCGCTGTAGGGAGTGAGTGCAGCTCCAGCCTCCTGTGACATCCTGTTCCAGGAGGGGCAATGGTCGCTGTAGGGAGTGAGTGCAGCTCCAGCCTCCTATGACATCCTGTTCCAGGAGGGGCGATGGTCGCTGTAGGGAGTGAGTGCAGCTCCAGCCTCCTGTGACATCCTGTTCCAGGAGGGGCAATGGTCGCTGTAGGGAGTGAGTGCAGCTCCAGCCTCCTGTGACGTCCTGTTCCAGGAGGGGCGATGGTCGCTGTAGGGAGTGAGTGCAGCTCCAGCCTCCTTTGACGTCCTGTTCCAGGAGGTGCGATGGTCGCTGTAGGGAGTGAGTGCAGCTCCAGCCTCCTATGACATCCTGTTCCAGGAGGGGCGATGGTCGCTGTAGGGAGTGAGTGCAGCTCCAGCCTCCTGTGACATCCTGTTCCAGGAGGGGCAATGGTCGCTGTAGGGAGTGAGTGCAGCTCCAGCCTCCTATGACGTCCTGTTCCAGGAGGGGCGATGGTCGCTGTAGGGAGTGAGTGCAGCTCAAGCCTCCTGTGACGTCCTGTTCCAGGAGGGGCGATGGTCGCTGTAGGGAGTGAGTGCAGCTCAAGCCTCCTGTGACGTCCTGCTCCAGGAGGGGCGATGGTCGCTGTAGGGAGTGAGTGCAGCTCCAGCCTCCTGTGATGTCCTGTTCCAGGAGGGCCGATGGTCGCTGTAGGGAGTGAGTGCAGCTCCAGCCTCCTGTGACGCCCTGTTCCAGGAGGGGCGATGGTCGCTGTAGGGAGAGAGTGCAGCTCCAGCCTCCTGTGATGTCCTGTTCCAGGAGGGCCGATGGTCGCTGTAGGGAGTGAGTGCAGCTCCAGCCTCCTGTGACGCCCTGTTCCAGGAGGGGCGATGGTCGCTGTAGGGAGAGAGTGCAGCTCCAGCCTCCTGTGACGTCCTGTTCCAGGAGGGGCGATGGTCGCTGTAGGGAGTGAGTGCAGCTCCAGCCTCCTGTGACGCCTTGTTCCAGGAGGGGCGATGGTCGCTGTAGGGAGTGAGTGCAGCTCCAGCCTCCTGTGACATCCTGTTCCAGGAGGGGAGATGGTTGCTGTAGGGAGTGAGAGCAGCCCCAGCCTCCTGTGACGTCCTGTTCCAGGAGGGGTGATGGTCGCTGTAGGGAGTGAGTGCAGCTCCAGCCTCCTGTGACGCCCTGTTCCAGGAGGGGCGATGGTCGCTGTAGGGAGTGAGTGCAGCTCCAGCCTCCTGTGACGTCCTGTTCCAGGAGGGGAGATGGTCGCTGTAGGGAGTGAGAGCAGCCCCAGCCTCCTGTGACGTCCTGTTCCAGGAGGGGCGATGGTCGCTGTAGGGAGTGAGTGCAGCTCCAGCCTCCTGTGACGTCCTGTTCCAGGAGGGGCGATGGTCGCTGTAGGGAGTGAGTGCAGCTCCAGCCTCCTGTGACGTCCTGTTCCAGGAGGGGCGATGGTCGCTGTAGGGAGTGAGTGCAGCTCCAGCCTCCTGTGACGTCCTGTTCCAGGAGGGGCGATGGTCGCTGTAGGGAGTGAGAGCAGCCCCAGCCTCCTGTGACGTCCTGTTCCAGGAGGGGCAATGGTCGCTGTAGGGAGTGAGTGCAGCTCCAGCTCCAGTGACGCCCTGTTCCAGGAGGGGCGATGGTCGCTGTAGGGAGTGAGTGCAGCTCCAGCCTCCTGTGACGTCCTGTTCCAGGAGGGGTGATGGTCGCTGTAGGGAGTGAGAGCAGCCCCAGCCTCCTGTGACGTCCTGTTCCAGGAGGGGTGATGGTCGCTGTAGGGAGTGAGAGCAGCCCCAGCCTCCTGTGACGTCCTGTTCCAGGAGGGGTGATGGTCGCTGTAGGGAGTGAGAGCAGCCCCAGCCTCCTGTGACGTCCTGTTCCAGGAGGGGCGATGGTCGCTGTAGGGAGTGAGTGCAGCTCCAGCCTCCTGTGATGTCCAGTTCCAGGAGGGGCGATGGTCGCTGTAGGGAGTGAGTGCAGCTCCAGCCTCCTGTGACGTCCTGTTCCAGGAGGGGCTATGGTCGCTGTAGGGAGTGAGAGCAGCCCCAGCCTCCTGTGACGTCCTGTTCCAGGAGAGGCAATGGTCGCTGTAGGGAGTGAGAGCAGCCCCAGCCTCCTGTGACGTCCTGTTCCAGGAGGGGCAATGGTCGCTGTAGGGAGTGAGTGCAGCTCCAGCCTCCTGTGACGCCCTGTTCCAGGAGGGGCGATGGTCGCTGTAGGGAGTGAGTGCAGCTCCACCTCCTGTGACGTCCTGTTCCAGGAGGGGTGATGGTCGCTGTAGGGAGTGAGAGCAGCCCCAGCCTCCTGTGACGTCCTGTTCCAGGAGGGGCAATGGTCGCTGTAGGGAGTGAGTGCAGCCCCAGTCTCATTTTGACATCACATTTGAGACTCCTCTCAAACAAAACATCACAGGAAGTAGAGTATAAAAAACATATTAAAAACATATTAATGGATTAGCTAGATAGGGAAAAAAAGGTTGTTGTATAATAAAGCAAATTACTAAAGTGGTTATTGTGTAAGGATAGATATTTAGAAAGGACATTTTAGGCTCCAGACCACCACTTTAAGCTAATTCCTTATATCTCTCCTACTTTGTTATTCTTATGCCCAACTTTTAAAGGTAAATGTGAGTGAATTTATAGTAATGTAATGTTTCATGTAAGATCATTCTAACATATGTTTGTTCTTCACCCTCTTTCTATTTCCTCCTTTTTAGCCAGCCATTAGAGCAGACACGCCACTTATCCAGTAGGCTCAGCAAAGCCGTACATTATTTTTCCAACAGTTACAGCAGCCTCCACTTCTCCAGCAGTCAAAACTACAGTAGACCCTCTCTATATTTTTTCCAGTAGTCATAGCGGCATCTTCTCCTAGCTCCTTAGTACAGCAGTACAGGAGCATCGTATTTTGGAGACCGCCATAATAGAGCTTATTAATGGGTGTGTTAATAAATATACCTTAAAGACAGCAAAGCTTCAGAGACAACAAGTTCATAGGGTTTTTTGTTCCAAATTCCTTAAAAGGATCATCAGAAATGCTGTCACTAAGCAATGGAAAGCTATGGCCAGTAGGCATTTTTCCTACATGTAATACAAGGACACCTCAATTCCTCCAGAACTTGAGCTCTCCTAAAGATTTCAGCAATGTTTTTCTGTTACTTGACTAACCTTCCAGTTAGGGATCATTCACATGACAGTTTTGCCAAGAGAGAAGCTGTAGGAGAGATCAGCGCACATAGGGTCTTATCCGATGGATAAAAAATTGATAAATTCAGATTATATACTAACCTGGTAGATCTGTTAGTATGGCCTATAGATCTTATTGAAGATATCAGTGGATCACCCCCATGGCTGTGGGGTTTACTCGGTACTGGGCCGGTGTCTTAATGGGATGTCTCACGGTGGCAGTGACCCGGTCCGTGTCCATGTAGAATAAGAGGAATAAAGTTTGTGTAGATAAGTTTGTGACGCCACCTGTGGTATCTGGTCCGAGGTGACCAGCACTGCAGTGCAGATCCTCTGGGACATATGGTCTGATGCAGCAGAGGTGTAATAGCTCTCCACAGGCAGAGCTGTAGTCCCAGGGCAGTTGTGGTAGATGTTGAGGTAGATGGTGTAGTGTTCAGGCAAGGGATGTAGCAGTGCTGAAAGGCTGACGCAGGAAGAAGGCAGAGACACAGCTGAATGCTGTTCTAAAGCTTTACTCACGTTTCTAGCATACACAGGTGCCCGCTTCAGTGCCTTGTCCTCCAGGCGAGGGGCTCAGCCAACTCCCAGGCAGATGGCGCACACCCTTCCAGCACTCCCTTCCGTATGTGCCTTTACTGGACGTCTCCATACTAGCACTAATCTGAACTACTTGCAGTTATGAATTACATCCAAGTTCCTCCTTCTTGCTGTTACTTAGAACTCCACTCGCATGACAGGTAGCTGTAGCCTACTTCAGGGACTCCTTACAAATATGTCCCGGCTCACACACGATTCTACTGTGTCATCGAGTCTTGGTTGGGATTAAAAAGGTTACAGCTTCTATTCCTCTGGTTTCTGCTGTAGGATCATTAGCATCCACACAACCTCGGATACTGATGCCCAGCCTTTGGCGCATACAGTAAGCTTAGGGAAGGACTCTGCTCTAGCCCCAGTCCCCAGCTCTCCTCCACACTACCCGTCCTTTCCTATCTTTCTTCTGGAGAACTGATCCTTCCCTCCTTTCTTTCCCAGCAGTTCCAGCTCACAGGAGGCTGCTGCATACACGTCCTCTCACTGCTCCCCCCTCTGGGGAACTGACCTTGACTTCCTAGCAGTTCTGCTCTCTAGTGCAAAACTAAACTCCACCCACCTCCCAGCACCCTTCTTGAAACAAGCAAGGGTCATAGAGGGTGCCCTGCTGTTCTAAGGTTTCCGTGCTGGGTGCAGGTGCTGGAGTCTGGTCAGTTGTCTCAATCTTACATGGGAAGTGGGATACCACACCTCAGTAGGAGGTGCAGTACCTCTGTAGCAACTGAACCCTCAGGGATGCCATATCAGCTGCAGCCAATCCACAGGTCCGCAAGTGACCATAACAGATGCAATAAAATAGGAGATTTGTGGATATAATCTGTGCTGCCGAATAAAATGTGGAACCAGGAGTATCCAAAATGAAAGATAGTGGTTTTATTCAACGCATTTGAAAGTTCAGATGACTTCTTCCTCAGGACATAACCACATGTATAATGTGTATGATATATGTGGTTATGTCTTGAGGAAGAAGTCATCTGAACTTCGAAACGCATTGAATCAAACCACTATTTTTCATTTTGGATACTCCTGATTCCACTTGTTCCTCATTTTATTGGGCAGCGCGGCTAACATCCCCAAATCTCCTATTTTATTGCACGTTACAGTTTTGCACATACCTGTGCTATCCGGTTTTTTTTTGTCACAGATAGCACTCATAACAATGATTGTCTCTGGAACCTGTGATTTTTTTTATTCAGACCGAGTGGTCCATCCAAAATCTCTAAGGGTACCGTTACACCTAGCGATGCACCAGCGATCCCGACTAGCGATATGACGCGGTCAGGATCGCTGGTGCATTGCTAAGTGGTCGCTAGTGAGCTGCCACACAGGCAGATCTCACCAGCGACATCGCTGGGGACAGGGATCGCTACTTACCTGTCAGACGCGGTGATCCTGCGTCCTCCCGCCCGCGTCCACGCGTCGCTCGTCGTCACAGCAGGAAGCGCCGCAGGAAGTGACCGACGAGGAATGGTCCAGCAGCTTCTCGCGCGATCAGCGACTACCAGCGGGGGAGCCGGTCGGAGGTAAGTATCAGACACAGCGATATCGCTAGCAATATCGCTGTAACGTCACAAAATCGGTGACTTTACAGCGATATTGCTAGCGATATCGCAGTGTGTAACGGGGGCTTAAGACATGTGTGATATTGATCTGAATATTGGATTAATCTTGTTAATTAAAGACTTTGGGTCCGTGAAAAAATCAGACACCATCTACGTGCTGTTCATTGTTCACTGACAGTAGTAGTTGGAAAAGCGTTTGTTTGTTTTTTTTCTTCAGTGAAAAAAAACTGATGACTCTCTGACCAACTCTGATGGAAGTCACTGATGAAACTTGGTCCGTTTTTCTCGTACCTCAAAAAAAATTATGTCTGAATGAGGCCTTCAGGTATTCAGCAACATATCTATATGAAAACTCCATTATATCCTTCCCAAATGGTACTCAGGGTGTTTGTTAATTTATGGATCTATTACCAATCTCAAATTTCATACTTTTCCCTTGCAAGTATTGCATCATCCATCACTGCAACCTTGGGGATGAGAGGCTCAAGTGTTATTTGATAACTTGATGACAGGTTGATCAGGGCAAGGTCAGAAGGACTACTCCACATTCATCCTAAAGAAGCCATTCAGCACTAATGTACATTACAGACTCTGAAGCTGGCTCCTCAATCAAGATTGAGAATAGATTTATTTTCAAAACCTAATTGATAGTTAAAATGTTGAGTTTAATGTGATTGATTCATACTGACAAGATAGCAAATAAAATCTATTTTTCACGACAAAGGGGCAAAACAGCACATTTGTTATGGATATGTTGAGCACAAAAGACGAGATAATTTCTCTCTAGGTTGAACATCATATACAAAAAAAATCTCCAAGGCCGTGTGCAGACGAGCAAATTTTTTTGTTATCCAAGAAAATTGGATCAATTATGCTAATGAGACATTGATCAAAGTCGGATCAGAGTGTGATCCACTTCTCTTGGATGAGGAGACGATGGAGAGAAAAATGTCTCCATCTTCTCCATTGAGTCAGTTCACGGAAATACGACTGCACTCAGATGCACTCTTGCTAGTTGGGTTGTGGTGAAATAGTGAAGACAGAGGACAAGTAAAGAGAGAGAACGGAAAGGAGAGGAAAATGTTACACATTATCAGTGAAACGTTTGAGAAGATATGTACCCGCTATCTACTTTATATAACCCTCCCCGAGTTAATGTCCAGCAGAAAGTTTATTTTGAAATGGTGGTGTCCTCCTTGAACTGTCAAACATCTGGTCCTGGCCAACCAGCAACATTGTTTGCTTGCGGCAAGTCCACACACCCAGTTAGGATCCACACTTTCATGTAATGTGCCAAGCTACAAGAGATGAGTACTTTGCCCTCGGCTACCGCTCAGCACCTTGTTACAATTATGAAATATAAATTTAGGCTATGTGCACACGCTGCAGATTGGTCTGCGGATTTGTATCTGCGGAACCGCAGGTAAAATGACCTGCGGTTTTACCTGCGGATTGGCCTGCGGTTTATAACCTCTACAATGGAGGTGATGGTAAACCGCAGCAGAATCCGCAGAAAAGAATGACATGTCATTTCTTTCTGCGGATTCAAAACCGCAGCTTTTCTGCAGTTAAAAATCCGCAGCGTGTGCACTGCGGATTGTAAATCACATAGATTTACATGCTACTGTACACTGTCTGCAGAGCGCATCCGCAGCAAAAACTGCAGCGTGTGCACATAGCCTTACTGTTTTTAACAATTAGACCTCATTGATTCAAGCCATTATATAGTATAAAGATTGAGGAAAAGTAATAAAGTACTAAGATTTTTTTTGTTCAGATGTTTTTTCCTTTACTAGATCTGGAAACATTTAAAGGCCTTCTTTGAGACTAAGCTTTTTCTTCTCAACGACTGCGAAATGCCGTTACCTGAAACTGTATTACTCTGACTGTTTCTCTTATTCATTCTCGTCTCGACTATTGTAACTCTCTTCTAATCGGTCTCCCTCTTACCAAACTCTCCCCCCTCCAATCTGTCTTGAATGCTGCAGCCAGGATCATATTCCTCGCCAATCGTTACACCGATGCCTCTACCTTGTGCCAGTCATTACACTGGATACCCATCCACTCCAGAATCCAGTACAAACTTATTACCCTCACCCACAAAGCTCTTCATTGCTCAGCACCACCCTACATCTCCTCCCTTGTTTCAGTATACCATCCTACCCGTGCCCTCCGTTCTGCTGATGACCTGAGGTTAGCATCCTCAATAATCAGAACCTCCCACTCCCGTCTTCAAGACTATACACGTGCTGCGCCAATTCTTTGGAATGCACTTCCCAGGTCAATACGATTAGTCCCCAATCCCCACAATTTTAAGCGTGCCCTGAAAACTCATTTGTTCAGACTGGCCTATCGCCTCAACACATTAACCTAATCTATCCCTATGTGGCACAGCCAAAAGTTTTTTTTACCATAACCAGGTTCCCCGCATCATGTTCCCACATGCTTTATGCATCCATTAGCCCTCTGCATCCGTACTGTTACACACTTAACATTATGGCTGGTCCATACAATCAGGGCAACTGTTACCACCCACCTTTCGCGTCTCCCCTTTTTTCTTCATAGATTGTAAGCTTGCGAGTAGGGACCTCATTCCTCTTGGTATCTGTTATGATCTATGTGATTTTTGTTATGCTGTAATGTCTATTGTCTGTACAAGTCCCCTCTGAAATGTAAAGTGCTGCGGAATATGTCAGCGCTATAGAAATAAAATTTATTATATATTATTATTATTATTACGGTATTTACTTACATTTTGATTAGGCAAATTCAAGTCAGACTGCATCAACATTCACAAGTATTTTATACTTTTCTCTAAGCGTTATGTTGTTCTAAAAAATCATTTATGCCTCTTGCAAAATCCAATGTGAGTCTGACAGAATACTATTATCAAAAGCATTCTCCTGTACAGTCTTTTAACCCCTTAGTGACTGAGCCAATTTTTGTCTTAACTGTGTCAAATATAGCGTGGCACTACCGCAGGGTGGGCAAGTAGGTTACCCAGACCAAAGTGAATAATAAAGTAACTTGGCACTCAACTGAATAATCCTTTGCAAATTAGATTTTATAATTTATTGCAGTCCTGGAAACGTTTCGGCCTATTATCGGCCTTCCTCAGTCTGCCGACTGCTATCGCGAAATACTAATCCGGTACCCAAGTAAGGATTCCTATGGAGATCTACTTCAGAATGTCATGTTGATCTAAATGGTATCTCCTATTATTATAAGAGTGGATATACTGATTTAAATGCCTTGCAAAAAGGAATATATAACCATACATAGAGAAATGTATAAATCTCCTGGCCAGCTGACAAGCGGGGGAATACCGCGTCCCACCTGTGTATGCCACCTCCATATCTAAACAAGCTTCATATGGACCCATTTACCTCCTGGACTATACAGCACTAGTTTCAAACAGATTAAGCGTCCATGATACCTCCAAGGAGATTTATACATTTCTCTATGTATGGTTATATATTCCTTTTTGCAAGGCATTTAAATCAGTATATCCACTCTTATAATAATAGGAGATACCATTTAGATCAACATGACATTCTGAAGGAGATCTCCATAGGAATCCTTACTTGGGTACCGCCCATGGACGGGCTTAGAAAGGAATGAGGTTAATTTTTAGCTTACAAATAGGGCTGGTATAGATTGCAGACATAGTTTCACATTTGCAGAGTACCTGAAGTGCCAGAATTATCAGAAACCCCCACACAAGTTACCCCATATTAGAAACGACCCATCAAAGGATTCATCTAGGGGTGTGGTGAGCACTTTTGACCCACAGCTGCTTCATGTAACTTCATAACATTGGAACATAAAAATGAAAAAGTACAGTATCTCCAGTAAAATTTTGTTTTACCCCCCCAAACATTTGTCAACTTCTCTCGAACTCGCTGATACCTCATATATGGCAGAAAACTACCGTCTGGGCACCGGCAGGGCTCAGAAAGGAAGGATTGTTTTTTGGAGTGCAAAATTGGCTGAAATAGAGCATAGACTCCATGTTGCATTTGCAGAGTTACTGAGGTTCCAGAACAACAGAAACCCATCACAAGTGACACCATTTGGAAAACTGCACTTCTTAGGGAATTCATCTATGGTAGTGGTGAGTACTTTGAACCCACAAGTGCTTCACAGAATTTTAATACTCAACTACACTCTTCAGAGAGGAATGTCTATTAGAATCACTGCACACATACACTTAAGGAGTATTTGCTTATTAGTGAAATTTATTGAAAGCAAGTGCTCTTATAGTGATTGCGACAGAATGACGTTTCGGTCATTCAAGACCTTGATCACATAAGTCGCCTTGAACAATGTAGTGGTTCATGAAGGATGTGGTCCTTATGATCAAAAATTGGGACAGCGAGTATGCCCGTAGTAGTTCTGAACTAAGGGCTGTCCTTAGTTCAGAACTACTACGGGCATACTCGCTGTCCCAATTTTTGATCATAAGGACCACATCCTTCATGAACCACTACATTGTTCAAGGCGACTTATGTGATCAAGGTCTTGAATGACCGAAACGTCATTCTGTCGCAATCACTATAAGAGCACTTGCTTTCAATAAATTTCACTAATAAGCAAATACTCCTTAAGTGTATGTGTGCAGTGATTCTAATAGACATTTATGTGGGACTCATGAGCCTCCTTCACTAGCACCATACCCCCGTACCTATCGTGTGCTAGCCATTGAATCTCATATCTTCAGAGAGGAAGAGGACTCTAGCACCACCTATTGGAAGTAGCAATCCTACAAGTCAATATTGACTATTTAAGATATATAGATATTATTTTGGGGTACTTTATATTTTTTTCAACACAAAAAAAGCCAAAAACCCAGAGTAAGTTTTAAACCATAATTTATCTTTAATATTGAATATAAAAATTCACAAATTAAAAAATGTAGTGCTCCTAAGTAGGTGCAAAGATCTATAGTCAATAAATGTATACCATCCAAAAAATCACCAATATTTGGAACAATGGATTGGTTTGACCTGTAATACAGGAACATCTGCAATCAATTTTTGGCAATCTAATAAATAAACAAACCAAGGTCTCCTTATGTATATCAATGACTACAAGAGAGTGCAAAGTGACAAGTGCAATTAATCATAACTATAAGGTTAAATAAAACTGGTAATACCTGTATGTGTCATTATTGCTATATATAGCCTCTGTGGAGCATAAACTGGTAAGTGCAGTCAAGCATATCTATCATATAGAATATTACTGTATTACTTTAGTAATATGATAACCAAACCACCAAAGGGAATAAAAAGTCAGAACACAGCAAATTAATTATGTATCCAAATCACAATCAGTCAAAAACCAAGTGGTATATACGCTGGCTGACTTAAAAAGACAAATAAAAGGCAACTGGACAGTCGGGAAATTAACCAACAAAACAAGCAAAAACCAGAACCTTCATCAGGCAGCGTGCCGAAACGCGCGTTGGGGAAGTTGCATATCCAGGTGACCAGGAGTATATCATACTGTAAGTAATTACTTTATCCTGAACATTCAAAATTATATGTTTATTACTATTATTATACACTCTCTTGCTCTGGTCCAGATGTGCATGTTGCATACTTACTGACACCCACTGGTGTCTCTTGTTCAAGAGATGCATGCTGTACACTTGCTGACACCTACTGGTGTCTTTTGCACTCACACTTTACTTTTTTCACATGGTTAGTGATTATATTGTAATTTCTATTTATACATGCACATTTAATGACTTAATTATTTATTATTTTTTATCCACTCATTGTTTACATCATATGTGCAATTCATATGTGATTTTTTTTTTATCATATATCATTGAGATTTTAAGGTTTTTTTTAGCACATCTTTGTACTGTGATTGTATATTCTGGATAGTATTGCCCTTTATCTTTTATCTTATTTCTACTGTGTACATCTTTTCTACTCTGTACATTGATTCTTTTTTTCATTATTAATCTCCTGCAATAGTAATAAATTTTGTTATCAGCATGGACTTTTGGTCAGTTCTGGTTTTTGCTTGTTTTGTTTTAGTAATATATATATATACAGTGCCTACAAGTAGTATTCAACCCCCTGCAGATTTAGCAGGTTTGATAAGATGCAAATAAGTTAGAGCCTTCAAACTTCACACAAGAGCAGGATTTATTAACAGATGCATAAATCTTACAAACCAAAAAGTTATGTTGCTCAGTTAAATTTTAATAAATTTTAAACATAAAAGTGTGGGTCAATTATTATTCAACCCCTAGGTTTAATATTTTGTGGAATAACCCTTGTTTGCAATTACAGCTAATAATCGTCTTTTATAAGACCTGATCAGGCCGGCACAGGTCTCTGGAGTTATCTTGGCCCACTCCTCCATGCAGATCTTCTCCAAGTTATCTAGGTTCTTTGGGTGTCTCATGTGGACTTTAATCTTGAGCTCCTTCCACAAGTTTTCAATTGGGTTAAGGTCAGGAGACTGACTAGGCCACTCCAACACCTTGATTTTTTGCCTCTTGAACCAGGCCTTGGTTTTCTTGGCTGTGTGCTTTGGGTCGTTGTCTTGTTGGAAGATGAAATGACGACCCATCTTAAGATCCTTGATGGAGGAGCGGAGGTTCTTGCCCAAAATCTCCAGGTAGGCCGTGCTATCCATCTTCCCATGGATGCGGACCAGATGGCCAGGCCCCTTGGCTGAGAAACAGCCCCACAGCATGATGCTGCCACCACCATGCTTGACTGTAGGGATGGTATTCTTGGGGTCGTATGCAGTGCCATCCAGTCTCCAAAAGTCACGTGTGTGGTTGGCACCAAAGATCTCGATCTTGGTCTCATCAGACCAGAGAACCTTGAACCAGTCTGTCTCAGAGTCCTCCAAGTGATCATGAGCAAACTGTAGACGAGCCTTGACATGACGCTTTGAAAGTAAAGGTACCTTACGGGCTCGTCTGGAACGGAGACCATTTCAGTGGAGTACGTTACTTATGGTATTGACTGAAACCAATGTCCCCACTGCCATGAGATCTTCCCGGAGCTCCTTCCTTGTTGTCCTTGGGTTAGCCTTGACTCTTTGGACAAGCCTGGCCTCGGCACGGGAGGAAACTTTCAAAGGCTGTCCAGGCCGTGGAAGGCTAACAGTAGTTCCATAAGCCTTCCACTTCCGGATGATGCTCCCAACAGTGGAGACAGGTAGGCCCAACTCCTTGGAAAGGGTTTTGTACTCCTTGCCAGCCTTGTGACCCTCCACGATCTTGTCTCTGATGGCCTTGGAATGCTCCTTTGTCTTTCCCATGTTGACCATGTATGAGTGCTGTTCACAAGTTTGGGGAGGGTCTTAAATAGTCAGAAAAGGCTGGAAAAAGAGATAATTAATCCAAACATGTGAAGCTCATTGTTCTTTGTGCCTGAAATACTTCTTAATACTTTAGGGGAACCAAACAGAATTCTGGTGGTTTGAGGGGTTGAATAATAAATGACCCTCTGAATAAACTTTTCACAATTTAAAAAAAAATTAAACAAAGAAATAACATTCTTTTTTGCTGCAGTGCATTTCACACTTCCAGGCTGATCTACAGTCCAAATGTCACAATGCCAAGTTAATTCCGAATGTGTAAACCTGCTAAATCTGCAGGGGGTTGAATACTACTTGTAGGCACTGTATATATATATATATATATATATATATATATATATATAATATTACTTTTTATGTAGAATATTACTTTGACTATATATGACAACATTTATGTATGGACCTGGTTATTGCCAATATAGCCTAGAAGACTTTGTTTAAAAACATATAAAAGCAGTCGTGTAATGCAAAAAAGCTGATTTATTAATAGCAACACAGAATGACAGACACAACTCTGAGATTGGTATGAGAATCCAAAGTCTAGACTGCTGCTCCATCCACTCATTTGGGAACCAGATCAATATGGTATTAATGAATGCTATGGCGCTTCCCTGTTTTATCTTATAGTAACTAGAAATACAAAGGAGTTTTTTTTGCATGCTAAGTTATATTGTTGCATAAAATAATGGTTTTGTACCAGTATATTCTGAGAGCTGTACCTTCTTTTCTTAAAAAAAAAAAAAAAATGACTAACGCCGGCATCCCTGCATGTTTTTTCCTCCTCCCAGCAGGGATGCCAACTTGCTCACCACCTCGACCGCCCAGCTGTGTCCTCTGCTTCACCTCCTATGTCCCAGGATCTGTACATGTCGTGCAGGTCTCCAGTCAGCATGCTTAGGGCACATGCTCTCTCCCCACTTCTTAACGGGGTAGTGCGTGCACTCCTTATATGTGCCCAACCAGTGACTGGAAAGTACTAACATTTAAGATACCTTTCCCTGTCAGGTGGTGCCTGTGCAACATCTGTATTTAGATAGACTGCAATCTGCTAAGCCGATGTTAGGCCCCTGTTCTAATTCTGTTGTCCTATACCCGTATTGCAAGAACATGTAACAGCTCTGTGTGTCCCGGAGCCTGAACCCACCTTGTCAGTCCCTGAACCTGAATCCTTCCTGTCTCTCCCAGAATCTGAATCCTTCCCGTCTGTTCCTGAACTTGAATCCTTCCCATCTGTTCCTGAACCTGAATCCATTCTATATGAACCTGAATCTAAATCTGTCCTGTCTGTTCCTGAACCTGAATACCTGAATCTGAATCCGTCCTACCTGTACCTATTTCTAAGCCCATCCTTTAGGAACTTGATCCTGAGTATAGTAACAGACTAGTCTGAACCAGCAGCTGTTCCTGTTTCCCGTCTTGTCAAGTGTTCCAGAACCCATCTAGTCTGAAGTGTTCCATAATTCATACTGCTTGTACTAGTACCAGTTTCCATTCGGTCAAGTCTTCCAGAATCTGCACAGTCTGTAGCAGTAACATTATCAGTATCCAGCCCTGCCTTGGACTCAGAGTCCGTACCTGCATTCCTGACCCTTGGGAACAGCTGCTGCAGTATCGGAGACTGCCATGAAGTAGTACCTGCCAGCCTAACTCCACCATAAGGGGCTCTAGTGAAAACCAGGTATCAGCCTAGCTATGCCCCTCCAGAATAAATCCAGTGTTAGGAGTGGCGGAAGACACTAAATAAAAAATAAAGTGCCTTCGCCACCCGGGGTCCACCGTGCGGTGGATGGAAAAACTGCTGCTAGAGAGGCAGAGCACAAGGCGGTAATGTGCACAAGGGTTAGACGGCACCTAGAGCACAAAAGCAAGCTCGGTTATACTCACAGAGCTGCAGGCAAATAAGCACAAATTAAAGCTGAGTCTGTTCAGAGTCACAGATACACAGCGATATAGTCGCGGTATTCGCGGTCACAGGAGTAGCCTTAAACAGCAGGACTACTCCGTCTAGAACTACCGTCAAATTAAATGCGAAGCGTCGCAACCGCGGACGCAGAGAAAGCTGCAACTGCAGCGTGGCAAGAACTAAGCCGCTGGCAAGGCACTGCAATAATGCTGGTGCAATACAGACGCTAAGATGCTGAGCAAGATGGAGCATATGCGCGCTGGCGCTAGCGCTGCTACTGGCTGAACCCAAACACTCACACAATCGTATTATCAGAGGGAAGGGGTTTCTTAATAAGTCAGTCACCAGTCCAAGCATCCATCACCATACATACAGCAGCAAGTATGAAATACTAGCGCATGGCGGAACAGCCATGCGCGCTTTTTATACCAAACGGGACCTTCCGGAAGTCTCCAAGGCTCCAGGAGGAGCCAATAGGATTAGACACAGGACCTGAGCATGTGACTCCCGAACTCCAATGGGAGCTCGTCCCATGAGCATGCTCAGTGGAGGGAACAGAGGACTTAGCCTCTGGAGAGAGTTGCCGCAAGGCACTCTCCTCTGCAATCTCCTCTACCGCAGATGAAACGCAGGAGACTGCAGCATGTAAGGGTCTAGATTTCATCATAGGGAAGGAAGAAATCAGACTCCTAACACCAGCCCATGGTGTAGTGGATCCACAACCCATCAGTGTGACCGTTTGATTGCTTTTTATTGGCATGCTTATTGTTATATTGTTTTGCCTTCTTTTTTTAAAATATTTTTTTCTATATGGGATAAAGAATGTGCTCGTTTTATGTTTCGGGTCATTCCACATACTGCAATACCAACACTACCAATTATGTGTACTTTTATTTGTTTTCACATAAAAGCTCTCTTTTTATTGTCAATACAGCTTCAAAATTTTTTGCAAGTTTCTTGTGTTTTTTTTTTCATTTACAAATTGTATTAATCTTTTTCTTAGTCCTACTATGGGACGTTTTACACTTTACCATTTCTTGGCCTCAGGTTGCCATCGCAACCATTATGACCTTGTGATCCTTGAGTGTCGATGAGGTTAAAGAAAAAGCTAACGCATCTCTTAACTATTTACAGTAGATGCCGATGTTGCTATTGCCAGTGACATCTAAAGAGTTAGACATGTGACACCTGCATTTTTTGCCCATCTGGGGGCGCTATTTACTTATCTTCCAGCACCATAAAATGGTAGAACTGAGTAATAAGGCCCCTTAATGACTGCTGTAAAAAGTCAGTTGTTAAGGGGTTAAGAGCTAACGTTTTTCGTCAAGTTCTCAGGCGCTCATCTATATTGCTGTTAGACAACTTTCTAAGTGCATTCTCTGAAACATGTATTTCATCAACAATAATATGCCATTTATTCATTTTAATACCATAATCATTATTTACCTTCACTCACTTCTACAATTGTATTTGGCAGCCACTCCTAAAGTGACAAATATTTTTATGATGATGTTTAAGCAGATATGATTATTATATGATTTGTCTTAAGTGTTGGGATGACTGAATTCGATCACATTTCAATACATGTCTGTTTTTGCATTAGGTACTTCATTAGTAATTGCAGTTTATTATTATTATTTTCAGAAATGTGCTGAGCAAGCAAAGATTACAAACTTACAGTATATTCTATTAGTGAAAAATGCTTTATTTTCCTCCATTTATCAGGCACTCTTTTCCCAGCACTGATTTATTCACTTTGAGAAACTGGTCAAATCTATCTATTGATCTGACTTAAGTGAGGGATCAAATTACACCAGCTGCCTATAGAAGTCAATGGAGCAGTGAGGAAGAAAAGTTGGAGAGAGGACAGATTAGACCGTATTCATATGTCAGTGTTTGTTTTACATATGCAAAAAAAAAAGTGCAAGTTTCATCAGCGTTTTTCATCTGCGGTCCATCAACATTTGATCAGTGATTTTCACGTATGGAAAAATGTGACAATGTCCAATGTTTATCACAGACATTAGCCACAACAAACAAGCACCAATAATATGTAGTGTGCACAAAACTGGTGTAAAAAAAAACTTGTGTAAAGAGAAAACCAAAAAGTGCACCAGAAAAATAAATCTTGGCGTATCCAAGTTTAAAAGGTTACATTTTATTATCAAGAGCGACATACTGGAAAACATGACATAGTAAAAACAAACACATAATAAAAATCACAATAGTGAATATGTACACATGAAAGGAACAATCTTGAATGAGGCTGCCCTAACTCCCCAATGGTCACAGTGGATATGCAACTAAGAACAAAAGAACAAAAAGGGGAAAATTGCCTCACCATGTAATATGTGCTTGATAGCCTTGAATGCTGCAGCAGAGATCCAGAGTCCGTCTGATCATCGGATAGTGGTATGAGAAAAAATAGGATCACTTTGCTGAATGTATAAAAAATACCTTCTTTATTTCACACCATTAAAATGACAATGGAATCCATGTGAATAAAAACAGATCACATTCTGAAGCGTTTCTGTCTATCAGCCCTTAGTCATAGAATGTCTGGCCTATGATCCAGCAGTGTCCATCTTTTTTAACTCCTTCCCGACATGCGTCATACGTGTACCGTGCTTTGCAAAGCGAGGTACATGTACGACATCGCAATCGCGCTGGCGCACTCTATGCCTTGCCATGATCGGGTTTGAGTGTCAGCTTTATGTGAGAGCTGACACCCTGCTGCAATGCCCACGATCGGTGCTAGCATCGATCGTGGGCATTTAACCCCTATGATGCAACTGTCAATAGTGACAGCGACATTGAGGAGCATCACACGGGGAGTGAGCTCCCTGTCTCATCCCATCAGCACAACACAATGTGATCACATTGTGCTGATGGTCTCCATGTTGAACCCAGCTGCAAGATTAAAATGATACAGCTGAAAACATCTTGTCCCGCAAAAAACGAGCCGCCACACAGCTCTGTTAGCGGAAAAATAAAAAGTTATACCTCTCAGAATAAAACAATGCAAAAATAATCGTTTTTTCTATGAAAGTTTTTATTGTGTAAGAGCGCCAAAACTTAAAATAATAATATAAATTAGGTATCACTGTAATTGTACTGACCCGAAGAATAAAACTGCCTTGTTGATTTTACCACACACGGAATGGTGTAAAAAAAAAATCTTGAATTGCTGGTTTTTGTTACTTATTTTTACAGCTCAACATTATAAAATTCTGTGAAGCACTTGCTGGTTCAAAGTGCTCAACACACCTCTAGATAAATTCTTTCAAGGGTGTAGTTTCCAAAATGGGATCACTTTCCAATGTTTAGGCACATCAGGGGCTCTGCAAATGCAACATGGCGTCCACTATATTTCAGCCAATTTTGCGCTCCAAAAGTCAAATGGTGCTCTTTCCTTTCTCACCCATGCCGTGAGCCCAAACAGCACTTTTCCACCACAAGTGGACTATCATCATAATCAGGAGAAATTGCACAACAAATATTGGAGAATGGAGTCCATTTTCTTCTGTTACTGTTAAATTTGTGGCTAAAGAGACATTTTTGTGACAAAATTTTAAATTTTGAATTTTTTTCCTTCCATATTGTTATAATTCCTGTGAAACACCTAAAGGGTTAATAAGCTTCTTCAATGTGGTTTTGAGTACTTTGAGGGGTGCAGTTTTCAAAATTGTGTCCCTTTTGGGTATTTTCTGTCACACAGGTCCTTCAAAGTCACTTCAAATGTGATGTGGATCCTAAAAAATTGGTTTGTAAATTTTGTTGGAAAAAATGAGAAATTGCTGATAAACTTTAACCCTTCTATCTGCCTATCAAAAAAATGATATTTAAAAAATGATGCTGATGTAAAGTAGACGTGGTAAATGTTATTTACTAACGGGGAGCTGACTTTCAATCAGCATGTAGTTGGCAGGGACGCCCTATCGACAGAGCAGAGCAGAAGACAAAGGGTGTGTGCACACCCTGCGAATCCGCAGACAGTGTACAGTACCATGTTATTCAATGGCATTTCAAATCCACAGTGCACATGCTGAAGATTTTTCCGTGCGGTTTTAAATCCGCAGCATGTCAATTCTTTCTGCGGATTCCGCTGCGGTTTGATACCTGTTCCATTGTCCAGGTGTCAAACCGCAGAGGAAAACCGCAGGCAAATCCACAGATAAACCGCAGGTCACTTTACCTGCGGATTGCGCGGGAAAAATCCGCAGGTGAATCCGCAGCATGTGCACGCAGCCAAAGAGCTGCTCTGTTGACGTGAGGTCAGCGGAAGCAGAAGAGTCACCGCCTGAGATTGTCACTGGGCAGAGCAGGCAGGTATTTAGTAACAACCTGCCGGTAAATACTTAGCCCCATGCGAAAAAATATCCAAAGACCCGGACAACCCCTTTAAGGATAGTAGGTGGCAAAGTAAGGTAATGAAGTATCTTAATACAATGATTTATAATTTTACAATGACTGATCAGGGATAAAAAAAAAGTTTAATTACTCTTTAAGTTCACTTTAGAGCCCAGCAATGCACAGAAACAGGTAGGGAGTTAATTTGAGGACTTGTCAATGGACGGAGCTCTGTTTAAGCATGACCGAGTGCTACGTGGACAATATGGAAATGAGACAGTTTGATCTTTCTAAGGGGATATATGTTTGAGTTGCCCAAATTAAGTGAAAACCCTGTCTTGAATTTGTAAGTATATTTCATTATATTTATGTCTTAAAATAAGGTGAAATATTTTGTTTTGATTTTCCTGTTATGAATGTTAGTAAGACTTGTATACAAGTTACATCATAGGGTGCTATGGATATAAGATTGGCCCGTGTCAACTGCTGAGCAGGTGCACATGAGAAGATGACCTCCTCGTGCTCCCTGAATACATACATTCAGTTCTATGATATCATCACCTCATTTCTCATTCGGCTGACAAGGGCATCCCGCTTTGGCCGGATCCGTCTACTTGATCTGCTCTGAGGCAAGGCCTGTTCGTGAAATGCTATCTGCGACGGAAAGGCGTAAACAGATCGAGATTTCTGAGCTTAAAATGAAACATTACGCGCTATTTACAGCATAACTACTCACTGGAGGACCTTCTGAGCTTTTTTAGGCTTATTTTTACTCTAAAGTTGGTGAGAAAAATGCAAAACTTTGCATTCTACTTATTCTTAACATGTCCTAGGTAAAGAGAGCTGAGCAGTCAGCCGGTGATCTCCCTCTTCCCAGTTTTTTGTAGCAACATGAAATCAAGGCAGGTTCACGCTGCTGTTGAGCTTTTTTACCCAGAATGTATCTGAATATATCGCATTGAACAATTGATTATGGATTTCACTTTTGGTTTTCTATTGCAACAATTGGCGATCAGTGTATGAATGGGGGAGGATTCATCTTCTCGCCCTCACTAATCCGCAGAACAAAAGGGACAAGCCCCTTCACTGTATTACATGTCATGGCAACATCCACTTGATTGTGGCTCTGCCTCCTGCTGCAGTCTATTCAAGTTAATTGGGCTGTGTATACGTGAGCTGTGGTATTGAGCACTGTTGTCCCTTCAGTTTAGTAAATAATGGGGGTCTTAGCAATGAGACTTCCACTAATCATACATTGACGATCTGTCATAACAAAACAGTAGTCTATATAATTTCCTGGATTGCCAATTTAAAGGGTTGTCCGTCACTTGTCCACTTCTTGGACAAGCCCTTATTAAATACTGTAGTCTACGAGTAAAATAAAGAAAAAAAAACTTATACCTGTCTCCTGCATATTTGCCCTTCTAGTAATGTTGCCTCGGTTCTGTCAGTGCTCGCATGACATTGTTTTGCCACTTGAGCCCTGCAGCCAATCAGCAGCTGCTGAAGGGCTTGAGTGTCAGCGTTTTTTGTAGTGTGCGCCTAGGTGCGCCGGACCAACCTGTTACATTTTTGGTCCGTCCGACCTGTCTCAAAAAAACGCATGCACACATTAGCCCATGGAATGCGCAAAAAAACAGCATTACAGTCTATGGGAACGCACGCGTGCGCTAGGACATGCGCACGCATGCGTTTAAATCGCATGCGGTTTTGGAGTTAGCATGGTGACAAAATTGTTAAATCGCATGCGCAAAAAAACAGAACGCATGCAAAATGCATGATGCGTTTTTTGCGTGCGTTTGGTATACGCACAAGGCGCAGCACAAAAAAATGTTAGTGTGAAACTAGCCTAAGACAAAGGAAGGCTAATTACCTTGAAATTTAATATCTGCACATTTGGAAATAATTTTCAATCTATGGCCAAAAGTATATGACCAGTGACCATTGCATCTATATGATTTTGTTGGACATCCCATAAAAAAACAATAGTATTTGTGAGGTCAGTCACTAATGTTGGACTAGGACAGAGGCCGGGAGCCACAAGTGGCTCGAGGGCTTATGATTTGTGACTCACGGTTGTCTCGACGTATGCTTCAGGACATTGTCCTTCTGGAACACCATATCGTCCTTTTCACACCCATAGTACTCGAAGTGTGCGAAGTAACTCGTCTTGTAGAATACTCACAAATAGCTCAGCATTGAGACCACCATCAATCCTGGTCAAGTATCCAATGCTGTTGTCTGTGAAACAACCCCATATCATCAGGCTTCCTCCACCGAACTTGACAGTGCCTTCAATTTCTCTGTTAGCCACTTTTTCCCTTGTTTCTTCCAGACCTATTTGCACACATCAGAGTCTAGTCTTTTATCTATTCGCTCCAAATCACCCTTTTCCAATCGTCTACTGTTCTACTTTTTGTACTTTTTTGAAAGCTTGAGCCAACGCTTGTTATGACTATATTGAAGTCTAGGCTTCTTCTCCATTTTTTGAACCACCATTCCAGACTTGTGTAATGTGTGTCTCACGGTGCTTGCATGGACATCTGTGATCACTGTTACGAAGCATATGAGCCATGTTCACTGCTGTGTTTATGACTCCAGAACTGAGAGTCCTTGTGATGAGGCAACTTGATGACTGCGACATTTTGCCTGGACGTCCACCTCTTGGCTTCTGAATGGATGGACTTCATTTCATATTACTCCAACTGTCATGGCACTCACATGATGCAGTTTAGAAACTTTGTAGGCCAAGAGACCGCTATCGATGAGCTGGATGATGCTGTTTCTTTTCTTGAGAAATCTTCATGGCTGCTCCTTGATTTAAACCAGTGCCATTTCTCTTGGGAATCAACCTAATAGCACACTGAGCTACTAGGGAATGTGAGAACAGGTTATATTTTCTAGTATTCAGGAAGAAAAAGGTTTTTCCACCACAAGGAGCAAAACAGTAACAATGCAGTGCCATGAAAAGAATCTGCATAACTAATCATATGCTATATAGTTCAAAGTCAAATTTATGTATGAGATAGCCAAGATGGTGGTCTATAAAATGATGGCAGTCTCACGTTCGAAGCAGTAGTGGATGGTGAGATCTGGAGCCTGAAAGTGAAAAGTTCAAAACATTGTTACCGTTTTGCTCATCACTGTAAATATAGTAATCTGGAGATAGGATGATACTGTGATTCGGAGAATGTGCTTGAAGCTACTTTTAGGAGGGGGGGCAGGATGTCACTTCTCTGGAGAAGGGAGAGAGGTCTGGATGTGTTTTTGCAACCCTCTGTTGCTCTCCAGGGTTGCGAAACACATCCAGCTAACTAACACGGGACTAGAAGGTCTGGTTGCCATTAGTGTTTCAGTTCATCCCAATGGTGTTGTTTGTGCTTGAGGTCATGCTCTGTGCAGGCCACCTAAGTCCACTACACTTGGGGAGCATGACCCGCAACCCGGGGGGGCCACTTATGTCCAGTGGTGGGGTTCTGTGCCACCCAAGACTGTCTGGTCACAGACGTGCTTGTATTTTAGTGGCTGCACACGTGTATTTTCTATGTTGGAGAACAGGAGAGTCGCATGTAGTGGGGAAGCAGGGAGAGGTAAATAATAATAGCATGTGGCCCTCTTTGGGTTCCCTTTATATTTGCAGTATGGGTGTTTCCTGACCTCTGCGTGACACTCTTGTGGAGACCAGATGTAGTGAAAAGTCAGCAATGTGTCTGCGCTGCAATTTGCAGTGTAGTTTTACAGAAGTAGTAGTGAAACACAACCGCTTCAGCATTTCACATGAACTAAAATAGTTGCATAGTCTCTTGTTTTCTAAAGTGTGAATAGAGAGAGGGTTGAGACACCGGTCATCTAATATATAATTACCTTGTAATGTCTTCACATTCTGTTCCATCCAGATGTGTCCAGATCCCAGGATTCCAAGCGGCGGAAGTTCACCGACCGCCATATTGGGACACCCAGGTGATGGGTGTGTTAATATGGAAACTACTGGTGGTACCAGCCCCTTGCCGCGGTACCACCAGCGGAACACCGTCGCACCACACACACACTATATACGCCGTACGCATCACACACAAACACACTGTATATGCCATACGCACCACACACACACTGTATATGTTGTATGCAGCCTCTTGAGCGGTATCACTAGCGGAACACTGTC
Organism: Dendrobates tinctorius; assembly: GCF_039654945.1. NCBI lineage: Eukaryota > Metazoa > Chordata > Amphibia > Anura > Dendrobatidae > Dendrobates > Dendrobates tinctorius. The sequence goes on from NW_027361676.1 coordinate 73,095,161, forward strand.
GCAAACACTCCGCCGCCGGGATCAGCCGAATGATTCACTGCCCACCGCCATCAAATGAAAGAACACATGAGGGAAGAAGACAGAACAGTGGTGGAGAGAGAGAGAGAGAGCAGACGAGGGGGAGAGCACATGGGGTACACAGGTGAAAGAATAGATGACATGAGAGGAGAAGACAGCAGATGGGAGAGAGAGAGAAAGTGCACAAGGGTGAGAGAGACAGAGCACAGGGGGGAGACAGCTCAAACGGGACAGCACATGAGGGGAGAACACAGCACAGGAAGGAGAGAGACAGCAGACAAGGGGGATAGCACATGGGGTAGACAGGTCAAAGAACAGCACAGATGGAAGAAGTCAGCACATGGGGAAAGAGAAAGTGGATAGGTGCTTGAGCACATGGTGGGGAGAGATTCTCAACGTTGCAAAGCCTGCCTCCATCGTGACATTACCGCCCTCCCACATCGGGCCTCCATCTAGTACATTTCTATTTTCGCGATACCATAAATGTCTTAAATGGTAATATCTTTTCATATTGGGACTGATTCAATCTGAGAATGTGGACCTCATGCCTGAAACGGCTGTGCCTCCCTGCTATTCATGTTGTGAAAAGGTTTTTTATTATTATTTTATATATTTAATATTTCTTTTTTTTATAAAGTTTTTGGGGAGTCAGTTTTCCATATAACTTTAAAAATGCTGTTACAAAAGTTTACTTCAAACAACAATAAAAGTGCATATTAAAAGTTTTTTGTTGGATGCACGCAGGGAATATCAACTATGTTCGAGTTTCCTAAGAACAGAACTGTGTACTGTAAATCTTAATAGGAGCATTCCTTTGAGTGTCCATAAAGTTTTCCTTCCTGGCATTTTTGAACCATGTAGATACCAAAGATGGCTCGCAGCATCTCATTTCTAGACTGTAATAAACTTAAATCTGAACTTTACTATAACTTTTTCTAACATACCTATCTTGCTTTAGATTCTAATTTATCCTTCTAATAAAATGCCATCATTCAATATCTTTCTAGGCTTAAAGGGGTTTCCCACTACTAGGACAACCCCTATACCCCCGATACCGCGGGAACGGCACCGGCATCTGAGATGAGTGTAGGCTTTATTATTTTATCGATGCTGAACATTTAGTTTAAGAAGAGGTTGTCCTAATAGTGGACAACCCCTTTAAAGTAAAGAGTATTTTTTTATAGAAACTACATAGTATTATTGATGTGAAATAAGCCAATTATGTTAGTATTTTGATGAAAATACAGATCTGAATGTAGCATGCAGTCACAGCTTAATTTCTGGTACGTGCACTGGAAATGTTGTGAAGGAGCTCATACCATTAGTGAATTTATTTCTTTTTTTTTTACAGTCTGAGGTATATGTTGGAAGTATTTCCTCTAACGCGAGGCTGTGATATATGCTACTCTATTGGTTTACATAGCAAACAGTCTTCCATCGTAGAAAACATTTTCCTACACAATAAAAAATCTTATGCCAAAACAGCACCCTTCACCATCTCTGTTGGGACTCTCTATGCATATTCATTTTAGATTTAAACATCTAAATGTTATGGAAGCATATTAAAAAAAACAAAATTACTTGAAGAACAGCGCACTATTACGTCAGTAAGTGGGGGAAAAAAAGGTATCACGCAGCAATTCAGGTACAATATGGGTCTGTTACTTTTCATAAACTATAACAAATTTGTAACATTCATATTATCTTTTAGAATTTAAATGGAACCTGTCAGGTCTCCCGTGCTCCCAGAACCACCAGAAGATGTGTCTGCATATGTAAATGCCCTGCCTAACAGTCCCTTTATTACATTAAATACATAAAAAGATCTTTATAAAAAGTATTTCTACGATCCATTTATGATATGTAAATGAGGCCTTTGACTAGTCGAAGGGGTGTTAGTGTCCATAGATTAGTCGGCCCACTAAGTATGTTATCACGCCCCTGTAGTGTATCTATCTCCCATTACAACTCTTCTATCATCTCTCTTCCTCTCATAGAACTGTCATCTCTGCTGTACTGCCCTTCGCTCCTTACCTGTCCCTAGATAAGAACTCAAAGGGGTCAGTATCACACTTCTGTCTGTTGTGTTCTCAGCAACTTGTAATTGCTTTGCAGTGAGAGCAGATCAGGCTATTCCTATGTAAGACTTATAATTAGAGTTGAGCAAATATCTTCAGTTCCCCGCTTATTTGGCAAGCTATAGCCTTGCCGAATAAGCTACAGCAGGAACCCGGCTTCCTGGATCGCTCCTGCTGAACAGCTGATCGCCGCCGCAGCTGCATGTGTTGCGGCTGTGTGACAGTCACAGGCACAGCACATGCATGGAGAGCCCAACACACAGGCTTTCCATGCATGTGCTTTGACAATGATACAGCCGCGACACATGCAGCTGCGGCGGCGATCAGCTGTTCAGCAGGAGCGATCCAGGAAGCCGGGTTCCTGCTGTAGCGCTATAACTTGCCAAATAAGCGGGGAACTGAAGATATTTGCTCAACTCTAATTATAATGACAGACTATTCTGCTCATGTAATGATGTAATGACCTCATCTGATAGGTGTTACTCATCTGTACTCAGCACTTTCTGATCATGCAGGACGTTAGAACAGGAGATCTATCTGTCATTACATGTCACACACTGAGACACCTGCTCAAAGCTATTGGGAAGGTGGGTTCTTTTTCTCCAGTGTGCTGCTGTCTGCTTACGAGTGGTCAGCATTATATAGTGAGAGTATATTCCCCCTGTGAAAGATTCATGATAACACCCACTTGGATGGAATGAAAGTTAACTAAGTTCCAAATAGTTTGATTGCTAATATCTCTGCAATCAAGAGTGAAAAAGACAAAAAAAAAACTGGTTTATTCCACTCTGCAGCCGCTATTACATCATGTGTCTAGTTCAACATGAAAAATTGGGTCAAAGGTCCATTTTAAGACAGCACTCCAGTATATTTTTTTTACTTTCGCTCTGTAGTGGTATCAGTAATGTCAGTTCCCTATGTCGAGTATAATACTTACTCGGCCTCATCTTCTGTAAGTATTTTACTACACATAGGGAGCAATTTTCATCTCCCTTTTTCTTCTATGTATTATAGCAAGAGAACACATAACTTATATACACTATAATATGTGTTCTCTTGCTATAATACATAGAAGAAAAAGGGAGATGAAAATAGAGTAATTCAATGTGTGTATATTATAAGTTATTATCAATAAACTAACAAAGTAAAACTCCTAAAATGTACTCACGTGTTTACATATATCCCACAGAGCTTAAAAAAGTTTTCCAGTTAAAGCAAGTTATCACCTATTCATTGAATAGGTGATAACTTGCTGATCGGTGGGGTGTCCAACCGTCTAGACCTATACCACACCAATCATCAGACTGATCATTTTTATCTCTGACAGCAAACTTTTATGCCCATTACAAAATGGCGTGGCAGGTCAAATGCTCCATCATTCCATTTTATCCTCTTGGTGCTACCAGAAAAAACAAAGCACAGCACTTGGCAGCCCCATAAGGAGTACATGGAGCGGAGGTTGAGCTTCTGCACTGCTGCTCGCTCCTAACAGTGATTTAAGTTCCCACTTCTGCCGATCGGTGTTGGTCCCAGTGATCAGACCACTTTTAATCATTAAGTTATCGTGTGTCCTGCGAATAGGTGACAACGTGTTTTCACCTGACAACTCCTTTAAAGAAGTGTCCATGCACGAGCTGTGCAAGTGCTGCATACAACGTCTCCCCACTGTTATCTTGATGGAAACGTGGAATTTAGATCATCATTAATCTAATATTTATCACCTATTCCATTGTTGAGTGAGAAATGTTCATAGTTGGATTAAAACTTTTTAGTATATACAGATTTTTCTAAGGCCGGCTTCACATTTGCGTTCGGCAGAGCTGCGGAGGGCTGCGTAGTTCCTCCGTGAAGCTCCTCCCACTGCCGCACCTCCTCCGGTCAGCTCCGCCTACGTCTTCAGGCGGCCTGCGTACCTATCTTTAACATTGGATACGCAGGCCGTGCGGATGTATGCGGATGCCTCCGCTTGCGTCTTTTTGACCCTGCGGCGACCCGCGTCGAACGCAGCGTGTTGCATTTTGTTGCACGGCTTGCGTACTCAATGTTAAAGATAGGTACGCAGGCCGCATGCAGACGTAGGCGGAGCTGAATGGAGGAGGTGCGGCAGTGGGCAGAGCTTAACGGAGGAACTACGCAGCCCTCCGCAGCTTTGCCGAACGCTAGTGTGAAACTAGCCTAAAAGATACAATCTGAGAAACAAATAGATTCAGCAAAAAGATAAATAACCATAGCTCTATGATCATTCATAGCCATTTTTCAGTGGCTATTTTATACTATGTGATTGACAGTGTTTTATTGTCACTTGTAATAAATGCTTTTGAATACATTGTTTTGCTGGAATCCCCGTTGTAAAAACTCCATGCATAACTGAATTGACTCTTCTCTGAACATCGGGCTGCTTGTGAACGGAGCTGAACCCCTGCAGTAATCTGAAGCACCAGCCTACAGCTTACTGTCTTGGCATAAAGAAAAGCTTACTGTACACATGTTGTGTAGAATAAAAATGAGAGGAGAGAATATGGCAAGGACTGAGGAGAGGAAAACTATTCTTGGGAATGAGAGTGGAGCAATAATAAGGACTGAGAAGAGAGGTCTGCGAAAGTGCTTTTTTCCTATTCCCTTCATATTTTGCAAGTCAGTAGGGGAAATGAACCACAGGCAACTACTACTGCAGTGGTTGTCTATGGTTCGTTTCCCCTATTGACTTGCAAAATATGATGTATAGTGTTTTGATGTTGCTTAGGATGGCACAACACTTTTCTGAAGCAGTCAATGAATGAAAAATGACTTAATATATTTCTACCTTCTACATGCAAACTGTGCCCTTATTAGCTTGATTTTTGGTTCTTTGGTAGTTTTGTGTGGTTAGATTCCATAGAATAGGAATAATTTGCTAATGAGTGTCGATAATACCATTTGGACCCCCAGTGAACTTGAGAACGTGGCTCTGGAACCTGGGAAGCCCCATCTTGAATAGAGAGGAGGTGCGCAAGCTCAAAATCCACTATATTCATGGTCAATGAGTCTGCCGGAGAAAACTAAGAACAGCTCTACACTATTTCTGGCAGTTACATAGACAATGAAGCAGTAGTTGAACATCTGCACCCTTGCTCCATTTAATACGGTGCTCTATGTGGCCACTTCTCGAGATACAGAGTCTCTGTTTTCAGGATTATGGGGGGGTCCCTGCAGCATAGGGGTTTACTTAATATCGTAGGAATAACCCTTTAAGGTATCTTACTGCATACTATTCTCTGTAATTACTATATAATTAGCAGTATGTTATTAATATATTAAACAAGGCATAGCTACTTTTTTTCCAATAAATGTGAGAAACACAAAGTAAGTTTAGTAGTCCTGTGTGCCAGAGTTTGATCTGGTCACCATTTGTTGTAGATCATTCCCATTTTCTTGTTTTACCTACTCTACCCCAAAGACTATTCATTTTGCCCTTACAGACTAAAGCGTAACTGTTACACTGATGTAAAATTTATACGGGGCCTCTCAAGTGTCACATGCTATTTTAGTATAGAGCTCCTAAGCCACCAGGACCCAGATGTGACTGCGATCCCTTCATTTACATCCCAGTTCTCCGATCACAAACACTGACAGTGGAAAAGAAATAAGATATATTTTGGAACTTTACTTACCCTAGAGATAACTAGAGGCTGATTAAAATCTACGCCCCCAGTCAATCTAAATCCCCAAGGAGCAGGTCCAGGTAGGACCAAATTTTGCGGCATTTTTCTGTTCCTGTTAGAAGATTTACTGTAGTAAAGAAAAACAAAAACAACAAAAGAAAAAAGTCTCAGATCCACAATCCAAAGATTATAGCCTCCTCCAAGCTGCAGCTGGAGCAGCCCAACTCCCTGATTCCTAATGATCTCCTCTTTATGCTCTTACTCAGACCGACGTCACAGCCTCGAATGGAGACCTAGGGAGAAGAGAGTATGAGTGGAGGAGAATGAACAGAGGGAGGGAAAAGAAAGACAGCGAGGGATGTGTTTGGGAGCTGACATTCCTAAACCTCGAGATACTTCAGCTATTACAGCTACAGTATATTAACTCTTAAATTAGCCAGACCACTTGTATTCGTTCAGGTCTCTTGCACAATGTGAACTATGAAATCATATGTAGATATTTGCCAGAACCTGGATAATTAGATATAATTTAATACTTTGGATTATCCAATGATTTCATTTTAAGTACCTGCACTTATTAAAGGTTTTTTGCAAAATCATTCTTCAGGAGCGCACCGCTCCCCAGCCTCCTGGCTTCCTGCTTGCTGGTATGGGGGGCAGTGTGCTCCTGATTTATTGTCAGTTCGGACCAGAACCATTGTCTGGCTGCTGACCCGAACTGTATGCTTTCCAATACTGCAAGCAGAGACAGCTTTTCCTCTGCAGCTTTGGAGGAGTACAGGGGCATTTAAGCTGGGTGGATTCAGAGATCCTGTCAGCCTCGGTGCAGCGATTACAAGCTTTGCAGGAAAAAGCTTGTGAGCACTGCGCTCGTCGCCTAGGAGACCGACCACTCCTGTAGTGACAAGCAGGAAACAATCAAATTAAAAATCCCTGTGTTCTTGAGAATGGAGAAGATTTTAATGACAAGTAAATTGCAAAGCTGCTTTTTTTTTTTCAAGCACTTTTCAATGTTAACTAACCAGAAAAAATTGGAGTGCTAAGTTCAAAAAATTAATAAAAGGCATAAATTTATTAAACATGTATTATAGCACCAAAAATAATAATAATAACAAATCAACAGAATGTGAATAATGGTACTAGAGACACATAAAGCAGCAGGATCAGGTAGAATAATGCCACAAGTGTTCTGATGAAACGGGCACGTATATAATAAAGTGTAAAGTGCATGTCTTAAACTGGGGTAGATAGGGTAGATCTCAATGTTTTCATTGTATCATCGCCTTAGTGCGTGTACAGACCCTGGGTCTAAGTCCCCCAAAATACCCTATCGGTGCTTACCCATATCTCACTACTGCAGGACACGCGCCACGCTGCCACCGACGCGCGTTTCACGTTCGCTTTCTCCAGGTGCAGTATCAGGGAACTTAGACTCCAATTTTTTCTGGTTAGCTCTATTCAGGAATGTCCTACTTCAATGTTGTGCCGGAGATCTGACCACAAGGATTTTTATTTCTTCGGCTTTTGTTTATTGATGGTTCCACTTATGGTCTCTATTTGTTGCAATGTTAACTAGTTAGCATTTTGAAAATTTACCCTTTAAGACCAGATTAATGCATATTTCCTCAATAAGTGGATATTAGTTTTTCCTCAGTTTATACAGCTGTATAATTTTGCTTTCTGCTAGGACATGTTGCTCTTTCTGTTGCTACTTACAGAATAACGTTGGTCTATTTTATATATTACAAGAAGCGGTGGCAAAAGAGGTTAATCTGCATTTTTTTGGTGGTTGTAACGTTTTTTAATCACAGAAAATACATTGTACATTGCCATGTTTAGTATTCACAATCTTTGATTAAAATAGTTTCTTTTCACAATCAACCATTAGAGAAGACCCTGTGGTTGTCCTTGTCTTGTGCAATTCTATACATTGAGTTTAGAACTGTTTGTTAAGCTATCTGTACACCATCGATACCTGTCATCCCATACCTATAGTCTCCAAATCTCCATTACACATGGCTGGATTTTTATGTGTTTACAAGGGGAGAAGTGGGGAACCCGCTTTGAAGTCATGTATCTCGATTGGGATCCAAGTTGGGTACAATGATATCCTTTATGTCAATCCTTTCTACTGACACGTCAGATAAGTTGGGACATTTCTTTTCTATTATGTTTATGGATAGTTTTATCCATTAAAATAACATTAAACATCTGTAAATTTTAAACCAATGTAAAAAAATTAAGGATAGACCAAAACTTGATGATAAACTTACTAAACTTTGAAATGTACCATTCCAGGTGAAGGGGTAGGCACAAGCTTCTATGGTGATCTGCCACACTCTCCATTTTTGAAATGTCACAAAATCAGCTATTTTTTTCAGTGGTTGCAGAGATTTTAAACAGTTACAGAGTAAATATGAAGTGTTTGTATACACTACTAATTCTATAAGGAAGCGTTCTCCATAGAGAATTCCTCTAACAATTACATTCTAAGACTTGTTTATCTCTCTTTATTGGTTTACTAAATGCCAAAATTTGACCAGTAGTGACTAATAAAAAAAAACACATCATTAATCAATTTCCAAAAGGTACCAATTTGAAAAAAATCAAGCCCTAAGTTTTATTAAGTATTTTAAACACTTTATATACAGTATGGTGAAATCACAGTAAAATTACCATATATACTCGTGTATAAGCTGAGTTTTTCAGCACATTTTTTGTGCTGAAAACACCCCCCTCAGCTTATACACTAGTCATTGCTCCAGAAAGACTGAAGGGGAGTAGCGTGTCACTGAGGCTGGAGCCGGTGGCTGCGGCTAATGCCTGTGTTCACTGCCAAAGAGAAATGAATATTCATTTCTCGTATAGCGCACACAGTTACAGCCACAGCCGCCTGCTTCCAGCAGTGGCCGGGCTATCACGAGTGCCCGCTCATTAAGGTAATGAATATTCACCTCTCTCCACTCCCATAGATGTGGAGAGAGGTGAATATTCATTACTTAAATGAGCTGGGTAAGTAGGTTTTTTTTTAATAATAACCATGCATACAAGGACAGGGATGGGAAGCCATGCATACAATGATAGGGGATAAGAAGCCATGCATAGAAGGTTAGGGGATAAGGAGCCATGCATACAGGGATGGGGAGCCATGCCTACAAGGACGGGGATGTGGAGCCATGCAAACAAGGACTGGGATAAGGAGCCATGCATACATGGACAGGGATGGGGAGCCATGCATACAAGGACAGGGATGGGGAGCCATGCATACAGGAACAGGGATGGGTAGCCATGCATACAAGGACAGGGATGGGCAGCTGGATCGGTCGCCCTCACCCAGGGCTGCGGGGTACTCTGTACCGGGTCCGTGGAGTTCAATGGGAGATGTCACGGTAGCTGTGACCCGGTCCGTGGCCATGAGCGTCCATTGTAAAAGGGGAATGTTGAATGTGTGGATGATGATTAAAGTTTATTAGTGAATGATTCGTGACGCCACCTGTGGTGTTCGGCAATGAAGATGTTAAGCCGACGCTGCAGACAGATCCTCTGGGACAGATGGTGTGGTGCAGCAATGATGGTGTGGCCCTCCACAGGCAGGGCTGTAGTCCCAGGGCAGTGTAGGTGAAGAGATAGGGAGGAGATGTAGATGGTGCGGTGTCAGGCACTGCGATGTAGCAGTGCTGAGTGTGTTGGCGCAGGAATAAGTGGAGGACACCAGGGCATGTAGTTCCAAAGCTTTACTCACAGTCTGTTGTGCATACAGATGCCAGCATCCATGCTGTGTCCTCCAGGTCAGGAGCTCAGCCAAACTCCAAGCAAGATAAAGCACTCCGTTCCACCACTCCGCCAACATATGTGCCTTTTCTGAACATCTCCCTCCTTAGCGCTCGTAGTGAAGTACTCACAGTACTGAGTTACACTGGAGTTCCTCCTTTCAGATGTTCTTAGAACTCTACTTGTATGGCAGACAGCTGTAGCCTGCTTCGGGGACTCCTTGCTACTAAGTCCTGGCTCACTCTCGTTGCTGTTGTGCCCCCAAGTCTTGTGTGGGAATAAAGTGGTGACAACTTCTATTCCTCCGGTGTCTGTCGCAGGACCATTAGTATCCATACAACCTCGAGGACCGGACCCCGGCCATGCGCTTAGAACTTGAGGAAGGGCTCTGCTCTAACCCTAATCCTTAGTTCTCTTCTTCTCCTTACGTTCCGTACAAATCAATCTTTCTTATGGAGAATTAGGCTTTCTGAATATCTCTTTCTTGTGCCAGCAGACCCAGGTCACTGAGGTCTGCTGCAGCACTTCCTTCATCTATCCCTCTCAGAGGATCCTCTCTCTGACTCCTCGTCAGACTGACTGACCTAGTCCTAATCATCTCCTGCTCTCTTGTGCAGACTAAGCTCCACCCACCTCTCAGCACCCTTCGTGTTCCAAGCAGGGAGCCACCAAAGGGTGCTTTGCTACACTACTATGTTGTGTGGGATGCAGGTGTTGGAGTGTGGTCAGGTGTCTCCACCTTACCTGGATGGTGGGACATCACACCTCAGGAGGAGGTGCAGTACCTCTGTGGCGACTGAACCCTCAGGGGCGCCACAGAGCCATGCATAAAAGGACAGGGATGGGGAACCATGCATACAGGAACAGGGATGGGGAGCCATGCATACAAAGATGGGGATAGGGAGCCATGCATGCAAGGACTGGGATAAGGAGCTATGCAAACAGGGATGGGGAGTCATGCATACAAGGACAGGGATGGGGAGTCATGCATGCAAGGACAGTGATGGGGAGCCGTGTATACAAGGACAGGGATGGGAAGCCGTGTATACAAGGATGGGGATGGTGAGCCATGCTTACAAGGACGGGGATGGGGAGCCATGCATACAAGGATGGAGACGATGAGACACGCATACATGGACAGGGATGGGGAGCCATGCATACAAGGACAGGGATGGGGAGCTATGCATACAAGGACAGGGATGAGGGGACAATGTATACCCAGCTTATGCTTGAGTCAATAAGTTTTCTCAGTTTTTCATGGCAAAATTAGGTGCCTTGGTTTATACTCGGGTCGACTTATACACGAGTATATACGGTACTTAAAGGGAATCTGTCACCCCATTTTAGCCCTATAGGCCATCAGGGGCTTATCTACAGCATTCTGTAATGCTGTAGATAAGCCCCCGATGAAATCTGAAAGATAAGAAAAACACATTAGATTATACTTACCGGGGGGCGGGTGCGGTGGGGGTCGTGGTCCGGTGCCTCCCATCTTCATATGATGATGTCCTCCTCCTTGATTCTCCCTCAGCTCTTGCGCAGGCATACTTTATCTGCCCTGTTGAGGCCAGAATAAAGTACTGCAGTGCGCAGGAGCCGGGAAAGGTGCGGCGCCTGCGCACTGCAGTACTCTGCTCTGCCCTCAACAGTGCAGATAAAGTACGCCTGCGCAGGAGCCGAGGGAGAAGCAAGGAGGAGGACATCATCGTATGAAAATGGGAGGCGCCGGATGGGATGGCGACACCCATCGGACCAGACCAAACGCCGGGGTGAATATAATCTAACTCTTTTTCTTATCTTTCAGGTTACATCGGGGGGCTTATCTACAGTATTACAGAGTGCTGTAGATAAGCCCTGATGGTGGTGCCGGCAGCTGATAGGGCTAAAATGGGGTGACAGATTCCCTTTAAATGGGAATGTGTTGTGACAGACATACGTTTGAGCTTGAAGGTTTGTGAAACATTCAGAAGTTTTCATATTACTACACACTATTGAGCTAAAATTATATCAGATTTTAACACAAGTTCTTTACTTTCATCTGAAAACAACACCTTGGACCACTGAGCAACAGTCCACTTATTTTTCTCCTTGGCCCAGGTAGGACACTTCTGGCGTTGTCTACTGGTCATGAGTGGTTGACATGAGGAATACGACACCAGTAGCCCATGTCCTGGATACGTCTGTGTGTTGTGGCTCTTGAAGCAATGACTCCAGCAGCAGTCCACTCCTTGTGACTCTCCCCCAAATTTTGAATGGCCTTTTCTTAACAATCCTTTCAAGGCTGCAGTTATCCCTATTGCATGTGCACCTTTTTCTACCTCATTTTTTCCTTCCATTCAACTTTCCATTAATGTGCTTGGATACAGCACTCTGTCAACAGCCAGCTTCTTTAGCTATGACCTTTTGTGGCTTACCCTCCTTGTGGAGTGTGTCAATGACTGCCTTCTGGACATCTGCCCAGTTAGCAGTCTTCCCCATGATTGTGGAGCCTACTGACACAGACTAAGGGACCTTTTTAAATGCTTAGGAAGGCTTTGCAGGTGTTTTTTGTTAATTATTCTAATTTACTGAGATGATAACTTTTGGGTTTTAATTGGTTGTAAGCCATAATCATCAACAGAAATAAACACTTGAAATTGATCACTCTTTTGTAATGACTCTATATGATATATGAGATTCATTTTTTGTATTGAAGAACTGAAAGAAATGAACTTTTTGATTATATTCTAATTCTGTGGGCAGCACCTGTATGTACCTTTCCTTATAGTATCTGGTGTGACCCCCTTGTAATTGTTGATTAGTCCTGCACATTGGCTAAGCTGAATTTGCTCTCCATAAAACAGCTTAAAATCTGTAATGGTGGTGGGTGCCATCAGGTTGTTTCAGAACAATTCTATTGGATTGCAGTCAGGACTTTGACTTGGCCATTCCAAAGCTTTTTACTTTATTCTTCTTTAACCATTTTTGGTAGAATATTTTGTGGGTTTGGATTCGTAGTTTTGCTGCATGATTCATGTTCTCTTTAGATTAAGCTTATAAACAAATGTCCTGAAATTTCCTCTAAGAATTTTTTGGTATAATTCAGAATTCATTGTTCCATCCTGGCCCAAAAGCATCAAAATGAGCTCAAGCCAAAGTACTACTACCACCTAGTTTCACATATGTTTGAGGCTTTTATGCTGTAATGTATTATTTTTCTTCCTCAAAACATAGCACATCTCATTTAAACCAGAAAGCTCTATTTTGGTCTTATCCAACAAAACCTGTTCTGATTGGTCTTATAGCTTTTTGGCTAGTCCAGGTGATCTTTAGCAAACTGAGTACTGGCAGTAATGTTATTTTTATTTTCCAATAATTTTTATTAAATTTTTAACAGGAAAGGAAAAGAAAGGAAAGGAAGGATTAGGAATAGGAAAGAAATCCCCCTGTAAAGACAGGGAGACCCCCGGATAGACAGGCAGACATACATAAAAGTACCATATTTGCATAATTTTACGATATAACTCTAGAAATCTTTCTAGTATTGACTTGATACATATCCTTAAACAAGAAAACTAGTAGCTATAGGTGTATGATTACTAGGACCAATTTGGAGGCAAAAAAAATGGTTCAATCTAAGACTACAAAGCGAAATACTATTCTTTATCCCTACATAAATACTAATCTGTTAAGTTATAATATACACAAATAGTTTACCCTGAAAAAAGAAATAGCACTACTATTATTAATGTCCGAATCCTAGCAATATTCAAATATATGGATAATAAAATCCTGGGAAAAGAAAAGGGGGAAAGGAGGACAAAACCGCCACCATCATCCGAGGCCTTACAGTCTTTAAATGCTTTAAATGCTTTCATGTAGGATTAAGGTCTGCTTTGGAAAGACTAGAGAGTTCAGGTGAATCTGCCGAAGATAATATTCCGATATTTTTCAAAAACTCAACACCTTCCTCCGGTGAAGGAATGACAGTCACTTTTGCTGCAAATTTGACCTGGAGAATAGAATGTTGAATCCAGTTGTAGGGAATATCAGCTCAACGGCGTTCCTTTGTTATAGTATGAAATTATTTTCTTTTCCTCCAGGTGTCCTTAGAGAGATCTTTATAAAAAGATAAGTGGCTATATGAGGATGATAGAAATGATGGTTCTTTTGCAATATTTAGGAGCGTGTTCCTGACCCAGTTGGGATAAAATGTGACAATGACGTCCCTGGCAACACCCGATTGAAGGGAGGTCTACGGATTCTGAAAGCTTTTTCAGTCAGATTTCTCTCTCCAGCATGAGGAATAATTTGTTGGATCATTGATGAGATGTAACTTTTTAATTGAAATGACAGAACTTTCTCGGGGATCCCTCTTATCTTGATATTATTTCTTCTCTTATAATCTTCGTATGTGGCCAAGCTATCTCTAAGGGAATCTATATCCTTTTGAATATTTTCCACGGATTTTGTAACTGTAGGTAAGCTCTTAATTTCTTCAACACATAAATGCTCGAAATTTGGATAAGAAAATGTATCTGTTTTGGAGTCGTAAGGAGGAATGGCTGAGGATTTGGTAGAATTAAGGTGAGAGTCCTCCATGAAAAAAGACAGCGTCTTTTGGGAAAGTCTTTTTATAAAAGCCTCTGATGTTCTAATTTTCTTAGAGTCCGATATTTTGATTTTTGACTCAGTCGCTGCTTCTAAATTTTTATCTGTGATGTGGTTTTCCCCTAGTATTTCTATGGATTTTATCAAAGCTTTAAACATATTAAGCATAAAGTCATCTGTAGGATATCTATCAGAAGCAGGTATTTCGTCGATTAATGATGTAATGGAGGTATTATAATTTTTCTTGTTGTAAGTATTACTAGAATTTCCTCCAATATCAGGTACAGATACAGAGTTTCCATCTCCCCCATCCTCTGAAAAAGAGTCTGAGGCATTGTACTCCTCGGAATCCGTGTCAGCAGACGAATCACTACCTCCAGATTCAGATAACCCCATATCCAAAAAATCCTCAGAATTTAAACTTTGCAGGTCTTCCAATGAGTTGAATGAGCTATATGTATGGTCTGATAAATCGTTTGCATTATTACTGGATTTAAAGAGATCAAGATCGCAGCCTTTTATCTTCTCTCCTTCCCATGACCTATAAGAGTCCTTCCCAATTTTCCCTGGAACAAACATTGGCACATCATGTCTGAGTCTGCCGTCTACAGCTAACTTGGGTGAGAAGGGTCTGCAAGGGTTATGTCGTATTGGGGTTGTATACTGGTCATATTGGTTTTCTTCCTCCGACACTACATATTCATATAAATGAGAATTAACCCCTAAGCCAAGGATTGCACCTTTAGAAAGGTTTGGATCTTCCCTTCTCTGTTTAACATTGTCTCCCCCATTTTGTCTCCATTGTACTACAGTGCTGCTCCCCATCTCCATTGCCGTCGCTAGTTTCCAGTTTACCACCGTAACTGTCGTCTCTGCCATACACACCGCCGCCTCCCCGGGGCCCCGGCTGACTTCTGTTAACACTGGAGAAACTGTAACTTCTTCTCCCAGGCACCTGTCTACTTCTACCACATCTAAGGTATCCTCCGCCATGTCTCCCCAACTCCTGACTGTTCCTGACAACCCCATAGTATCCATCGATATACGAGTCTGTCTCCCATCTGCTCCTACATCCGCTGGTTTTGTGGTTGCTCTTACCGTCGCTGCTAAGTCTGCTGCTGCATCAATCAGAATTTTAATGATTGCTGTATCTGCTGCTGAGCCGTTAAGTTCTAGGTCCCTCCAGCTTCTATTTTTCCCTGTGGAAGCCAATGATTCCCCCGCCGTGTCCCCCAGACTACTGGCTGCTCCTGCAGCCGCTGATGAAATCACTGCCGCTTCCTTTAGCCTCCCATCTGCTCCTGCAGCCACTTTTAAATTTGCCGCCACTTCTCCTGATCCTCTGACTGCACCTGCAGCCGCTAAAGAGATCACCGCTACTTCCCTCATGCTCCCGGCTGCTCCTGCAGCCGCTCTTGAAATTGCCGCCACTTCTCCCGATCTCCTGGCCGCTGAAGAAAACACTGCCACCTCCCCCAGGCTCCCGGCTGCTCCCTGGGGTTCCTGGCCGCTCCCGCAGCCACTGACAGACTCACCGCCACTTCTCCAAGACATCTGACATCCTCTGCAGCCGCTGACAGACTCACCGCCACCTCCCCCGGACACCCGACCTCTGCAGTCGCTGATACCTTCACCTCTGCATCTCCCGAACTTACGGACGCTCTCGCAGCTGCTTGATAAGTCACTGCTGCTTTCTCCGGGTCCTGGCCTGCGTCTGCTGCCACTGACTTGGAAAGTGCTGATTCATGCCGGTGTCCTCCTCCCGCCGGCACCGCTGCTTTCCCTGGGTTTGCCGCAGGTCCCGCTGCTCTGCTTGGCCTCCTGTATGTTCCTTCCTGCCCAGCATTGGGCTTACCTCCGCTCCGGACCAGCACCGATCTCGGGGAGGATTCTTCTTTGTCCCGCGGTCTTCCTGCTTTGCAGCTCCCGGCGGTCTCCCGACGGTGATGCTGACTTGACTCCTCAGATGCTGGAGCCGCTGTCTGCATGATCCTCTTCATGTCTTCAGCCCGGGGAATCCATTGAGCCTGCTGAGTCATCTTCCCCCTCTCCTGGCCGGACGCTGGAACTCCAAGCCGCGGCTTCCATTGTTTTGTTTTGGAAGGGAGGCCTACCTCAGATCTTTTCAGAGGGCTTTTTGGTTCATAAATAAAGTTTATCTTCATTGGATCCGGGTACTTCTTCACTCCAGGCATGTTCTAGCAGGTTTTTAGATCAAAAAGTTCCGCTTTTTAGTAAGCTTTTGCAAGCTTAAATAGGGGGTTAGCAGGAGCTCCTGGTAAACAGGTCTGATCCCTTCCCCTGCAAACCACACCCCTGTAATGTTATTTTTAGAGACCTAGATTTCTCCTTGCAATCTGGCCAAGCACACCAAAGCTTCAGCATTCTCCTGCTGGTGAACTCCTGAACATAAATATTAGCTAATGTGAGCGAAGCCTTTAGTTGCTAAGATATTACTTTGGGTTCCTTTGTAACCCCGCAAACTATTGTACGTTGTGCTATAGAAGAGATCTTTGTTGGTCGACCTCTCCTAGGGAGGATAGTAATGATCTTGAAATTCTTCCAATTGAACACAATCTGTATAACTGGATTGGTGGATTAAAAACTCTTTAGAGATGGTTTTGTTTTCCAGATTGATGAGTATCCGTAACTCTTTTTCTGAGGTCTTCAGAAATCTCCGTTATTTGTTTCCTGATACTCTTCCTCAGACATGTGTTTGGAAGATTAGGCTTTGACAGGTCTCTGTTCTTTAAATAAAACAGATTGCTCCCTTATGCCTAATTGTCTTTTGATTGAAAACACCGCACTCTAATTTCACATTCAAATCCTCCTGTAATCCTAAAGGTTCACATACTTTTACCACTTCTTTGTTCATTTAAAAAATGACAAATTTAAATATTTTGGACTCATTTGATTTTGTTCTTTTTATCTTAAAGTACTTGTGAAAATCTGATGTCGTTTTAGGTCAAAATATATGAGGGAAAAATGGAAAATTCTAATGAGTTCAAATCCTTTGATTGTATATCGTATGTTCCCAGTATATTCCAAAATGTTCAGCAGATAAGGATCCTACCTCTGGGATTTAAATCTATCCATCTATCTCAAGAACAGGGTTTTCTTGATCAACTGTTCCAGCAGGACCTGGGCTGTGGTGACAAGAGAGGTGGTTGCGAATGTGCTGCTGTCTCGACTTACTGCTATGGTTTGTTCTGAATGCAGCACAATAAGATGTCTAATAAATGAAACCCACATAATTTTAGTATGCCATAAATG
Organism: Dendrobates tinctorius; assembly: GCF_039654945.1. Taxonomy (NCBI): domain Eukaryota; kingdom Metazoa; phylum Chordata; class Amphibia; order Anura; family Dendrobatidae; genus Dendrobates; species Dendrobates tinctorius. The sequence goes on from NW_027361676.1 coordinate 73,112,532, forward strand.
TCTAGCTTTTATAATTTACAAATCATTCAGTATGGCTGATGTTCAACATAAACAAAAACCTAAAGAGATGAGCTTGAATATAATTTGGTGTGCATGCAGCATGTAGGCACGTTTTCACACTGGCAACTAAACAGACAAAACGCATGATAAAAACATAATAAGCAAATACCCTGCAGTAAGTAAATAAATAGCAACAGTGCATGCAAATAATATAGGCTGCTTAATTAGCATAATTTTGATTAAAAAATAAAACATAAAAACCATCCACCAAGTCACGGTGACCCTATTCGGGATGGTCCTAACCTGTAGTTTTAAAACCTTACTATTTGTCAAGTGATGTATATGTGGATAAGGAATGAGAAGGACTGAGCCAGTATAATGGACACCCAGGCATGGTGAACTACATGAATTTTATGTCCAGCTCAAAGAAAAGGGGAGCCACATAAATGTCTTTTTCCAGATAAGCTTTTATCATTTTCAAATCCTTCAGTGCTGCTGATGTACAACATACACTTGTGGCAGCCAACAGCTCTACACCTTTACAGGGTGCAGCCAGGCCCTTTAATGGTGACCTTGCAAATTAGGGGCTTGAACATCTGTGATGCACTGGTATAATGCCGGGAAGCCGGCCTATTCGAATAGCAGAGGCGTATAATAGTGTGTTAGCTGGACACTGTGCTATACATGTGTGGGACTTGTGCCCTATTGCAAGCATCATCTGTGTGCAATTCTATTACTGGCAATCACATCCTCCATGGAATGGTAGGCTGAGTGGGTGTTTCACCAAATTTTGCACTTGGGTTACCTCCTTTAGTAAAGTGGTCTTCTGCACCCTGTTTGTGCATTTTCCTTTGTGACCTTGGCTAGTAAATACCATTGCTTTTTTGCTATGTCTATAATTTAATTTTTGGGGGAATTTTAAAAGTTTCTATTATTGCTTTGGCTGTGTTTTATATTTCATTGTGGTATTGATTTCACAATTAAGATGCCTTTACTGCAGCAGTATGAACACACATCTGTTATGGCCTTAGAAATTTTCCTCTGCCATGCTTTATTAGCAGTACTATCTCCTGGTATTAGCAGTACCATCTCCTGGTATTAGCAGTACCATCACATGGTATTAGCAGAGGCATCAGATGGTCTTAGCTGTGACATCACATGGTATAATCATTTAAATTTAGTGCGAACACTGTAGGCTTGGGGGATACAATGATGTTATATTGCTTGTTCCTTTCTAGGTTGTAATTGAATTGTTTTTCTGTGTTGTCTTCGAATTTCCAAGCACAAAATTTTGTATTTATTTTCAGAAAATGAGAAATGGTCAAAATAACAAAAAAAATGCAGTGCTTGCAGACCTCAAATAATGCTAAGAAAACAAGTGCATAATCATTTAGAAACAACAATACTAATGTTTTAACTCAGTAAGAGTTCAGAAATTTTATATTTTGTGGAATAACCATGATTTTTAATCACAGCTTTCATGCGTCTTGGCATGCTTTTCACCAGTCTTTCACACTGCTTTTGGGTGACCTTATACCACTCCTGGTACAAAAATCTAAGCAGCTCTTCTTTGTTTGATGGCTTGTGACTATCCATCTTCATCTTGATTACATTCCAGAGGTTTTCAATGGGGTTCAGGTTTGGAGATTGGGCTGGCCATGACAGGGATTTGATGTGGTGGTCCATCATCAACACATTGATTGACCTAGCTGTGTGGCATGACGTATTGTCCTGCTGGAAAAACCAGTCCTCAGAGTTGGGGAACATTGCCTGAGCAGAAGGAGTCAACTGTTTTTCCAGGATAACCTTGTATGCGGCTTGATTCATACATCCTTCGCAAAAATTAACCTGCCCAATTCCAGCCTTGCTGAAGCATCTCCAGAACATCACTGATCCTCCACCAAAATTCACAATGGGTGCAAGACACTGTGGCTTGTATGCCTCTCCAGGTCTTCGTCTAACCATTAGATGACCAGGTGTTGGGCAAAGCTGAAAATTAGACTCATCAGAGATTACCTTACTCCAGTCCTCTATGGTCCAATCCGTATGGTCTTTGGCAAACGTGAGCCTGGCTCTCCTTTGCTTCTCATTGATGAAAGGCTTTTTTCTACCTTTATATGATTTGAGTCCTGCTTCTAGGAGCCTGTTACAAACTGTTCTTGCTGTGCACTTCACCCCAGCTGCCATTTGCCATTCCTTTTGTAGGTCACTTGATGTCATCCTGCAGTTGCTGAGTCCCATTTGAATAAGATGACGGTCATTCTGGTCAGTGGAGAGTCGTTTTCGCCCTCTGCCGGACTGTAGCTTTGTTGTTCCCAATGACTTCTGCTTGACCTTGTTGTAATGGACTGCATCTTAGAAATTTTAAGGATGACGGTAACAATCATTGCAATCATTTTCAGGAAGAAACTGACTATTATCTGACAGAATTGCAGGGGTGTCAATACTTTTGGCCACAACTGTATATATATATATTATGGCATTTATAATAATGGTACTGCTTATCAGTGAATTAAATATGTGGCATTTGTATTCAGACCACAATACTACTATGTTACTAGAGAAATGGCGTGCTATTTTGCTTAAGGCAAGTTCCTGGAAGAAATACTGTAACATGTAATAAGAAGCTTGAAGAGGTCAAGAAAGGAGACATGCATTCAGTGGCATCTTAATTGAGTGCATAAGAAGCTAAAACAACCAGAGGCATGATCACAAGTAAGTTATATTTTCCTTTCGTGCAACATAAAATAGAGTTTATTAACAGTTGAACAACTTTTCCCGTGATCATCCGCCATGTGTTAATTCCTGTTAGGACATAGCTGAATGTGCTGTAACAATCTGCCAGCTCAAACAGGCCTTCCACCATCAGACTTTTGTACTGGCCACTTTGTTTAACAGGACCCAAGTGGCTCCCTGGTATTAACCATGTAATCCCGTTCCAGGCTTCTGGCCTTCACCCCAGGGATCCACAGGTAGTGTCTGAGAGAAGCAAGCGCTGAAGAGTGGATTGAGCCATTATCAAAACCTGAGAATAATTGGGACGGAATCCTAGAATGTAGATGGGAGTAGTTGAGTCAAAGCCTGGAAAGATATGCAGAATAAAAGAGAGGAGAATGGTCAGGCAGTCCAAGGGCAAAACCAGTGAGGGCTGTGAAGTGTCAGGAAAAATAAAATGAAATCCAAAGCTCACTAGGGTGGTATACAGCTCTATGCCCAGTGTTACAGAACTCAGCACCCAGAATATGTTGTGCAGTTATATGTATATATAATAGGTTCCATGTGAGATGCATGTCCCTAATGTATCAGCAGTGTCCGCCCTCCTCCGACCTTTGTAATTCCCACAGTAAACATACGCAGGCTCCGGTCACCTGCTGCTTTTGTATTGCATGTCTGGCCTGACGCTTGTCTATTGGCCGGCCCTCTGTATCTGTGTGATATATTCTGTGTCCTGTGAGTAAAGTGTTGTCAGACTGGAAATACATGGAGAAGCAGTGATCTTTTATATGCGCCCATGCACTCAGAGGAATTCCAGCCAGCGTCCTTCATTCAGATTCCAGCCAACGCAGAGCGGACCTCCGAAAACACGGGGTGGTACTGAAAGAGGTACCCCAGCTTGGAAGACCCCATTACACCCAGTATTTGGAACAAACTTAGGGAAGTTAAAAAGGGCACCTCTGATTAGCCGTTATTTCACCCACATATTCACCTACTGACCGGCTCTCCTGATTAGCTGGTTACAAGGATGTCCTGATGGGGCAATAAAACTAGCAATAATCCTAGTTTTGTGGATGTGCCAGCCAGAGACCAAAGTGATGGCACCTGACCTGACAGAATGAATTGGTATAACAGGTATGCCCTAACAGCTTGTCTCTGCATTTTACCTCCATAGGAATAAGTCATTTCTCTTCATAGGATAATTTGTTAAATAATTGCACATAAAATAATTAATAAGTTAGAGCCACAGAATCATAGAATGGTAGAGTTGGAAGCGTCCTCCAGGGTCATCATCGTGTCCAACCCCCTGCTCAAAGCAGGATTCACTAAACCATCCCAGACAGATGTCTGTTCCGCCTCTGTTTGAAGACTTCCATTGAATGAAAACTCACCATCTCTAAATATAAAATATACATATATTTCTATATAATCATAACAGACCTTACAACAAATGAAAAACACTGTTTAGGATAACAAAAACATTAACAGAAAAAATAGAATTATATACTTTTTTTAATATAATTTTTAGGGGCCTTTTTACCATTTTGATATTAATGCCCTATTCTTGGGTCATGAATGTCAGATCGGAGGGTATCTGGCGCTCAGCTGTTTGTAGTAACGATACATAACAAATTCAAACAGTGTATGGATCAGAACACTGATGGCTGCTCCCGGGTACTATTCCCATAATGACTGATCTGCATTACCCAGCAGCTGCTAGTAACTAATGTAATGGGGCAGTGGTGCTCTATTCCATGCACTGTCTACATCCGGCCTCTGTCGACACTGCTAATGGCTGACCAGTGGGGGTACAGGGTGTCGGCCCCTCTCTAAACTGATATTGATAACCTATTCTAAAGCTAGGTCATCAATAAAAAGGCTGGTGGCAAACCGCTTAGATTTTTATGTGCTCAAAATTGTTACAAACAGAATTCTCCAAAATGAAAAAAAAGCATGGGGGGGGTGACCAACGCAATGATTTCATTGCACTGGGACGCACACAGGACATCCGAGTCCCGGAGTGATGATATTAGCACACTAAAGCGAAGTACAACCTACAGAACGGACAGCGGTAGAGCATGTCTCCTTGCTCTGCCACAGAGTTCATCTGTATCAGCGGGATGTGCACACCGCTACAGTTAAAAGTGGCTTTTCCTCTGGGTGGATCACCACAGTGTGATGCCCCCGATGGTTATAGGCATATTTTTCAAGCTTAATTCTTTATGATTCAGACTAACACTTGTTATGACTTATCTAAGTCAGTGGTGTAGTCTTGCTAAAAATGGACATGACTTACTGCATAATGCACCAAAAAGACAGGAATATTGTTACAAGAATTTTTGGCACAAAGTAAGCCAACTAATAGAAGGTGTAAACTTAGACTAGACTATCTTTAAATTACATTTATAAAACAGCGTGAATTTGATAGATTACGCACATTTTAAGCTTTGTTTGTCACACTTGCAGGATACAGGCTTTAATTCCAGTGAGCTCTTCACTGATTTTCTTGAATTGAAGTGTTTCTGGCTACAATTGACCATTGTTAAATAGGTCCTGTTATGTTTTCATGCAATGTAATATAGATAGTGCCTTAATGACTGCTACTGCATCTAATCAACATAGCGTGAAACCCATTGGAAAATCTCCTGATTCTTTTATGTACAGGATTTTAATTTTCCCAGAAAGACTAATAAATGATAAGGATACGGAAGCTCTGAACATGATATTATTGGAGTTTGTTCAGGTTAGTGGAAAATCAGTAGGAACACATTGCAACCATTAAGAAATATCCTGAGATCTGTTTTTTGTTGAAAATGTCTATTTAGAAAGAGCAGCTCCCTTTTGGAGGACTAAAGCGTGTCTTTAAAGTGATCACCTGATCGTTTAAATGGTCGCCATGTAACATCACTTCCTAGTGCTGCTGAGGTCAACATTTTTGGCAACCTTGATTGTTTATTATTAAAAGCCCATACAGTCATATGTTAAAGTTTGGGCACCCCTATTAATGTTAACCTTTTTTCTTTATAATAATTTTGGTTTTTGCAACAGCTATTTCAGTTTCATATATCTAATAACTGATGGACTCAGTTATATTTCTGTATTCAAATGAGGTTTATTGTACTAACAGAAAATGTGCACTCTGCATTTTAACAAAATTTGACTGGTGCAAAAGTATGGGCACCCTTATCATTTTCTTGATTTGAACACTCCTAACTACTTTTTACTGACTTCCTGGTACACTAAATTGGTTTTGTAACCTCATTGAGCTTTGAACTTCATAGCCAGGTGTATCAAATCATGAGAAAAGGTATTTAAGGTGGCCACTTGCAAGTAGTTCTCCTATTTGATTCTCCTATGAAGAGTGGCATCATGGGCTCCTCAAAACAACTCTCAAATGATCTGAAAACAAAGATTATTCAACATAGCTTTTCAGGGGTCAGCAATACAGCGCACTTTGCACAAGGAGAAGCTGTATGGGAGAGTGATGCAAAAGAAGCCGTTTCTGCAAGCACGCCACAAACAGAGTCGCCTGAGGTATGCAAAAGCACATTTGGACAAGCCAATTACATTTTCGAAGAAGGTCCTGTGGACTGATGAAACAAAGATTGAGTTGTTTGGTCATACAAAAAGGCGTTATGCATGGAGGCTAAAAAACACAGCATTCCAAGAAAACCACTTGCTACCCGCAGTAAAATTTGGTGGAGGTTCCATCATGCTTTGGGGCTGTGTGGCCAATGCCGGCACCGGGAATCTTGTTAAAGTTGAGGGTCGCATGGATTCAACTCAGTATCAGCAGATTCTTGACAATAATGTGAAAGAATCAGTGACGAAGTTGAAGTTACGCAGGGAATGGATATTTCAGCAAGACAATGATCCAAAGCACCGCTCCAAATCTACTCAGGCATTCATGCAGAGGAACAATTACAATGTTCTGGAATGGCCATCCCAGTCCCCAGACCTGAATATCATTGAAGGTTAACATTATTAGGGGTGCCCAAAACTTTTACATATGACTGTATCTTCAGAAATAAGAGGATATGGTACCGACTGTGTATTTTATCACATGTTATCACATGTTCAAATACCTTTAACAAAAAGTTGACCTATCAATGTACATCTGAACCTATATGCAAGAAACCATGTGAGTGAAGTATGCACAGATCAACATATTATCCCTATAAAAATGTGTCACACTTAAATTGATAAAATGCAATGTTTTATTAGATATTACTTCAACTAAAGATAAATAACATTAAGCAGAAACAGGGATATGCAAGACATAAAAACGAACTTCATAACAATAGCCTAGATTACTATCAATATTGTATTCAATATGTATGTATGTGTCTTGTTTCTCAAGGGGATATTGTGGTTTTTGGGTCAATCTGTCAATTTACATGCAGTAATTAAAAAAAAGAAAAAGAGATAAGGAACTTAATATATGACATGACTAGGATTAAAGGCACAGTTCCCTAATATTCGGCGGTTGCACAATCTTTGGCAACATTGACAGCTGACATGTTTTACGTAGCTACAATAGTATAGAAAATTTGTATGAATCAAGGTGTAGAATCATCTATCAATTGGACTGTGGTACAAGCTGGGGATTTATCTGCAGCATCTGTGGTGCCATGTGGTGCTAAAGGGCTATACCAATGAGCACTTTCAACTTTAATATTTGCGCGTTAATGTTTTATGCAGAAGAAAATTGCAAGTATATTTTAATGCAGGTTTAAGGTCATCTGGTGTTTTTCCATTTGGGGGAACTTCAGAAATCCATGAGGGAAACGAATTCTAAAACTGAACCCATAGATTTCTATAGATTTGTCTTCATCATGTGGCATATCAATTTTTGCACTGGATTGGTCATAAATCAGGATTTTAAAAAAATGTTGAATGCAGCTTTTCTTACTGGCTATGGACTCCAAACTGGTGCCCAACTTTGCATCACTTGTGCCTTGCTCAGACATAAAACAACTGGCTAGACATAACTGACATATTGAAAACCAGCCTGCAAAAAAGTAAATCTGATTATGTTTGCTTTATCTGCTACACTATATGTCTTTTAACGGCATCTGGTGTGTAAAACTACCAAGTGGTTAAAGGGAGTGACTTGTCCATTCTTCTGGCATTTTCTGCTCACTCACCGCCACGGCCCCCATCCAGCACTCCCTCCGCGTCAGCTCCTACCTGGGGTATGTGCAAGGCACACAGATTTTTTTCTACGAACCATGAATTTAATTTCAAAATACTTGAATTTGCTTGAATCCGTGAATTTCAAGAAATTTGACTCAAACTTGATCTGCCGTGGATCGATCCTTTCATTGCTAATAAACAGGACCTGCCAAAATGTCAATTATTTTATGGAGGCTTCATTATAGCACCACAGCCGTCTGTAGTTGTACAAAATAAATCCAAATATAACATATAGATATACAATATACAGTATATATAATGTGCAGGACTGTTTTACATACATGAGCCATGCTGATTGTCATGCCCGTCATGTTTGTTATGCTGCATGACCCCTGGAGCAGTGTGCACGCGCACCTCACTGTTATGCCTGCCGGGTCTGTTATGCTGCATGGCACCTGGAGCAGTGTGCACGCCCACCTCATCTCATGGCTGCCTGCCGTTGCTGTTGTGCACTCATGCTCTACCTCATGGCTATACGCCATTGCTTGTGCGCACATGTGCTTCATCTCATGGCTGTGCGCCATCGCTAGTGTGCACGCGTACCTCACCATGGCTGCATGCCGTTGCTGTGCGCATGTGTGCTTTACCTCATGGCTGCATGCCATTACTGTGTGCGTGCCCGTCTCTGCTCTGCCTGCTGTGGTCCTTTCTATGGTCCAGGAGGACCTGATCCAGCAATCCTCTCTATGGTCCTGGAGGACCCGACCATGTGATCCTCTCTATGGTCCAGGAGGACCTGACCCAGCAATCCTCTGTGGTCCTAGAGGACCTAACCATGTGATCCTATCTATGGTCCAGGAGGACCTGATCCAGCAATCCTCTCTATGGTCCTGGAGGACCCGACCATGTGATCCTTTCTATGGTCTAGGAGGACCTGACCCAGCGATCCGCTCTATGGTTCTGGAGGACCTGACCCGGAAGTTCCCCTCATGGTCCTGACCTGGAAGTCCAGATGCTAATGCCCTATATCAGACTGTCCCTTCCTATGGTCGGGGCCTGAGTATCATGTTGCTTCCCTGCTAGGATGTTTGGTCTGCTCGGTTGCTCCTTGTATTCTGTGCACCTGCACTCTGCCCTGTTGTGCTTCTTCGCACACGCTCTGTACTTCGTCTGGTGCCCTGTGTTTGTCTTTTGTCCTGTACCTCGTCTGGTGTTCTGTACTTCGTCTTGCGTCCTGTTCCTTGCCTTGTGTACTGTATCTTGCTTTGCCTGGCTTTCCTATCCTCTGTCTTATTGTGCTCCTTTTGCACAAGCTCTGCTTCCTTCCTTTGCTCTGCCCTATCGTGCTCTCTTGCACAAGCCTGTTTCCATATTGTGCCTCGCCGTGTGGTCTGTACGCGCTTTGGCCATATACTCTGCTTTAAGCCTTATCTTTGTATTCTGCCTTCCCGTGCTCCTTTAGTACAAGGCCTGTCTTGTACTCTGTGCCTTGCCATATACCCGGCTATGTGCTCTGGCATACGCTCCGCTTTCCCTTGTACCCGGCTCTGTGCCTCAGCATACGTTCCGCTACCTGTCTGTACTCTGCTCTATGTCTCTGACCCGGGTCTGGGCTCTAGAAGCTATGCTACACTTCTCTTTCTTGTACTCGGCTCTGTGCTTCTGCCTACATTTCGCTCCTTGTTCTGTACTTTGCCTAGCCTTGCCTTGTTTCTTCGCGTGCCCTTTGCATGTGCCTGGCCTTCCCTCACCCTCCTGTTTGTGCCTCAGCCATGCCCGCCTGCTTGTCCTTCAGCCATGCTCGTCAGCCAGTGACTTAGCTGTGTCCGCCTGTTGTGTCTCAGCCGTGCTCGCTTCAGTTTTGCCCGCCTGTCTGAGCCTCAGCCCGACCAGCTGGCCAGTGCCCCAGCCGTGCTCTTTGCTTCCTTGCACTCACGCTATCTCTGCACTGTGCATTGCGTGCCCTCTTGACATGCGCAGGCCCTAGCCTGCTCCTTGGCATACCTCCCCGTGCTTCTCTAAAGCACGCGCAGGTCCTGCCATGAACTCTGATGTGCCTCCTGGCACACACAGGCCCTAGCCTGAACCCTAGCGTGCCCCCTAGCACACAGGCCCTAGCCTGAACCCTAGCGTGACCCCTAGCATGCACAGGCCCTATCCTGTACCCTGGCGTGCCCTCTAGCATGCACAGGCCTAGCCTGTACCTTGGCATGCCCTCTAGCATGCACAGGCCCTAGCCTGACCCTGGTGTGCCCCCTAGCACACACCCTACCTTGCACCCTGCCTTGGACCCTGGTGTGCCCCCTAGCACGCACCCTGCCTTGAACCCTGCCCTGGACCCTGGTGTGTCTCCTAGCACGCATCCTGCCTGGAACCCTGCCTTGGACCTTGGCATGTCTCCTAACACGCACCATGTCTTGAACTCTGGCGTGCCTCCTTGCCTGAACCCTGGCTTGCCTGCCGGATGCCCGGAGTCTGCCGATCGCTGCCAGAGGTCCGGAGCCTGATGACTGCGGCCTGATGTCCGGAGCTGATGTCCGCAGCCTGATGTCTGGAGCCTGTCAATCGTTGCCAGATGTCCAGAGTCCGATGCCATCTAGCCCTTGCTGTGCCACCTAGCACGTATCATGCCTTGGACCTTGGCATGCCCACGCACACACCTTGCTATGTTTCACTTTGTCCTTGTAACTATGTCTTGTTCCTGATTAAACCCCTAGACCACACTTTATTGAAGAAACCCTGTGATCACACTTTGTCTTGTACCCTGCATGTTCCCTGTTGCCAGACACTCACACTTGTGTCTTCCATGAGCCAGCCGTCTGGTTCCAGCAGTCGTGGTGACTCACCCCCTTGGTCTTGCTCCTGACACTCCCTGCATGTGTATGTGTGGTTCCTCACGAGGTCAGCTCACCCTAGGTAGGTGGCTGCCACGACCCAGAGGGTCCACTCTAGAAATTGACTCAGCAGAAGCTGACTCCGTCACACTGATTAATTTACAGTGTGTGGTTCAATTCTAGCAGGTAAAATAAAGTAAATTAAAAAAACCAAATGCTGAATACTGGTTATTTCAGGTTATTGTATTGTACTTGATGTGGCACTCTGTTATTTTCGGATATAGGGTCATGGACAATTTACTATACACCATGCTTTGGGAGACCTGTCAACACCGAAAGTTTAGAAGTAAAAATCTAATTCTGTGGCTGGTCATCTGTGGCTAAGCTCCATGCTTAATAGCTTCAGTAATACGTCACCCTCGTGTTTGGCAGGCTGCTTCCATATTTGGTTTGCGCTTACATTTCTGTCTGGCAAATGGAAACTGAGCAGGCTCATTCCAAGAGAGTTGACTTGGAAAGTCTCCAACTGGGATCTGTGCCAATACTGTAAGAAATGAGCAGGGAAGACTTTTAAGTATGCCACAGTGCATCTGAAGAAATGTTATATTTCCTATAATGTAATAATAACAAATGTGTGTATGGCCACTTTATTAGAGACAGAGACACTGTCACGATTGGAGAATGTCTGTATAGAAATTAGACGTTTTTCCAAAATGAAGAATAAAATCATAATAATAAAAACATTAATTCCTCCTTTTTCATTTTTGGCAGCTGCGCGTTACTAACCTTTCCGCATGGGCCTGTATACTTGCAGAAAAATATTATTCCCTCTCCTCCGCAGCCAATTTTCATTTTTACGTTTGCATTTTTCCCTATTCTTTGTAAAATGGCTGTCTAACGGATCCTTGTGGGGAGACATGTGTCATTGCGGTTCCTGCACAGCAACAGATTTTAACTGATCATGCATAGGAGGACACGCGGTCAGTTACTGAAGTGATCCTGCTGCTGTGGGCACCCTCTGCTTATCGGGCCCCATACGCCAGTAAGGGCAATAATGCCCTGATGGCGGCCCTGCATACAAATACTGATGAAATATTGATCAAAAATATTGATAAATGAATAAAACCTAAGATGTTTTTAATGGCTTTATTGCATTTTTTAAAAAGTTGTAGTAACACAAAAAAATCCAATTATAGCAATTCGATTTCTTTTTCTTTTCGTCACTGCTATTTGGGTAAAATGATTTTATATCTTGAAAGACCACATTTTGACACAGGCAGCGATACTAAATATGTATTTTTATTTCTTTATTTTTAATGGATGAGCTGATTTAAATTTGATGGATTTGCTGTTACCATTAATTTCATAAGAATATCTGCACTATGGCATATCCTGTATTTTTGCTACATTATGTGTCAGTAGTGTGTATGGCCTCATAGCTCATAGTGCTCTATGGGCTTTTTGTGGTTTTATGATGCTACTTTTCAGCATCAGATATATTGATACATAATGTTTAAGAGGTTCTCATTTGGAATCAAAGGTGGAGAATGTGAGAACCAGTCAATGGCATCAATTCCTTCATCAATCAGGAACTGCCTACACATTTTGCCTACTTGAGGTTGGTCGTTATCCTACACCAGGATAAACCCAAATCCCAAGGGCCCGCTGACTGCTTGCCTAGGGTAGGGGTTAAGGACTTAATTGGTTGAAGGTGTCACGGTTTGGGACACAAAGTTGCTCATTCTCCCATGTCCCCCAAACTGATGAATTGCAGCCTTGGATGGCGCATTTTTTATTACACTTATCCAACCTGCAGTTTGGACTGTCAACTCGGGATGACACATCCTGTGACAATAAGTGGAGTGCTGGTGTCGGGACTCTTGGAGACTGGGAGCCTAGTGACCCTCGTAGTGACCCACTCCTTCATCAATTGATTACTGGAAGGATTGCGGGATTCCACTGTATATACGACTATGATAAGGACTACCCTGTCACTCGAGTCCCCATAGAAACAAAGTGTTAGGAGTCAGGTTCCTGCATTTGCTCTGCAGGAATCCAGACCCTTACATTCTGCGGTCTCTTGCTCTTTATCTAACGCAGAGGAGATTGCCTTGCAGCAAATCTCTCCAGGGGCTAAGTCCCTCTGTCCCCTTCTTGGCGTTCGCAGTAGCAACGCCGCACACACGGTAGGTCTAGACGGATGCAGCCCCTCTGTTTAAGTTCATGCTCCTGTGACCTTATACCGTGTGTGCATTTACCTGAGGCCTGTGACTCTAACAGGCTCAGCCTTTTTGTATGTTTTTGTTGCGGCGCCTCTGTGTGTGTGAACAGAGCCCGCTCTGCGCACTTCGGGTGAAGTTGAACCCGTGCGAATTATATCGCCATATTGCTCGTCTGCCATTACTCAGCAGCGGTTGTAACACCTACTGCACGGTGGACCCGGATCGGCGATCGCACTTTAGTATTATTTTTATTTAGTGCGTTCCGCCGTTCCTAACATTATACTATCGAGAGGGTCTGGCTAGTGATGGCAGATCAGCAGCAACTCCTTCAGTGCATTCGCCAGCTAGAGGGCCGGTTGGCTACTCTTGAGAGTGTTATCGCAGCGGCAAAGTCTTCGGAGGCTGCTGTACAGGCAGAGGCGGTTTCGCGTATATCCACGTCCTCCATTACCTGCCTCCCGTTGCCTGATAAATTTTCTGGCGATGGCGCCTCCTGTAGGGGTTTCGTCAGCCAATGCTCTATCCAGCTGGAGTTACTGGCTGCGCGATTCCCTACGGAGCGGGCCAAGGTGGGGTTTATTGTTTCCCTTCTGTCGGGCAAGGCGTTGGAGTGGGCTACGCCACTATGGGAGCGTGGTGACCCAGAGGTTCGGACCGCTGCTCAGTTTTTAACAGCTATTAAGCAGGTCTTCCTGGGACCACGGGTCACGCACAACACCTCTCTGCAGCTACTTGCTTTGACTCAGGGATCCCTCTCGGTTAGTCAGTATGCCGTCCGTTTTCGGACACTGGCTTCCAAGCTGGAGTGGTCTGACAAAGCCCTCATCCCTGTGTTTTGGAGAGGTTTAGCTGAGCATGTTAAAGATGCTCTTTCTACTAGAGAGGTTCCTGCAAGTCTGGAGGAGCTGATTGCTATTTCCACCCGTATTGATCTCCATTTTTCGGAGCGCGGGCTGGATCGTGCTTAATCCAGACGGAGGGTTACTCCGGCTCCCAACTTCTTTGAACCTCTGGAATCACCCGAGCCAGAGTGTTCTCTCCAAGAGCCCATGGAGGTGTCTCGAGGCGCGTCCGGCACTAAGCTCCACTTGCGACTGCCACTGTCAGCACTCTGTTCACCAGGATAATGGGCCTCCGCAATGGCCAAACTCTGTGCAGCCGGGCAAGACCTTTGTCCCCCCTCGCCTTCGGCCGAAGGTTCTCGCTTGGGCACTCGCGTCCAGGGCAGGTGGTCACTGTGGCTACATGCAGACCACAAAACTCCTGGCAGGGTCGTATTGGTGGCCGCACAGGGTTCGGGACATTAAGAAATATATTTAGGCATGCGCCTCGTGTGCTCGGGTAAGCTTCCTTAAACAGAGAGTGGAGACGTTTGCTGACACACCGCTGCGTCCCACTACAACTTATGCTCCGGGCGGTTTTGCTGCTCCTGTTGTCTCCCACATGTCCCTTCTTAAACCAGGCGATCTTGCCGCCTCTGATACCTTCCACGTGTCCCGGTTTTCCGTGTCACCTACCGGGACATCAGACTTGCCTTCAGATGAGTCTGAGGCCTATGCCTCTGATGGGCACAGGGTGGTGGATTGGAAGGCTCAGAGAGGAGGGGGCCCTAGGAGGGGGGGTAATGTTAGGAGTCAGGTTCCTGCGTTTGCTCTGCAGGAATCCAGACCCTTACATTCTGCGGTCTCTTTCTCTTTATCTACCGCAGAGGAGATTTGCTGCAAGGCAATCTCTCCAGGGGCCAAGTCCCTCTGTCCCCCTACTGAACATGCTCATGAGACGGTTTCCCATTGGAGATCGGGAGTCATGTGCTCAGGTCCTGCTCCAGATCTCATTGGTCCATCTCGGAGATCTGGAAGCTTCCGGAAGGTCCCGGCTGCTATAAAAAGCGCGCATGGCCCTTCCACCGTGCGCTAGTATAGACTATACTGCTATGTGTGAATGGTGACAAATGTATGTTTCTGGTGATTGACTTATTATGAAACCCCTTCCCTCTGATATTACGCATGTGGTTAGGGAATTAGTTCAGTAGTCTGCGCCAGTCTGTGGCAAGTCTTAGGCCACTGTGCACACCGCACCTCTGCGCTAGCGTCCGACATAGCGCCTGCTTTGTAGCTGTGTCGTCCAGCGGCAGTGTCCTGCGCCGCGCTGCAGTTGCAGCCCTTCTTGGCGTTCGCAGTAGCAACGCCGCACACGGTAGGTCTAGACGGACACAGCCCCTCTGTCTTAGTTCATGCTCCTGTGACCTTATACCGTGTGTGCATTTACCTGAGGCCTGTGACTCTAACAGGCTCAGCCTTTTTGTATGTTTTTGTTGCGGCACCTCTGTGTGTGAACAGAGCCCGTCTGCCATTACTCAGCAGCGGTTGTAACTCCTACTGCACGGTGGACCCCGAGCAGCGAACGCACTTTAGTATTATTTTTATTTGTGTTAGGAACGGCGGAACGCACTAAAGTGTGGAACTAAGCCCCACGAGATTGGAGTGGTCAAAGACCTGATACACTCCATTATAATAGGACAGGACTTTATCTTATTCTAGGACATATGTCGGAAAGGGGATGTACCAAGTGACTCAGATAAGAGCAGGGTCACCCTTAAAAACCCCTAATCACAGTCGTATGCAGATAGGTTTCCCCTGTGTGTGCTTGTGAATGATGACAAGACAGTGACATCTGAGGTTGACGTTTCCGAGTTGGGAGCTCCCGGGGAGAACTTTGGGACTGCTTAACTGAAGGACCTTACGCTAAAAGGGGTGTATGATAACTTCACTGTGTTTAAAAAAGGTTGAGCCAGGAGTCGACACAAGGCTTCCACACTTTGCAGTAAATGGGGATTTGCCATTTCAGGTGACTAATCTAGGGGAAGAGGTATTGGAACAACTGGTATTACCAGGGCCCTATAGGCGTAGGGTGTTAGACGTGGTCTATTCTCATATCTTGGGTGGGCATCTTTTGGTAGACAAGCCAAAGAAGCGGATTCTTTGAAGGTTCTACTTGCCCGGATGTCACCAAGACATTTCAAGCTATTGTAGGTCCTGTCCTACTTGCCAGATAACCGCCACAGTCTCTCACTTCCAGAGTCCCCTAGTCTTGTATCTCATTATAGAGTTCCCATTTATCCGCATTGCCATGGATCTAGTCAGACCCTTGATAAAATCCTCCCGAGGGCATCAATATATCCTGGTGGGTCCTGGACTATGCGACACGTTATACGGAGGCGGTACGTCTAAGAAACTCCTCAGCCAGAAGTATAACCCAATTTATGTCCAAAGTAATGAGAGAGTTGTGTAAAAACTTCCAGATTTTGCAACTCAGGATGGCTGTATACCATCCACAAATGGACGGCCTGCCAGAGAGGTTTAAGAAGACCACGAAAGCCATACTCAATAGAGTCATAAAGAAACATGTTCGAGACTGAGACTGCCTATTCCCGTATCTGCTGTTTTTCATTAGGGAAGTTACACAGGCCTCTCCGGAGTTCTCCCCATTTGAACTGTCGTATGGCCAAAACCCTTGCAGTTTCCTGGATGTTGCAAAGGATACCTTTGAATCACGTGTTACACCCCACCGAAGCATTAAGCATTTCTCCCAGATGCAAGCGATTTGCAGAGGTAATGCCAATTGTAAGAGAGAACCTCCTCCAGACTAAGTGGCAAGGGCCCGTAAGGGCCAGTAAGTGGTTGAAAAACTGAGTGAAGTTAACTATAAAGTCCTCCAGCCAGGGAATAGAAAAGCCTATCAGGTCTACCACGCCAACATTTCAAGCCATGGCATAAGAGAGCGCCCGGGAATTCTCCTTGTCTGGGGGATAACCCTGGAGCAAATGTTGAGGATGTCAAGGTTTCAGAGACACTATCATCAGCCCAGAAACAACAGTGGTAAGAACTGAGTTGAGACCTGTTTTCAGAGTTGCCAGGATGTACTCAGATCATGGAGCATGAAAATTGAATGGAACCGCATGTGCGGGTAAACCTTAAGCCATTTTGAATCCATGAAGCCCACCACGATGTGATTTCGAAGGATATGAGCAGAGTGTTGAGCCTGGGCGTCATCAGAGTCTTCGGTCTTCGAGCGGGTTGGTCCAGTCATTTGTCCTTGTACTGAAACCAAATGGAAAATTACAGTTTTGCAATGATTATTGTAAGCTGTATGAGGTGTCCAGGTTGGATGTGTATTCGATGCCCTGGGTCGATGAGCTCATTGAGAGGTTGCGGTCAGCAAGATACATCACCACCCTGGGTCTAACGAAATGGTACTGGCAAATCCCCATATCCCAAACAGCCAAGGTGAAGATGGCCTTTTCTACACCTGGTGGGTGTTTCCAATAGACCAGGATGCGTTTTTATCTGTATGGAGCCCCAGCCACCTTCCAAAGGGCCATGGACCGGGTGCTAACTCCTCACACGAAATACGCTGCAGCTTACCTAGGCAATATTGTGATCTTCAGCCTAGATTGGGAAAGTCATCTGCAGAAAGTCCAGGCGGTACTCAATGCACTGAGGAAGTCGGGTTGGGAGCCGTCTTGTCACAGGAAATGAAGAGGAACATCCAATCCTTTCCCTAAGTAGGAAACTTTAATCCTGTGAGAAAAATTATGCCACTGTGGAAAAAGAATGCTTGGTCATCAAATAGGCGATTAAAACACTTTGAAGTACTGCTTGCTGGGCCAAAAGTTCAGGTTAGTTTCAGACCATGCGCCCCTAAGATGAATGAGGGAAAAGAACGGGAAGAATACCCAGATGACTAGGTGGTTTCTGGCACTCTAAGACTTCAGCTTCTATGTGGAGCATAGGCCAGGAAACTACACATTAACGCAGATACCGTGTCAAGGTTGCTTCAGTGATATAAACCTGAAAGTATTGCTTCAGCATCTTATGTGCTGAGAGGGCTTACTCGGCCATGACAGGTCCAAGTCTATTATGAACAGCCGAAGTGGTGGGCAGGACAACTGTTCACTATACTGTATTTATAAAGATCTGTATTCTAATGTCCACTTATTTATGCATCTCAGTGATCAAATTGGTAAGTGTGCTTTATGTTCAAAATTCATAAAGCTGTCCATAAATAAAAAGCTTTTTCAAAAAGTGCATGCAATTGTCAATTCATACATATAAATATGTCTAATTTCCTATGTGTACAGTTGTGCTCAAAAGTTTACATACCCTGGCAAAATGTTTGCTTTCTTTGCCATTTTTCAGAGAATATGAATGATAACACCAATCCTTTCTCTCCACTCATGGTTAGTGGTTTGCTGAAGACATTTATTGTCAACACAAAACATCCAAATGACCCTGATCAAAAGTTCACATACCCCATTTCTTAATACCGTGTATTGCCCCCTCTGACATCAATGACAGCTTGAAGTCTTCTGTAGTAGTTGTGGATGAGGTTCTTTATTTTCTCAGACGGTAAAGCAGCCCACTCTTCTTGGCAAAAAGCCTCCAGTTCCTGTAAATTCCTGAGCTGTCTAGCATGAACTGCACACTTGAGATTTCCCCAGAGTTGCCTCAATGATATTTAGGTCAGGAGACTGAGATGGCCACTCCAGAACCTTCACGTTGTTCTTTGTTGTTCAACACTTATTATTAGAAAAAAGGCAAAGAAAACAAAAATTCTGCTGGGGTATGTAAACTTTTGAGCACAACTGTACATAGAATTGTATATATGATTGTCAGTGTGAGAAATCACTGCACAGTGCTAAGAGGATTGTATAGTATTTGAGGTAGCAGAATGTCAAAGTGATCTCTTGAAATAGGCACATGTTAGGCAGGGCACCTTCACAATTCTAATAAAGGATTAAATAAGTAGGTGTTGAAATTGTAAGGGAAAACCAAAGCTTGTCTTCTAAGCAACCAGTCAAGAGCTTTTGAGAAACTTGACTTTCTGCATGATACGCCATCCATCTTTGCAATGGTTTACAGAAGGGGTTCAAAACATTTTTTGGTCATGGGGCTGCAATGCCATACTGAATAAATAAATCACAGGTGCAGCCAAAAATTTAAACCGGTACTTATATTGATACATCACCAGAACAAAGTTTTGAGTATTTGAAGAGATTCTGTTCAGTTTTTGCTTCAAAAAATAAGTTTGAACATATGCTAACTTACACTGAGTTGCTAAAGCAGAAACAGAGCACAATCTGGCCAGATGCTCTTCAGGAACTCAAAACTCTAAGTTTTGAGGATTTTTAAGTTTTAACCCCTTCCTGACATCAGACGTACTATCCCGTCCATGGGACCCGGGCCCCTATGCCCATGGACGGGATAGTATGTCTACCGCGATCAGCGGCGCCCACGTGGTGAGCGCCGCTGATCGCGGACGGGTGTCAGCTGATTATCACAGATGACACCCGGCACAATGTGTCAGGGGCGGTCACGGACTGCCCCCGACACGTTAACCCCTTGCACACCGCGATCAAACATGATCACGGTGTACCGGGGGTTAAAGGGAAGCATCCGCAGGGAGGGGGCTCCCTCCGTGCTTCCCTGAGCCCCCCACGGCAGCGCAATGTGCAGCGCTGCTGCCGGAGGCTCCTTTCCTGCAGGCCCCCAAATCCAAGATGGCGACGGGGGCCTGCAGGTAGCTGGCTTCCTCAGTGCCTGCAAAGCGCAGGCATGAGGAAACCTTGTGCACTGCCTGTGACAGATTGCTGATCTGTCACAGTGATCTGTGATGTGACAGATCAGCGATCTGTCACAGAACAGTGATGTCCCACCTGGGACTATTTAATAAAGTAAAATAAAAATAAAGTGTTAAAATAATTTAAAAAAAATCGCCAAATAAATTACAAAAAAAAAAAAAAATATTCCCCCAAATAAATCCATTTTTTGAAAATAAAAAAAAAAACAATAAAAGTACACATATTAGGTATCGCCGCGTCCGTAACGACCCGCCCTATAAAACTGTCCCATTATTTAACCCCTTTAGCGAACCCCTTAAAAAATAAAAATAAAAAACGAAGCAAAAAATAATGATTTATTATCTTACCGTCAAACAAAAAGTGTAATAACGCGCGATCAAAAAGACGCATATAAATATCCATGGTACCGCTGAAAACGTCATCTTGTCCCGCAAAAAACGAGCTGCCACACAGCATCATCAGCAAAAAAATAAAAAAGTTATAGCTCGCAGAATAAAGCGATGCAAAAATAATTATTTTTTATATAAAATAGTTTTCATTGCATAAAACCGACAAAACATAAAAAAACAACCTAAATGAGGTATCGCTGTAACTGTACTGACCCGAAGAATAAAACCGCTTTATCAATTTTACCGCACGCGGAACGGTGTAAATGCACCCCCCCCAAAAGAAATTCATGAAACGCTGGTTTTTGTTCATTCTGCGTCCCAAAAATCGGAATAAAAAGCGATCAAAAAATGTCACGTGCCCGAAAATGGTACCAATAAAAACGTCAACTCGTCCCGCAAAAAATAAGACCTCACATGACTCGGTGGGTCAAAATACGGAAAAATTATAGCTCTCAATATGTGGTGATGCAAAAACTATTTTTACAATAAAAAGCGTCTTTTAGCGTGCGACAGCCGCCAAAAATAAAAACCGCCATAAATAGTAAATCAAACCCCCCGTTATCACCCCCTTAGTTAGGGAAAAATAATAAAATAAAAAAAATGTATTTATTTCCATTTTTTCCATTACAGTTAGGGTTAGGGCTAGGGTTAGGGCTGAGATTAGGGTTAGGGGTGTGTTGGGGTTCGGGTTGGAGTTAGAATTGGGGGTTTCCACTGTTTGGGCACATCAGGGGCTCTCCAAATGCAACATGGCGTCTGATTTCAATTCCAGCCAATTCTGAGTTGAAAAAGTCAAATGGTGCTCCTTCCCTTCCAAGCTCTGACATGCGCCCAAACAGTGTTTTACCCCCACATGTAGGGTATCAGCCTACTCAGGACAAATTGCAAAACAATTTTTGGGGTCCAATTTCTCCTGTTACCCTTAGGAAAATAAAAAATTGGGGGCAAAAATATCATTTTTGTAGAAAAAAATGATTTTTTTATTTTCACGTCCGAGCGTTATAAAATTCTGTGAAGCAATTGGGGGTTCAAAGTGCTCACCACACATCTAGATAAGTTCCTTAGGGGGTCTAGTTTTCAAAATGGGGTCATTTGTGGGGGGTTTCCACTGTTTAGGTACATTAGGGGCTCTCCAAAGGCAACATGACACCCGCAGACCATTCCATCAAAGTCTGCATTCCAAAACATCACTACTTCCCTTCCTAGCCCCGACGTGTGCCCATACAGTAGTTTTCTCCCACATATGGGGTATCAGCATACTCAGGACAAATTGGACAACAACTTTTGGGGTCCAATTTCTCCTGGTACCCTTGGGAAAATAAAAAAAATGGTGACTAAAAGATCATGTTTGTGGAAAAAATACAAATTTTTTATTTTCACGCCCGGGCGTTATAAACTTCTGTGAAGCACTGGGGGGTTCAAAGTGCTCACCACACATCTAGATAAGTTCCTTAGGGGGTCTAGTTTCCAAAATGGTGTCATTTGTGGGGGGTTTCCACTGTTTTGGTACATCAGGGGATTTCCAATCGCGACATGATGTCCGATCTCAATTCCAGCCAAAAACGTCAAATGGCGCTGCTTCCCTTCCGAGCTCTGCCATGCGCCCAAATAGTGGTTTACCCCCACATGTGGGGTATCAGCGTACTCAGGACAAATTGCACAATAACTTTTAGGGTCCTGTTACCCTTGGGAAAATAAAAACTGGGGTGAAAAGATCATTTTTGTGGAAAAAATATGATTTTTTAATTGTACCGCTGTACGTTATAAACTTCTGTAAAGCCCTTGTGGGTTCAAAGTTCTCACCACATATCTAGATAAGTTCCTTGGGGGGTCTAGTTTCCAAAATGGGGTCACTTGTAGGGGTTTTCCACTGTTTAGGTACATCAGGGACTCTCCAAACGTGACATGGCGTCCGATCAGAATTCCAGACAATTTTGCATTGAAAAAGTCAAACGGCGCTCTTCCATTCTGAGCTCTGCCATGCGCCGAAACAGTCGTTCCCCCCCACATATCAGGTATCAGCGTACTCAGGACAAATTGCACAATAACTTTTGCAGTCCAATTTCTCCTGTTACCCTTGGTAAAATAAAAAAAATTGAACCTGAAGTACTTTTTTTGTGAAAAAAAGTTAGATGTTCATTTTTTTTAAATATTCAAAAAAATTCCTGTGACGCACCTAAAGGGTTAATAAACTTCTTGAATGTGGTTTTGAGCACCTTAAGGGGTGCATTTTTTAGAATGGTGTCACTTTTGGGTATTTTCTATCATATAGACCCCTCAAAGTGGCTTCAAATGTGATGTGGTCCGTAAAAATAAAATGGTGTTGTAAAAATGAGAAATCGCTGGTCAACTTTTAACCCTTATAACTTCCTAACAAAAAAAAATTTTGGTTCCAAAATTGTGCTGATGTAAAGTAAACATGTGGGAAATGTTAGTTATCAAGTTTTTTGGGTGCCATATCTCTGTGATTTAAGGGCATAAAAATTCAAAGTTGGAAAATTGCGAAATTTTCAAAATTTTCGCCAAATTTCCGTTTTTCTCCTAAATAAACGTAAGTTATTTGAATGAAATTTTACCACTAACATGAAGTACAATATGTCACGAGAAAACAATGTCAGAATCACCGGGATCCATGGAAGCGTTCCAGAGTTATGACCTCATAAAGGTACAGTGGTCAGAATTGTAAAAATTGGCCCGGTCATGAACGTGCAAACCACCCTTGGGGGTGAAGGGGTTAACATAGCCATGTTGCAAGTTTTGGATTACTACACATGTACAAGGTCAGAACCAACATCAGCACATGAATGCAGAGCCAGAACCACGGTCAGTACATGTATACAGCGCCAAAACCACCATCAGCGAAAGCAGCTCCAGAACCATTAGTACATGAATTAATCATCAAGCTTAGCAGAGAGATCAGTTGCAATGTCAGGTAAGCCCCACATACACTTGTATGAAAATAACCTACAACTCCCAGTATGTATTTTGCAGTGGTTAGGAGATACTGGGTGTTAACAGTCATCATCAGACTGCGGACCACACAAGAACCACAGAAGTCATGAGACATAGTCTGTATTACAAGTAAACAATTACATCCAGGTACCTTATATTTAACATGATTTAAGACTTTCCCGTCACTTTTTGTCTCAATGTAGCAATAGACAACATGAAGAGATTTCATGCCCAGAGCACGTCTCCAGACTTCGCTCTTCTTAATCTTCAGCAAAGATTATCGACACCGTGGCCCTAAAAATACCTGAATAAATAGTTGCCTGTATTTCCTACATAAAATATCCCCCCTCATTGCTCTTCTCCAAAATATTCCTTGCACACTGCCACCTCTGCAAAATGTCCCCTGCACACTGTGCCTCTCCAAAATATCTCCCCACACTGTGCTTTTCCAAAACATGGAATTTCACTGTTTTTTTAAAGGTTTGCATCAGTTCATGTCAAAAGCATGTCTACAACTGTGAACATTTGGTTTTCTTTTTATTGTAAAACAAACAACAAATAGGAAAACATACTGAAAACTTCAGCGTGCATAACTATTCACCTGCCTAAATTCATTACTTTGTAGAGCCTCCTTTTACGGCAAATACAGCTGCAAGTCGATTTGGATATGTCTGTGTGAGCTTTGCACATCTTGCAAATGGGATTTCTGCCCATTCCTCAAGGCAAAACTGCTCCAGCTGCTTCAAGTGAGATGTTTTACTCTGGCGAACAGCAATCTTCAATTCTAACCACAGATTTTGGATTAGGGTCTGGGCTTGGACTAGGCCACTCAAAAACATTTACACATTTCCCCTTAAACCACTTGAGGGTTGCTTTAGCAGTATGATTTGGCTCATTGATTACAAAAATATTTAAACACAAATTGTAATGTAACAAAATAGGTAAAAAGCCCAGGGGGGAAGATGTGAAAACGTTTGCAAGCAACTGTATCTCTTACACACGGCACCTCTGCAAAATACCCCCTGCACAATTTGCTTGCGCAAATTTCCCCCGCACTCTCCATCTGCAAAATATACTCCACATACTACGCCTCTTCAAAATATCTCCTCACATTGCCCCTCTTCAAAATATACCCTCCATACTATGTCTTTCCAAAATATCTCCCCACACTGCCCCTCTACAAAATATCACCCCCCTAGACATACAAACACTGCACCTCTGTAAAATATCCAGAGCACACTGGTCCTCTGAATAAAGTACCCCCCTACAACTACCTCCCTCAAAATTATGTCCCCTTTCAAAATTGTCACCCCATTATAGTCTCTCAGAGTAACATTAACCACCTCCCCACCTCATCCGAAATAATAAAGCCTTCAATCTTCGGCTCCATGATGGAGCGCTGACCATTGGCCGTGTCGTCCCTTATCCGGGAGCTTCAGTGCCGGCGGCAGTGTGATGTCAGCTGCTCCTTTCCCGGCTCCACAGTGTTCAAATGTATTTATGTTCAAAAGATGCAAATACATTTGAATACAAGAAGAAGCAGAGGCTCATCCCGGACAGCTCTGCAGGCCGCACAACATCCTTCGGCGGGCCGCATGCTTCCTGCTGGCCGTATGTTGTAGAGGCCTGCATTATGCCAAACAATGCTTGTATAATACCACTATACAGTCCATATATAACACCTGCATATAGTGACCATAACTATAAACCTTCAGTAGCTACATAACAGGGCCTACATAATTGTAATAATCATTAACCACAAAACACGGCTATCCTAAAGAACATTACAAGCTATAAAGCTATAAATAATATTGCCAAATAGTGCTCTATTCAGTAGCCATCCCACTGTCAGAATGCCGCACTATGTTTTGTTTCCCACCGAGAAGAATAATTGTATGAACAGGATCAAAAATTATAATTTTGGTCTAGTTAGCACAGACCAACAACATAGCAATATGAATGCTTTTAGAAATGGAGACTGACAGCCATTGTTATCTGCAATCCAAATAATTTAATAATGTAAGACAAGTAATTCTTATTTATCACTTTTTCTTTTTTCTCCCTAATTTCAAATCCAACCAAAACTAAATATTAAAAAAACTATACTCGCAGATACGCCGTAAGTACATTTATTCAAGTAAATGTGCCAAAAATGGTACCTACACAAAATACAACTCGTCTTGAACAAACAGAAAGACGCATACAAATAGCTAAA
The DNA here is from genome assembly GCF_039654945.1 of Dendrobates tinctorius. Classification (NCBI taxonomy): domain Eukaryota; kingdom Metazoa; phylum Chordata; class Amphibia; order Anura; family Dendrobatidae; genus Dendrobates; species Dendrobates tinctorius. Next base: position 73,137,635 of record NW_027361676.1, read on the forward strand.
AAAAACAAAACTGCGACTGCTGGAATGAAAAGAGAAATAATCAAAAACAGTCTTCCCGTCCTCGAGGCCAAAATTAGCTCTGTGTTCCTGGGAATAGGAACACATTTCTATTATATTGTTTTATTCAATTTTCTTCTTTGTGAAAAATTGTTTTGCCTAAAAGCTTAAAAAGAGATTCTGAAAATATAACACGGAAAAAGCATGTGTCAACGTATTGTAAGCTGCTCACGATGTAGGTCCAAGAATTAGACGAGTTTCTAATTTTCAGCTTTTCCATTGGCATTATCTATTTTCTGACAAATTAAATGAGAGGTTTATTTGCAAAAAAAAAAGGCTTCTACTGATTGTCTACGTCAGGGCCGGTTCCAGATTTTTGTGGGCTCCGGGCGAAAGTGTCTCAGTGGGCCCCTTTAACATGTACCACAATTCATGATGCACAGATACGGCAAAGAAATATAGGTATAGTACAATGCCAAAGATATCACTAACTTCTTATATTATATGAGTGATCTCTATTGTAAATTCTACAATGGCTCAGAAACCAGCAAATCCTCGCAGAGCACAGTGCGTGCCCTAGTGTGGATTCAAAAGTTTTCATTTAAGATCGGACAGTATAGAACTCCATACAGTATTCTGGGCATCACATAGTCTTCCATACAGTTTTTTGGGCCCCATATATTGCTTCATACAGAATAATGAGCCCCAAATATTGCTTCATACAGAATAATGGGCCTCATATAATGCTCCATACAATATAATGAGCCCCAAATATTGCTTTATACAGAATAATGCTCCATACAGAATAACGGGCCCAATATAATGCTCCATACAGAATAGCAGGCCCAATATAATGATCCATACAGAATAACGGGCCCAATATAATGATCCATACAGAATAATGGGCCCAATATAATGATCCATACAGAATAATGGGCCCAATATAATGATCCATACAGAATAACGGTCCCAATATAATGATCCATACAGAATAATGAGCACCCATATAATGATCCATACAGAATAATGGGCCCCATATAATGCTCCATACAGAAAAATGGACAACATATAATACTTCATACAGAATGGGCCTCATACATTGCTCCATACAGAATAGGCCCCATACATTGCTCCATACAGAATTGGCCACATATAATACTCCATACAGAATAATGGACATCATATAATGCATCATACAGAATAATGGGCCCCATATAATGCTCCATAAAGAATAATGGACACCATGTAATGCTCCATACAGGATAATGGGTACCATATAATGCTCCATACTGGATAATGGGCCCCATATAATGCTCCAAACACGATAATGAGCCCCATATAATGCTCCATACAGGATAATGGGCCCCATATAATGCTCCATACTGGATAATGGGCCCCATATAATGCTCCATACAGGATAATGGGCCCCATATAATGCTCCATACAGGATAATGGGCCCCATATAATGCTCCATACAGGATAATGGGCCCCATATAATGCTCCAAACAGGATAATGGGCCCCATATAATGCTCCAAACAGGATAATGCTCCGTACATATAGAATGGGCCCCATATAATGCCCCATAGAGAATAATAGGCTCATCTCCCCCGTTGGGCTCATTCTCATCTCCGCTGGGCTCATCACTAGTGGCTTCCATAAGTTACATACCATACCCTCCTCGGAGTCCCCCTGGAGGTTTGTCATTATCAGCATGTTCCTCCTGATGAATTGTAATGATTATGAAGCAATGAGACCCCGGCCCCGGCCCGGTCCCCCCTAATCATTTTTTCATTGTAACTATCACCCCTCCCCAGGTATCACCCCCTCCCCCTGGAGCCTCAGCGAGCGCCTGGATGTGTCGGTGTCTCCGGACGGTCCCTCCGTTCCGTTTCCATGCACACAAACTAAGCTTCTGTCCTCCGCCCGCCTCCTCCTGTCTCCGCCTCGTCACATCCTCCCTGCGCGGCACACGTGAGAAGAAACAGGGGGAGGGGGACAGGGGAGCTCTCCACCAATCACAGAAAGACACTCCTGACTGCTTGGACTCTGATTGGCTGACGGCACGCTATCGTTGGCCTGAATGAGAATGTATGCATCCAATAGAAGCGCATCTGCTGCCGGCGCGCCGCCACTGATTCAAGCCAAGGTCGCATTCCCAGACAGTGTGAGTGGGCCCCCCGTCTCGCCAGGGCCCCGGCACTTGCCCGGGTACACCGGGTGCTGACGCCGGGTGTGGTTTACATATTGATCAATGTAAAACCTACAAAAGCCAAAATGAGCAAAAACCCTGCTGTAGCTAAATAAGTAAAAGCAAAAGTGCATCTAAATAATGCAGAGTTTTTAGTAATACTGTTTTTGATCAAAAATAGCATGAAAGCCATCCCACCACGACACGGTAACTCTGTTCGGGACGGTCCTGCACTGTCTAATATTAAAAACTTTGTCTTGTGTCAAAGTTGACCTCAATGTGTGAACAAGGGCAGACAAAAGGACTGGGTCCCAAACAGTAGACACCAGTCTGGGGAAGCCTTATATACAATTTCCAGCTCAGGAGAGGGAGGCCACACCCCAGCTTGCACAGAATGCAAAAAATTCAAAGAAAAAACACAAAAATTGAGCTTGGGTTGCGTTGATACACATGCAGCACATAAATGCATGTTGACATTGGCCATAAAACATAAAACCTACAAAAGATCAATGTGTTAGTTTTATGTATAAGTAGCCTTACTAGGCTGTGTGTTTCTGTTTCAATAAAATCATTGTCTTACGAGCAGGAGGTTATCACTAGAGGACTAGGTGTCTCGTGCCTCCTAGTCAACTACTCTGTGCAACCACACCCACACCACTGATTGGTGGCTTTCTGCCAATACACAGTGTACACAGGAAGTGGCCAATCAGTGGTGTGGGCAGGGTTATACAGAGCTCAGCATTCCACACTCTCCTAATTTTGCAGCTGAGAAAACTGTGATTCTGTCACAACTGCTGATCCCAGTAAACTGATTGCTGGAATCAGGATCTCTGTCCCGATGTCATGTTGCTATCAGACTAAATAGCAGAAATTTGCTGACAGATTTTCTTTAACATACACAATATGAGTGGAGCTATCAATACTAGCTATGCTGTGAGCAGTATCAATTGAAATGTGCTGCCAAGATACCAAGGTCTTTTAATATCTAAAATGTTTTTCAGCAGCGCAACATCATTATATTGCGGAGTGTGTATTGAGTTTCTTCAGTGCCTATTACTTTATTTTAGTTTTAGGTTATTGGTTTTACATTTTAACAATTAAACAATTTGTAGTATAAAAACACTGGCAGAAGCAAACCTTGAGAATCAATGAAAAGAAAAATAGTTTGAACCAAAAAAAATGTATTTAATATATACAGTATTTGATAGCTGAAACCTAATAAGCAGATCTATAGTCTAGGCTCTATGTTCCCACAGTCCTACCAGTAAAGGGCTTGTCTGATTTACAAATGCAATTTTCATAACCCCGTTCGAGAATTCTGAGCTAATAGATGGAAGTTCTCCATTCAAAGCCCTGATGGACTTGTTTGCTTGGATCCTTTTCTGCAGTTGTATCTCCTTTCGTAAGTGGAGTAAGTGCTGATTTCTACAAGCCCTGATCCAGGCTTAGTGAGTCACAGGCATAAATATATGAGCAACACGGGAAATCCCATATGTGGAGTTGTCTTTTGTAACTTGAGATATGATTTTTATGCATTTGTCTCTTGTCACTTGATCATGCCAATCTTTTCTATATTTTTTTGTTGATTCTGTCTTTAAACTTTGAGGTTTTATTTCTATAATTTTTATAACTTGCCTTTTTTAAGCTAAATATAGTGGTTATGTATTATTTTTATATGGTTTTAAATGGTTTCTCCAGTGAAAACAAAGCATCACCTATCCATGAGGGTGTCTGACTGCATCCACATCGATTAGCATAAAGGGAAATTTTCATCCCCGTTAGAATAAGCTGCAGTGCTCAAGTTCAACCGCTGCGCCCATCACTTCCCACGATGTTGTCGAGTGCTGCTCTTGGCTTTTTGCAGCACCTATGAAAGGGGGGAAATTTGGACGATTTCTATTCCTGCACCCCTAAACAGCTCCTTGAGTGCGTCTATGTGGTTACAATTCTGTTACAGGCACTTCAGGTTTAGTTCTTGCAAATTTTGTGCAGCACTGGACCCCTTTCATTTCCCGATGCAGAAAACAGACGGTTTTGCAAAACTAAAGTCTTGTTAACAGAGGTTGAAACATATAGAAAAGGGGTAACAGGAACGATGCTTGACCTTTTCAATACAGAGGCACATTTGTAGTGGTTACATAACCTTTGAAGAACGTTGCATATGCATAACAGGTTACGCCTGGGGGGCCTTCATATTCCTGGTACAGGGTCACACGGGTCAACGTGTTATACTGCGCCACTGTATCCTAACTACACTCTGTGAACGGGGTAACGTAGTGCTCACTAGCTACCACCTTAAGAACATGCTCCACCCGGGCTGACCCATATTCTTTCACTGCTGACCACCAAGTCTGGCTAGCACTGAGACTTGCTTAAAATCTTCTTGCATACATACTCCAACTTGGCTGCTATGTGGAAGTTTCCCGCCACTATATATTGCCTAGTGAATAAGTTGCTCCCTTGCCGGTCTGTTACTTCAAACATATCCAATGATGACAGAACTGTCTGAGGGTGTCCTTTCTTTCTCTCAAGCTCTCTCTAGACTGATCTGAAAACCAGGAAGTAAAACACTGGTTCCCATTACCCCTCGGCAACTCTGGGTTGGCCCTACAGTTAACCCTGTCACCCCTGCCTAACAGGAAGCTGCAACCTACTTGAGAATAAAATACACAATAAAATACAATTTACACACAATAAAACCGGAGTCTTCAGAGAAGGTGAGTCTTCATCTTCTCCACATTTACACCTACATAGGGAAAGGATGGAGCGGCTGTAACAGGGATACAAGTTACCATCCGTGATAAATAATTTTTTTAATTTAGAAAATAGAAATTAGCACAGAGGAGGGACTAACTGCATAATGAGTTTAGGAAAATGTGCACCACGCTCCAAATTATTATGCAAATTATATTTTTCTGTGATTTTCTTAAATGGTCAATAAAATTGAGTATGTAATAATGTTCAAATCATCAATCGTTAGAGAATAAATTGCATTTTATTGGAAAGACCTCTAATAACAGTATTTTTTCAAAAGTAAAACAACTCTAACTGCCCTGCTCCAAATTATTGTGCACAACAAAGTTTCCAAATATTTTATAGGTTGTAAAGAACTGGAAATGGGCATTTGGTGATTTTGCAGCATTAAGAGGTCAGTCTTACTGAAATCAAAAGCTTTTTCAATTAAAAAACCTCTTAACAGGCCAAGTTAGATGTTAACATAGGACGCTTCTTTGATATCACCTTCACAATTCTTGTACCCTTGTGGTTTTTGAGGTAGTTGCTTGAATCATAGAATCATAGATTTTGTAGCAGGATGTCAGAATAGCCTCCCAGAGCTGCTGTTCTGCTGTGACCTGCCTCCCACTGTCATAGATCTTTTTCTTGAGGATACTCAAAGGCTGTGTTCACACGTTGCGTTTTTTTTCTTGTTTTTCCCATGGATTTACCAAAAAATCCGCTCAAAAAATGCCTAAAAGAAGCTTCCCATTCATTTTAATGCATTTTGCACTTTTTGTGCATATTGATGCGTTTTTTACCGCAAAAAAAACGCTTTGCAGTAAAAAAAACACAGGATGCTCATTAATTTCGCGGTATATTCCGCATTTCTGGCTATTTTCTGTGTCTGGAGACTCTCCGGAAAAAATCGTGGCAAACAACGCGCAAAAATCGCGGCAAAAACGTGCGGGGGAAAAAACGCGCGTTTTCTGGGAAGGAGTCCGGTTTTCATGCAGAAATTTTCTGCATACATGTGCACATAGCCTAAAGGTTCTCAATTGGGTTGAGGTCAGGAAAAGATGGTGGCCACACCATGAGTTTCTCTCCTTTATGCCCAGATCAGCCAATGACTCAGAGGTATTTTTTTGTAGTATGAGATGGTGCATTGTCATGCATAAAGATGATTTTGCTACAGATGGAACGGTTTTTCTTTTTGAACTTTATAAAGCTCTCTAAACATGCTTCTGGCCCAAAACATGACTCCGTCACCTCCATGCTGACATCACAGCCTTGTTGGGACATTGTGGTCATCCTTCAACCATCCACTACTCCATCCATCAGGATCATCCAGAGTTGCACGGGACTCTGATTAATAAACTGTTTTAAGATCACTCTTCATGCATGTCTGGGCCCAATGCAATCATTTCTGCTTGTAAGCACTGCTTAGGCATGGCCGAATAGTAGGCAACTGTGAACCTCTGGAGGATCCTATACCTTGGGGTTTGTAGGATTCCAGAGGCACCAACTGTTTCAAATACCTGTGTTGTAGCTGCTTTTTGTTCTGACCAAGCGTCAGCTATGCCAGATCACCAGTGAGTCCGGATTGTGAGGTTTTTCGCCCTTCTGTTGCAAGCGCTTGGAGACAAAGAGACTCAACACACAAGCCGTGGTCAAATCACTTTATCTGACGTAATGAAATACAAGGAAAACTTTTATACCATTTACAAGAAATGCAACGCTATGGAGCTCATGTAGCTCCCCCATCACCTTCAGAGTTATGCCATGTTTACAATGTACCCAGAACATGTTGCTGAGAACAAATATGATAACAAGTATAGTTTCCTTGAACACAGAGACTAATAGTCTACATGAGAATAATTCTAGCAATATTAGGCAAAAGGCAATTGAAGTCTTAAAGGCATTTAAAGGGATATAAAGCAAACCATTAAGTCTTCTATATCAATTTCCCCCTTTTGTAAATAGTATAACCTTTGCCACAGGGTCAGCTGATGTCCACAAAGGAGCTACTGTCTCATGGGTCTAGTACCCATAAGGGGGCTTCCTACCTGCTTCGCCCATCCAACCTCAGTGTGGACACTCACTTTCCCCATCAGCAATAGCTACCTGGGGTCTATGATACACTACAGAAGGTTCAGCCTTAGATTCTTTTTTTATGCATACATTATTCAGTAGCTTAAGTACTACATATATTAGCGCTTTTACGGCTACATAAAACAATAAGCAAAACAACAAAATTTGCATACAAAGTCTGTACAATGCCAAAAATCCATCCTGCAAGGCCATTAAACCAATTTGCTGGATTTAGAAAAGAGAATGTGTTACCCCACCAGGAGTCTCTGCTTGCACTGTGTTATTTTAACCATTGGTCTCTAAGTTCACCTATTTTGTCTATACTGGCACTGATCTGGAGATTGCCAGCAGGGTCAATATAATTACAACAGGTGGGACCCATTATCTGACACATTCCTCTTTCTTTTGCTGTCAGGTAATCTCGTACTATAGTATGTTGGTTAGTAACTATGATTAATTGTCTCTGTATTGTATTAGTTTAATTAAGAACTTCAAGAATCTGGAAAATCTGATCGTCCAGGAAGTTGGTAGCTTCCACTAATTTATCCCACATTTGTGTTATGAAGGGGTATATTAGCATACTACGGAATATTTTATTTGTTATCCCCATTTCTACTAGATGCGGCCTACCATTTGGCTTATTGTCTGCAGCCCTTCAATACAAAGTATGAATTGGGACTGCTGCTGTGTCTATTTTACTATGAGGAACTGTGAAAGTGGCTGGTGTTAGTTTGGCAAGAGTGCAAACCCCTCTTGTGTCTGGGCTCACCCACCTGTAGGCACGATGTCCGCAAACCAAGAATACTCCTTCGGTTAGAACACAAACGTGACCTGGGGTCTGTATACATTGGTATAAACTCAAAAGTCCTGACATAGGCTTATGGGCACACCAAGTATTATTCATTTGTTTTCCACTTATACCAGTTGTACATTTACCCCTTTCTTATTATTTTACCCATAGATGCTTTACAGCCTTCAACACCATCCTGGTACACCGTCTCCTTAACCGGTGTTTGATCATGAGTGTATATACGGAAGCAATTATTGTCCTCACCACAGGTGTTTGCTCCAGTGTGTTGAAGACTGAACCACAGTCCATCATTGGGAATGGGGTCTGAGTGAGGGATTTCAGTCCTCCTCCTGGCGACCATATTTCCGACATCTGAATCATATTCCCGCCACCACATTTGTACCTTAGGCCGCGTTATATTAAACTGAAACCAGGGATTAGCAGCCCATCTGATTACAGCCAATGAGGCAGATATATCACGGGGCACATCTTTTCCCCAAAACCTAGATTGAGTCCAAGTCTCATGGTGTATGCAGTGTGGGGTTAATACCTCCCATGGCTCCAGAGGTAAGGCTAAGTACGGCATAGTCCTCGCAGATACTGGGCTGTGTGTACAGATCCAACAGTCTTTCGATTTCTGTCCTACATGTCCTTTATAAGTAGAGCATGATGCCGAATAAGTTTGTTGTCCCAGTCAGCATTTAAGAGTTTATCCTGTGTCTATGTCACTGCCAGCAAGGTGATGAGTAGAACAGTCATTCTGCTGTTGAAAAGACCTTCTTGCAGTGACTGGCATGGATCCAGGTGGGCTTTCCCTCAAGTTTTACTGAGGTGGATGTGGTCAGCTAGACTTGGAAGGGGCCGTCAACTTGTGGGTCCAGGCTCCTTCTCACGTGTCTGCGTATAACCACCCAATCACCTGGATTCAGCTGATGCACATCTGCACTGGCATTAGGATCTGAAATGGATGAGAACACATGTTTATGCACCACATTAAGTTTTTCCTGCAAGGCCTGGACGTAGGCTGTCATAGAACCGTGTCGCATTTGTAGCACCTGTGGGAAGTACAGACCAGTCTTTGGTGCACTACCAAACAGGACTTCAAAGGGAGACAGACCTGTCTTTCTATTTGGAGTGTGTCTGACTGGAAAGAGTACAAGAGGCAAGCACTCTACCCAGCTCTTTCCTGTGTCTGCCATGGCCTTTTGAATTTTCAGTTTGTGTCCCATTTAGTCTTTCCACTTTCCCACTACTTTGTGGCCTATATGGTGTATGAAATGCTTGCTGTACACCCGGGGCCTTCATGACTTCCCTCATTATTTCTCCTGTGAAGTGTGTACCCCTATCGCTCTCTATGGCTTCTGGGACACCATACCTGCAGATCAGTTCTTTCATCAGTTTGTCTGCAGTCGTTTTAGCATTTGCACATTTTACCGAATAGGCTTCGGCCAACCAGAGAAGAGATCTACACATACTAGGGCATTTGCATACACTCCTACCTTGGTAGCTGTATGTCGTCAATCTGCAGTCTCTGAAACAGGTAGAGAGGCCTAGGTGTCGCTTTCTTAGGGACTTTTACTGTTTTACCTGGGTTGTGCTGTGCACTGATGAGGCATGATTGTACAAGTTTCGCAGCTGCGTAACTGAAACCAGGAGCGATCCAGAAGGCATCCACCATGGCACACATGTGACTTTTTAAGGCGTTAGTGAGGCCATGTGTTGCTTGCGCCATAATCGGGAACAGGGACTTTGGAAGGCACAACTTATCCTTATTCTGCCATGCTCCGTTTGATTTCAGCTCAGCTCCCATTCACCCCCGGTGTACCTTCTCTGTTTGGGCAGCCTGTTGCTGGAGAGATTTCTGGACATATAGGCTCAGTGTGGCTGGAATACGCTGACTCCCCGCCACCGTCCACTGCTCTCTCAGCCGCCTTGCTGCTACTTTAGCAGCCTCGTCCACCCTTCTGTTGCCCTCTACCTCCACGGAATCACCTTTTGTGTGTGCTTTTACCTTGACAATGCCAACCTGGACTGGTAACATCAATGCCTCCATCAATTGTTTCACCAGCTCTGCATTTTTAATGGGCTTCGAATCTGTGAAAATATTAGCGACTTTACAAGCAGCGGCTCTACACGCCTCACTGAGTGCCTTCAACTCTGCTTCCTGCGTCGACATGTGAGGAGGGAGTGGTTCAGCTCGGATTACCTCATCTGAGGATACTACTGCATATCCAGTGAAGAATCGTCCATCCTGGTGGTATCTGGAGCCATCTACCAAAAAAACCCTCAAAATCTGCATGAGGAACAGTTCTATGCAGTTATGTTCATGCATCATGTCAAAGTATTCTTCCTCACTTGCTAATACGTACACCAATTCCCCATTTTCTGGGTCCACAGGCAGGAGGGTGGCTGGTTTCAGAACGTTACATCTTTTGAGGGTGACATACTCAGTAATAAGTAGAGCACATGCAAGTCGGAGCTGTCTGGCCATAGACAGATGTTTTGGTTGAACTTGTACGAGTATGGAAAGGATTGTCAAAGTAGTGATACCATAGGGGTCTGATGACAAACAGTCATAAAGTGGCTGCAACATTTGTGAAGCAGGCCTTATCCAAGGCCTGCAGTAGGTCACTAAGCCTAGGAAAGTGTGTAGATGCTGATGTGACCTGTGTAGAGGGAGATTTTGAATTGCCTATTTCCTGTCTTCAGTCAGGTGTCTGGTACCTTTGGCAATACAATGTCCTAAAAATGTCACCTTTTGTTTGCAATACTGTAATTTGTCACGTGAGACCTTGCAACCCTTTTCTGCTAAAAAAAACATAGCAAGGAAACTGTAGCTTCCCTGCAGGACCTCTGGTCCAGGCAGAACAGCAAAAGGTCATCCACGTACTGTAATAGTACTATCAGCAGATGAGGTGATTGCCACTACTCAAGGATCCCTGCCATCGCTGCTGAATAGATGGCAGGGGATTTCTTTCCCCCTTTGTGGGAGGACTGTCCAACAATATTATTTACCTTTATGAGTAAAGGAAAAAGATGCTGACAGTCAGGGTGCAGGGGTACAGAGAAAAATGCACCTGCTAAGTCAATGACTGTGAAACATTTTGACATTACTGGGATCTGTGACAGTATTGTGTGTGTGTTAGGACAATTGAGGTCACACTCACTGTAACATCATTAATAGCCCTTAAATCATGAACCTTTCTGTAAGTGTCAGCAAACCCTTGAGTCCTTTTTCCCTAATGGGATACAATGGGGGGTTGCAGGGTGAAAATCTTTGCACTAGAACCCCTGCCTTAACATACTCTCTAATATCTCTGCTCGGGGCCATTGATTTGGCTAGGCTCAAGGTGTATTGCTTTAAACAAGGAGGAGTGGTTCCCCTTTTTTTTTTTTTTCAATTTAATCATGACAATAAGTTTATAGGGGTATTGTCGCTAACAATAAGTTTTGTAAGCACCACAATTCCAGCACCTCACTGTTTCTAGGTCCCTTGGTCCCTTATTACGTCTCCACTGTTTTCCTTGTGCTCCAGCATACATGACAGGTTGTCTTATCGTCCTTGTTTGCTCAACTTCTTTAACCACCTTAAGGAGGTCTTTTGGATCTACATATCTCCATTCAGGTCTGACTGTCTGTACTGCGTCTCGTAAGTCTTTGTTCATACCGTCAATGAATGCATTCACCAGTATTCTAACATCAAGTGGGTTTATGCGACTGTACCCCATGTATGCCCATTTCAGCTGTAACCGTCCAAAGTACATCTCTACACTCTCTCCTCTTTGCTGTGTCACGTTAGTCAGGAGTACAGACTGCTCTGATTGTTCCATTGTAGCCCACTGTTTTAGTGACTCACAGTATGTCTCCCCAGACTGTGCAGATTTATCATCCATGCCCCAAGCCTGATTCTTTGCCACATCTGTGTGTGTCTTAATTATGTGTCCTAGTGTGTCACCTGCCTTTAAACTCACCAACCTCTCTAGGTCTGCCCAGGTGCACTTATATGTCTTCTTTACTTCCTTTATGTGTCTGTAAAATGGGAATGGTTGGTTTTCAGGGTCAGGTAACTGCTTTAGCATAGCCAACTGGTCAGACGGGCTCCAGGGATAATACACCTGCATCTTTCTTATTCTAGTCGCCCTTCTAGGTCCTGATGCAGTTGGTCATCTCATGTCTACTGTCAGCTACCCACTAACCACACTATTATGTCAGCTTCTTATGTCACTGCATATGATCTTGTCTGGACAGGATTTAGCGCAATTTGCTTAGGTCAGTAGCACAGGTCACACAAGTAGCTATTCATTCTGGGTTTGTCTGAGTCTGACCACAGTGTTTACAAGTCCATCTGTTTTGTCTGGGTCTCTGGTTACACTTTGTCAATCAAAACATTCATAATACACCTTTCATACTGCTGTACATTCTCAGACACCATTTATTCACTTGCTATTTTCTTCCCTTGTCTGTGCCTTTTTGTACATCCAAACATTCACACTCTGGTATTTTTGCCTTTTTCAATATTGGTCCCACTTGTTTCACTGCTTCCTTTCTTCTCTGTCTTTTACAATTTGCATAGCTGTCTTGGATCCCATAGGGAGCACCGACCGTATACAGAAAAAGTTGCCCATGGCTTCAACCTTTTTCTCCCGACAGCTCACCTTTCTTCTGAAATGCCCTTCTAGTGTGCCTAACCTTATCTACGGGCGACCACACATAGCAAGTCAGAGCAAGCCTGCCAAGGTGTAGCAGGAAGGCTCCTTACCTCTCACCCGGTAGACCTACCCACACATAACAAGTCAGAGTGAGCCTGCCAAGGTATAACCAGAGGGCTCCTTGCCCTTGCCTCTCACCTACAACAAAAAAACCCGCTGACTAAAGTAAGAAGGCCCAGGTGTGATAGGCCTCTGACCTACATTATCAGCCATACAGTCGGCTACCTCCTTTGTTGATCCACAATTTGCTATACAAATCAATCACACAACTAGAAGCAGGTTCAAACACAAATGACCAAACAATCACTTACAATTCCCTTCTAAATTAGGCACCATATTTTACTTTCAACTTCCAACTTCAATTTAAAAAATTTCATTCCACTTCAGTTAAGTACTGTTGCTTTAAAATGCGCAAATCTTATAGCGAGCATTTCAGAACCACAGAGAATCTGAGCGCAGCTCTGGGAATCCTCTTATTAGACACTCAGCAGAGTTGAGAGAAGGGGAGAGAAGAAACCGCGCAGCGCCATCCTTCCCCCTCCCATCAGAATGTAGTGTCCTTCACAGAGTAACAGAATGCCATAGCTTTTTAGACTTGATCAAAATCAATTTCTACAAGAAAAACCTCAAAATCACAGGATTTCACTGTAAGAGCAGATAACTGTATAATGTGAGTAACTACGCCTTGCCCTTTTATGGCCAAATGCATTCAGGAAACTTTACAATGTAATGCCACATATAACACGAGCTATAGCATTACTCAATTCATTCAGTCTCATATGTAGATTTGAAATATCTATAATGCATCTGTCCGGGATCTCCCACAAACCTAGAAAGGTAACAAATCTCTTGACACAAAAATGATGTGTGATGATTCATTCATACGTGCTCATTCAGGGATTTTTTTTTTCTTTCACTTTTCGGCGGTCATTTGATAAAGAGAAGATAACAAAAATCCCTTATCTCCATCACGCCGCCTAATTCAGCTCAAAGTGAGTTGAATAATGTCCTCTGTCACATACAGAGGACCATGCCTAATGGAACCCCTCATCAATCAGGGATTTATTTATATCCCTTATACTCAATTACTCATCTCTCAACTCATTCAGAGGTTCTCATAGACATACATACAAGGATTCACACAGCCTGCCTATCTTGCGCTTTGGATTTGACACCTTAACCTACAGCAGTGTCCACTGACACACTGAGAACTCTGAGAACACCAAAGCCAACATCTTAAACAACAAGAATCAGTGAAAACCAAACCAACCAAAAACCACAGCCCTATACAAAATACAGCCTCATATGATTTACTGCCAATCCAAATAAACACTGCACAGAGTCTATTATTCAACTCTCATACGGACATACTCACCACTCACTGGTCATGTGGGTTCTTTTGAACCGTGTTGTACAGTCTTATCCAGAGATATGTAGACATCCTTTGAAAGGTTGCAGATGCAGAATCAATGTAAGAATAAATGTTCTCACCTGCTGCAGCCTGGATTCTGCATATTCAACCTCACAGGAAGCTCCCACATACGGATTCCGAATAGGCTGGTTTCCATGGCCCCTGTTGGGCATCAAAAACTGTTGTAGCTGCTTTTTGTTCTGACCAAGCATCAGCTATGCCAGATCACCAGTGAGTCCGGATTGTGAGGTTTTTAGCCCTTCTGTTGCAAGCGCTTGGAGACAAAGAGACTCAACACACATGAGCCGTGGTCAAATCACTTTATCTGACGTAATGAAATACAAGGAAAACTTTTATACCATTTACAACAAATGCAACTCTATGGCGCTCATGTGTAGGGAAGGTGACCTGACGGACGGACGGACGTGTCAGAATGGAGAAAGATAGGTATGCACAGTGTAGGTAGGTGTCAGTTATTATAGAGGGGAAACAGCTAGGAAAGTGTAGTGGACGTGCAGTACCTTGGGTGGACATTAGATGGCAGGGAGGAGTGTGAGCAAAGGACTTTACAGCAGCTTAGGGCTTTAGAAACCGTTGGTCATGGGGGGCGTGGTGACAGTTAGAGTGACAGTTTCAAGGAACCGGGAGAGTTATAAATACTGAGGGAGGGTTCCAGAAGGTTCCAGTCCCCAGGGGGAGCTCAAGTGACAGGAGGACTACGACAGTCTGTGCACTCTGAGGAGAATCCAGACCAGGGGGACTGAGGAGAGAGGACGTCAGGGGGGTGGTCCTGACAGGAAAGGACCGCAGTTGAGACGAGGTACTGGGTGTAAGACACCGTATGTGACACGACGACTGAGCAGTAGAAGCGCTGTTGGTTAATGGGCCTAAGGCGGCCACAGTGACGGAACTGTCAGGAGCGTCGACAGTAAAGGAGGGGACGGTGTGTGCAGACACGTCTCCAGTGTACGGTGTGAGAAGCGGCTCTGGAAACGGAGGGCCGCGAGGTGTGCCGTCAGTCGGACGGCAAGTGAAGAAATAAACTTGGACCTGTTGCACCCAGAATCTGCCTCCATCGTGTCTCTGTTGTCATCTCTGCGCGGTATAAAAGTAGGACCACCCCCCCCAGCTCGGCACCCCACCACCGACACTACATTTGGCGTAGTCGGCAGGATAGACGCCGCTAATACATCATCTTCTGCGGCAGGCCTGCCTCAAAGACTGGAAAAGGACTTGGACTACTCTTTGGATTACAATTACCTGTGGATTACAAATGACCTACCTGTGGAATACAAATGGGAAGCGCTGTGGCGGATCTGTGTGGCCAGCAGAGGATCCGGGGCGGTACCAGGTACTGTGCAGTATGGCGGTGTTGCTTCAGCGCAGAGGAGAGGTCCGGGTGTTTGCAGTCATGTTGAATGGACTGGGACCCCCTCCAACGTATCCCAAAAGGAAGCAGTATGTGCCTGGAGATCGACGCTTCCATATATTGGACCCTGACAGGAGGGTGGAGAGGCCTGCGGACACCTCACCTCACAGAGGGAGTGGCACAGAAGAAAAACTTGGCTGCGGCTGTCTGATGCCATTCGAGTGCTGCCCAACGGACGGTATGAGACTCTGCAGGTGTCGGGGCATCGGCCGCCTAGAGTGGCAGTGGCGGCAGGGGATGGAGCTGTGCCAGAAGTCGCCCTCAGAGCCACGGGAGAGCAGCGGGATGCTGAGCTGGGGAGTGGAGCCTGAGCGGAGTCAGCGAGAACGGCCGCCACCAATACCAGCAGAGGACTTCTCAGCGGAGCCCCCGAGTTTGGGGGAAAGACCCGCGGGACAGTGGAGCGAGGGACGGAGGCTGCGGGTGAAGCCGCGTATTGATGTGATGGAGGCCGCAGCGCCGGGGAAGGTGAGAGTACCCCCGGCACCACCAGTGCCTCCGCCAGCGGCCCTCATCATTCCGCCGCAGCACGCTGCCCCCTGCGCACCGGAAGGCCTGGGTACATCGGGCCCAGTGGTGTATGCAGAGTTGTGCGAGGCCCCTGCTCAAGTCCCTGAGGTACCCCGCCTGGAGCCGCCAGTGCGGAAGTCATCCAAAGAAGACGCTGCTGCGTTCCCCCTGCTGATAGCAGCTGCGTCGTTGGAACAGGCCGTTACTCCGGCTCCATTGGAAGTAGTGGATGCGGCCTGTCCTGAGGCCGCGTAATGCCGCTGCTGAAGTCGACTGCGGCCGACTTAGTGGGCCTTGTGATTCCAGCCTCCAAGGACCCGGTTGTCCCCATTTGCCACCTGGCCCCAGCGGCTGTTGAGCCGCAGGAATCATCGGCCGCCTCTGATCCACGTCCTTCCTCGGTTAAGTCCCGCCCACCGGACTCCAGGGCTCATGCCGGACCCTCTGTTTGGGTCGCAGGAGTTATAGAGAAGAAGAGGGCCAGGGGGCAGGAAGTCTGGAACCTGCTCCATGAGAGGGGAGAGGCTGGCATGGCGGCTGCACGACCCCCGGGACGGCTCGTTTATACTATCTTGCAGAAAGGGACACTTCTTGCATCCTGGGAGCTCCACGGTTGTGGGGTCCCATACTACTGACCACCGAAAGGAGGATTGAACTGTCAGGAGTTCGTTGCACCGTTGTGCAGGTCAAAAGGACAGTTCGCGGTCAGCTTTTAAAAAAAAAAAAGAAATGTTTATCTGTGATTTTTATGTCTGTTTTTCTATGTTCCTCTTACAGGATAGTTTGTGTTTACTTGTTAGACTGACAGAGCGGGGATACTTATAAGAGAGGGAGTGTCCATGTCCAAGGAAGGGGGGAGAAAGAAGACATGCAATGTTATGTTGTTATATGTTGGTTTTAAAATGAGCAAAAGAAAACGGAAAAAAAAAAATTATAAAAAATGGGGTACTTGTGCTATTATAAAGTTGTATGATGTATAATATGCAAAGTAAAATGCAACAGGTCCGGGTAAGGGAAGGTCTGCGGGACCAAAGGAAAGTGTGAGATCCGGTAGGGATCTAAGAGTTGAGGAGGTCTGGGAGACCGGGACGCCGACCATGACATGTAATTGAAAGAAGGAAAATGAGTTGGAAGACGTGAGAAAGACAGCCGTCCTAGGTCAGGTCCCCAACACCACGGACACCCCTGAAGAAGGAAAGGCGGGCGCCGGCAATGATCTGGTAGGTGAGTGGCCTCGATCATGGCGTACCGGATAGTGAAAGGTAACAGTAGGGGAGAGTAGGGGAAAGATACACGCCGTAGAGAGAATACAGGTGTACCTTGCCCAATTTGAAAGACGTCATGTGGCGTGCGCGCTGGTGAGTAGCAGTAGGCTGCTCAGAGCATAGTGCTCCCAGTATGGTTCGGCCCCCCGCAGATAGTGGGTTTGGCTCAACTTCTGGTCCGACAACAGAATGTAGGTGTAGATTCAGAACGACGAAGGCAGGGATGACGATTGTCGAGGACGACAATGGACAAAGGAAGGGGGAGTGTAGGGAAGGTGACCTGACGGACGGACGGACGTGTCAGAATGGAGAAAGATAGGTATGCACAGTGTAGGTAGGTGTCAGTTATTATAGAGGGGAAACAGCTAGGAAAGTGTAGTGGACGTGCAGTACCTTGGGTGGACATTAGATGGGAGGGAGGAGTGTGAGCAAAGGACTTTACAGCAGCTTAGGGCTTTAGAAACCGTTGGTCATGGGGGGCGTGGTGACAGTTAGAGTGACCGTTTCAAGGAACCGGGAGAGTTATAAATACTGAGGGAGGGTTCCAGAAGGTTCCAGTCCCCAGGGGGAGCTCAAGTGACAGGAGGACTACGACAGTCTGTGCACTCTGAGGAGAATCCAGACCAGGGGGACTGAGGAGAGAGGACGTCAGGGGGGTGGTCCTGACAGGAAAGGACCGCAGTTGAGACGAGGTACTGGGTGTAAGACACCGTATGTGACACGACGACTGAGCAGTAGAAGCGCTGTTGGTTAATGGGCCTAAGGCGGCCACAGTGACGGAACTGTCAGGAGCGTCGACAGTAAAGGAGGGGACGGTGTGTGCAGACACGTCTCCAGTGTACGGTGTGAGAAGCGGCTCTGGAAACGGAGGGCCGCGAGGTGTGCCGTCAGTCGGACGGCAAGTGAAGAAATAAACTTGGACCTGTTGCACCCAGAATCTGCCTCCATCGTGTCTCTGTTGTCATCTCTGCGTGGTATAAAAGTAGGACCACCCCCCCAGCTCGGCACCCCACCACCGACACTACACATGTAGCCCCCCCATCACCTTCAGAGTTATGCCATGTTTACAATGTACCCAGAGCATGTTGTTGAGAACAAATACGATAAGTATAGTTTCCTTGAACACAGAGACTAATAGTCTACATAAGAATAATTCTAGCAATATTAGGCAAAAGGTGATTGAAGTCTTAAAGGCATTTAAAGGGATATAAAGCAAACCATTAACTCTTCTATATCACCTGTTTGCTGCTTTGCAATAGTATTTTAGCAGGTGCTCTCTTAATCTGATGAATTTTGTTAAAAACTTTCCTCATTATACCTTCATCTGCACGAACCCATCTGTGCTCTGTATCAGCCACAAATATCTTCACCATATTATGATCACGCTTAAGTTTTCATGAAATATCTCATTTTCATACATTGTCCAAGGCATTACGCTATTTGACTCTTTTCGGCAGCAGAGATAACATTTGAAAGAAAAAGTACTTGAAACTTGTGTAATTTTCCTTTAATTGAGCTCACCTGGCAAACTAATTAACACAGGTGTTTGAGATTGATTTCAGTTATCCAAAGAATACATCCATGAGTTTATTTGAAAAACAAATTACATCTTTATGACACTTAAATGCAGTTTGAATAATAATTTGGAATGCAGTATAAAGATATTCATAACATTCATAATAGCCGTGGAAGAGTCAATACATACAATACAAAATCAGATCAATGCCTGTTTATTTACAGGTATCAATATATAAGATATGCTGCTTGTGGGGATGAAGTCCACCAGAGATCTCACATCTAATTCTTAAAAGGGTTGTCCAACCTTAGGCAAGAAGACTGCAGTCACTCTGTTTGACTGCAGACTTTTGGTCACATTGCAACTAGAACATACAGTGGGGAAAAAAAGTATTTAGTCAGTCAGCAATAGTGCAAGTTCCACCACTTAAAAAGATGAGAGGCGTCTGTAATTTACATCATAGGTAGACCTCAACTATGGGAGACAAATTGAGAAAAAAAAATCCAGAAAATCACATTGTCTGTTTTTTTTTTTCATTTTATTTGCATATTATGGTGGAAAATAAGTATTTGGTCAGAAACAAGCAATCAAGATTTCTGGCTCTCACAGACCTGTAACTTCTTCTTTAAGAGTCTCCTCTTTCCTCTACTCATTACCTGTAGTAATGGCACCTGTTTAAACTTGTTATCAGTATAAAAAGACACCTGTGCACACCCTCAAACAGTCTGACTCCAAACTCCACTATGGTGAAGACCAAAGAGCTGTCAAAGGACACCAGAAACAAAATTGTAGCCCTGCACCAGGCTGGGAAGACTGAATCTGCAATAGCCAACCAGCTTGGAGTGAAGAAATCAACTGTGGGAGCAATAATTAGAAAATGGAAGACATACAAGACCACTGATAATCTCCCTCGATCTGGTGCTCCACGCAAAATCCCACCCCGTGGGGTCAGAATGATCACAAGAACGGTGAGCAAAAATCCCAGAACCACGCGGGGGGACCTAGTGAATGAACTGCAGAGAGCTGGGACCAATATAACAAGGCCGACCATAAGTAACACACTACGCCACCATGGACTCAGATCCTGCAGTGCCAGACGTGTCCCACTGCTTAAGCCTGTACATGTCCGGGCCCGTCTGAAGTTTGCTAGAGAGCATTTGGATGATCCAGAGGAGTTTTGGGAGAATGTCCTATGGTCTGATGAAACCAAACTGGAACTGTTTGGTAGAAACACAACTTGTCGTGTTTGGAGGAAAAAGAATATTGAGTTGCATCCATCAAACACCATACCTACTGTAAAGCATGGTGGTGGAAACATCATGCTTTGGGGCTGTTTCTCTGCAAAGGGACCAGGACGACTGATCCGGGTACATGAAAGAATGAATGGGGCCATGTATCGTGAGATTTTGAGTGCAAACCTCCTTCCATCAGCAAGGGCATTGAAGATGAAACGTGGCTGGGTCTTTCAACATGACAATGATCCAAAGCACACCACCAGGGCAACGAAGGAGTGGCTTCGTAAGAAGCATTTCAAGGTCCTGGAGTGGCCTAGCCAGTCTCCAGATCTCAACCCTATAGAAAACCTTTGGAGGGAGTTGAAAGTCCGTGTTGCCAAGCGAAAAGCCAAAAACATCACTGCTCTAGAGGAGATCTGCATGGAGGAATGGGCCAACATACCAACAACAGTGTGTGGCAACCTTGTGAAGACTTACAGAAAACGTTTGACCTCTGTCATTGCCAACAAAGGATATATCACAAAGTATTGAGATGAAATTTTGTTTCTGACCAAATACTTATTTTCCACCATAATATGCAAATAAAATGAAAAAAAAATACAGACAATGTGATTTTCTGGATTTTTTTTTCTCAGTTTGTCTCCCATAGTTGAGGTCTACCTATGATGTAAATTACAGACGCCTCTCATCTTTTTAAGTGGTGGAACTTGCACTATTGCTGACTGACTAAATACTTTTTTTCCCCACTGTATATGTCAAACTCTGACACATGGGCCAAATTTGGTCCACAGGGTGAGTATAATTGGCCCCTGATGATACAGTTGAAAGCAGTGATGGAGCAGCTGATGCGCCCTCTCCCATCATTGCCCCTTTGCATCTAAGTGGGTGTGATGATTTCATTACAATGCACCCACTATACCAAGGTGTGCAGAGGATCTGAAGACACCATGAAGAGACCAGGGCAGTGGGGGAACGGGTAGACATAAGTAATTTTTTTTTCTTTTAATGTGGGGCCAATTATACTGTATGGATCAGTATGTGAAGCTTATATTGTATGGAGCACTATGTGAGTCTATTATACTGTATGGAGCACAATACAGGGCCCATTATACTGTAGAGAGTATTATGTGGGGCTATTATACTATATGGAAGGCAATGCAGGGCCCTGTTATACTATAGGGAGTATTATGTGGGGCCATTATACAGTTGTGGCCAAAAGTATTCACACCCCTGCAATTCTGTCAGATAATACTCAGTTTCTTCCTGAAAATGATTGCAAACACAAATTCTTTGTTATTATTATCTTCATTTAATTTCTCTTAAATGAAAAAACACAAAAAGAATTGTACTAAAGCCAAATTGGATATAATTCCACACCAAACATAAAAAAGAGGGTGGACAAAAGTATTGGCACTGTTCGAAAAATCATGTGATGCTTCTCTAATTTGTGTAATTAACAACACCTGTAACTTACCTGTGGCACCTAACAGGTGTTGGCAATAACTAAATCACACTTGCAGCCAGTTGACATGGATTAAAGTTGACTCAACCTATGTCCTGTGTCCTTGTGTGCACCACATTGAGCATGGAGAAAAGAAAGAAGACCAAAGAAGTGTCTGAGGACTTGAGAAACCAAATTGTGAGGAAGCATGAGCAATCTCAAGGCTACAAGTCCATCTCCAAAGACCTGACTGTTCCTGTGTCTACCGTGCGCAGTGTCATCAAGAAGTTTAAACCCCATGGCACTGTGGCTAACCTCCCTAGATGTGGACGGAAAAGAAAAATTGACAAGAGATTTCAACGCAAGATTGTGCGGATGTTGGATAAAGAGCCTCGACTAACATCCAAACAAGTTCAAGCTGCCCTGCAGTCCGAGGGTACAACAGTGTCAACCCGTACTATCTGTCGGCGTCTGAATGAAAAGGGACTGTATGGTAGGAGACCCAGGAAGACCCCACTTCTTACCCCAAGACATAAAAAAGCCAGGCTGGAGTTTACCAAAACTTACCTGAAAAAGCCTAAAACGTTTTGGAAGAATGTTCTCTGGTCAGATGAGACAAAAGTAGAGCATTTTGGGCAAAGGCATCAACATAGAGTTTACAGGAGAAAAAAAGAGGCATTCAAAGAAAAAACACAGTCCCTACAGTCAAACATGGTGGAGGTTCCCTGATGTTTTGGGGTTGCTTTGCTGCCTCTGGCACTGGACTTCTTGACCGTGTGCATGGCCTTATGAAGTCTGAAGACTACCAACAAATTTTGCAGCATAATGTAGGGCCCAGTGTGAGAAAGCTGGGTCTCCTTCAGAGGTCATGGGTCTTCCAGCAGGACAATGACCCAAAGCACACTTCAAAAAGCACTAGAAAATGGTTTGAGAGAAAGCACTGGAGACTTCTAAGGTGGCCAGCAATGAGTCCAGACCTGAATCCCATAGACCACCTGTGGAGAGATCTAAAAATGGCAGTTTGGAGAAGGCACCCTTCAAATATAAGGGACCTGGAGCAGTTTGGCAAAGAAGAATGGTCTAAAATTCCAGCAGAACATTGTAAGAAACTCATTGATGGTTACCGGAAGCGGTTGGTCGCAGTTATTTTGGCTAAAGGTTGTGCAACCAAGTATTAGGCTGAGGGTGCCAATACTTTTTTCTGGCCCATTTTTGGAGTTTTGTGTGAAATTATCAATGTTTTGCTTTTTGCTTCAGTCTATTGTGTTTTTTCATTTAAGACAAATTACGGTAAATGAAGATAATAATACCAAAGTATTTGTGTTTGCAATCATTTTCAGGAAGAAACTGAGTATTATCTGACAGAATTGCAGGGGTGTCAATACTTTTGGCCACAACTGTACTATATGGAACACTTGGTGCGGTCATTATACTATATGGAAGGCAATAAAAAAAAACCACAAATTGAGCTTGGTTTGAGTTGGTACACATGCAGCACATAAATGCATGTTCACATTGGCCATAAAGCATACAAAACCTACAAGAGACAAAATGAGAAAAACCCTGCTGTAATTAAATAAATAAAAAGCAAAAGTGCATTTAAATAATTCAGAGTTCTTAGTAATACTGTATTTGATCAAATATAGCATAAAAGCCATCCCACCATCTAGAAGGTGACTCTGATCCCTTCACTGTCTTCTATTAAAAACCTTAGCATGTGTCAAAGTTGACGTCCATGTGTGAATAAGGGCAGACAAAAGGACCAGGTCCCAACCAGTTGACACCAGTCAGGGGAAGCCTTTAAATACAATTTCCAGCTCAGGAGAGGGAGGCCACACCCCAGCTTGCACAGAATGTAAAAATACAAAGAAAATATCACAAAAATTGAGCTTGGTTTGAATTGGTACACATGCAGCACATAAACGCATGTTCACATTGGCCATAAAGCATACGAAACCTACAAAAGACAAAATGAGAAAAACCCTGCTGTAATTAAATAAATAAAAAGCAAAAGTGAATTTAAATAATTCAGACTTCATACTAATACTGTATTTGATCAAATATGGCATAAAAGCTATATGCAACTAGAACATATATGTCAAACTCTGGCCCAAGGGCCAAATTTGGTCCACAGCGTGAGTATAATTGGCCCCTGACGATACAGTTGAAAGCAGTGATGGAGCAGCTGATGCGCCCTCTCCCATCCCCCTTTGCATCTAACATCTAAACACAGTGGGTGTGATGATTTCATTACAACGCACCCACTGTACCATGGTTTACAGAGGATCTGAAGAGACCAGAGCAGTGGGGGAATGGGTAGACGTAAGTATTTTTTTTCTTTTAATGTGGGGCCTATTATACTGTATGGATCAATATGTGGAGCTCATTATCTTGTATAGAGCACTATTTGAGTCCATTATACTGTATGAAGCACAGTACAGGGCCCATTATACTGTATAGAGTATTATGTGGGGCCATTATCATATATGGAAGGCAATGCAGGACCCTGTTATACTGTATGGAGGATTATGTGGGGCCCATTACTTTATACTGTATGGGGCACTTTTTTGTGATCATTATACTGTATGGAGGGCTATTTGGGGATTACAGTTATAGAATTATACTGTGATGGGGTCACCAATTTTTTTCCAGACGGATTGAGAGAAGGTGGGTACAGTAGGGCCATCATATCATGCGTGTAGAGGGTACTGTGGAGGAATCACTGTGGGAATATCATACTGTTTTTTGGGGGGCACTTTTGTTTGCATCATTTTTTATTATTTGTATTAGGTTTTGTTCACACGTTCATTACTTGGTCAGTATTTTACATCAGTAAAAGCCAAAACCAGGAGTGGGTGATAAATACAGAAGTGGTGACAGGATGCTA
This sequence comes from Dendrobates tinctorius, assembly GCF_039654945.1. NCBI lineage: Eukaryota > Metazoa > Chordata > Amphibia > Anura > Dendrobatidae > Dendrobates > Dendrobates tinctorius. Next base: position 73,161,820 of record NW_027361676.1, read on the forward strand.
TTACACTTTTCCTCTGATTGTTCCACTCCTCGTCTTAGGCCACGGGGCCATATGTTTCTTACTCCTCTTACATTACATATTATATTTTTCCAATATTTTATTCTAAGGCTGGATACAAAAGTAGCGTTTTTTTGCGTTCTCGTGGCGATTTTAAACAAGCGATTTTGCAGCGAAAACACAAAAAAACAGCATCCCATGCAATCCTATGGGATTCCGCAATGCTGTGCTAATGCTGCGGATTTTCCTGCGGCGGAATCGCATCGCGGTAAAATGCACAGCATGCTCATTCATTTTGCGGAATCGCGGCGATTCCACCCACATAGGAATGCGTTGTTCTGCTTACTTTCCGCATGTGGCTGTGCCCACCATGCGAAAAATAAGCAGAACATTTGCGGATGGTACCCACGGTCCGGAGAAGAGGAGACTGTCCTCTGGGCTGTGGGTACCATATCCCTGTAAAAAATAGAATTAAAATAAAAAATATTGTTATTCTCACCCTCCAACGGCCGGCGATCTTCTTCCCGCCTCTCTCCACGCTCCCGGCATCTTCCGGTCCCAGTAATCCTTTGCGAGAATGACCGCGATGATGTCACGGTCTCGCGGGAGCGCCACGTCTCGCGGTCATTCGCGCAAAGGATTACTGGGACCGGAAGATGCCGGGAGCGTGGAGAGAGGCGGGAAGGCTGCGCAGGACGCCAGAAGGTCAGAATAATAATATTTATTTTTTTAATATCCTATCTTTTACTACTGATGCTGCATAGGCAGCATCAGTAGTAAAAAGTTGGTCACATTTGTCAAACGCTAGGTTTGACGAGTGTGACCAACCTGTCAATCAGTTCTCCAAGCAATGCTCCAAATCGCTTGTAAAATGCTAGCATTCTGCAAGCTAATTAGGCTTGCAAATCGCTATTTAAATTTAAAATGCGATTTTCCTGCGGAACGGAATTCCGGAATTCTCGCAGTAACTTCCGCGGGCGTTCCACTACTTGTGAACGTAGCCTAAGAACTATTAGTTAAAATGTACTTTGTTCATGGGACAACACCTTTATATTTGATAATAAGGAAAAAGGTCCTCAATTGTAAACTTTTAATAAACATCAAAGTTGGTCCGCAACTTTGTCCAAGGTTTTAATTTTGTGTCTGTATATATTTGAATGTTTGACATCCCTGAACTAGACCTTAATGCACTTGCATTGAACGAGGCCATGGGCATCTAGTTGGCACATGTGGCCGCATGTATGCTATCTGCAGACCGGATATAACTTCAAGAGAAATGTGCTGTCTTCCAGGTGCAAAAATTAAAGATGTGTCTGACAGGATATCAGGACTCTTCAGACCTACAGATGACTACCCATTCCTGCTACTACATGTGGGGACAAATGACACCGCAAGAATTGATCTGGAAACCATCTGCAGAGACTTTGAAGACTTAGGCAAGAAAGTGAAAGAACTGGGAGCGCAGGTGGTCTTCTCTTCCATCCTCCCAGTGGATGGCCATGGAACAAGGAGGTGGAATAAGTTTCTGCAGGTGAACAACTGGCTACGTCGATGGTGCCGTCAGCAACGATTTGGATTTCTGGATCACGGAGTGAATTACTTATACGATGGACTACTTGCTAGAGATGGGGTGCACCTTACGAAGACTGGAAAGCATGTATTTGGAAGTCACCTTGCTACACTTGTAAGGAGAGCTTTAAACTAGAACAACATGGGAAGGGAAGCAAAAGACCAGAAAAAGCCATACACCTGACAAATGCTATTGAGAACTCTGCTATTAGAAGTGGAAAGGAAGAACAAAGACAAAAGTATCTAATTAATACAAATATTGGAGAAAGAGAAACCAATCACAAACTAAAATGTTTCTATACTAATGCACAAAGCATGGGCAACAAACAAGGAGAATTGGAACTACTAACACAGGAAAATAAATATGATGTCATTGGAATCACTGAAACTTGGTGGGACAATACACATGATTGGAATACAAGACTAGAAGGATACAACTTATTTGCAAGAAACAGACTTGATAAACGAGGAGGGGGTGTCGCACTGTATGTTAGAAACCCATATATCTGCACAGAGATTGAAGCTTCAGAGACTGGGAGTTCTGTGGAAACTATTTGGGTAAGAATACAAGGACAGAACAATGGAAAGGACACCATTGTAGGCATTTACTACAGGCCGCCTGTGCAAGCTGAAGATATGGATAAACTCTTTATGCATCAAATGGCCAAGTTCTCCAAAAAATATGACATAGTTGTCATGGGAGATTTCAACTATCCAGACATTTGTTGGGAATCTCTCTCAGGCAAAACTAACAGGTCAAGGAAATTCTTATCCTCTCTTGCTGACAACTTTATCTTCCAAAAGGTAGGGGAGAAAACAAGGGGAACTGCTACCTTGGATCTAATCCTTATAAACAGGTAGGAAATGGTTGAGGAGGTAAAAGTGGCTGGGACCCTAGGAGGTAGCGACCATGCTATTTTAGAATTTTGGATAACAAGAGGAGGAAGACATGTGAAGACTCAGACGTCAAGGTTAGATTTCAGAAAGGCAGATTTTAAGGGACTCAGAAACAGAATTGGAGGGATCCAATGGCTGGATATCCTTAAAGACAAAAATGTCCAGGATGGATGGGAAATCTTGAAAAATGAAATTCTCAAAGCACAATTGTTAACAATTCCGAAAAGAGGGAAGAAGAGGAAGCATTTAAGGAAACCAGGATGGATGAACACAGAACTTAAGCACATGCTATAAAGGAAGAAAAAAATGTTTATAAAATGGAAAGAGGGAGGCATATCTAAAGAAGAATATAATGCTGTCTGCAGAACCTGCAGGGCACAAATTAGATTATCTAAAGCTGAAAATGAATTGAGGCTTGCAAGAGTTGTCAAAAGCAATAATAAAGGATTTTGGGGATATGTCAAAAGTAAAAGAAAAGTCAAAGATGCTATAGGATTTTTACAGGATGAAAATGATGAAATGGTAAGACAGGATGTTGAGAAGGCTGAACTTTTAAATTCCTATTTTGCATCTGTTTTCTCTCAGAAAGGAAATGTAACATCAACTGTTCTTCACTGTCCTATTAAGGGAATAGAAGAATCCAGGATATCTATAAACAGAAAGATAGTGAGGAAACACTTAGCTAACCTAAATGAATTCAAGTCTCCAGGTCCAGATGAATTACACCCCAGAGTACTGAAGGAGATAGCAGAAGAAATTTTTCAACCCCTCTCCATAATCTTTGAAAATTCTTGGAGAACAGGAGAAGTGCCAGAAGACTGGAGAAGGGCAAATGTTGTTCCTATCTTCAAAAAGGGGAAGAAGGTGGACCCAGACAACTATAGGCCGGTGAGTCTGACTTCTATACCAGGAAAGATCTTTGAACAAATTATTAAACAACATGTATGTCAATACCTGGATAAGAATGAAGTGATTAAACAGAGTCAGCATGGGTTTGTTACTAATAAGTCATGTCAGACTAACTTAATTTCCTTCTATGACGGTATCACTGATTGGGTGGATCAAGGAAATGCTGTAGATATAGTATATCTTGACTTCAGCAAAGCATTTGACAAAGTCTCTCATACAATCCTTGTTGAAAAAATGACTAAGTATGGAATGGACAAGGCAACTGTTAGGTGGATTCATAACTGGCTTAGTGATCGGACCCAAAGAGTGGTCGTAAATGACTGCACATCCAGTTGGAAGAATGTCTCAAGTGGGGTACCACAGGGCTCTGTCCTGGGCCCTGTATTGTTCAACATCTTTATCAACGATTTAGATGAAGGAATTGAGGGTAAACTGATTAAATTTGCTGATGACACAAAGCTAAAAGGGATAGCTAATACTAGAGAAGAGAGAGAGGATTCAAAAAGATTTAAATAAACTGGAGAAGTGGGCAGCAACTAACAGAATGGTTTTAACAGGGAGAAATGCAAAGTACTACATCTGGGCAATAAAAATGAAAAAGCATATACAGAATGGGAGGAATAGGGCTTAGTGACAGCACATGTGAAAAAGACTTGGGTATACTAATAGATCACAGACTGAATATGAGTCAACAGTGTGATGCAGCAGCAAAAAAGGCAAATGCAATTCTAGGATGTATTAACAGAAGCATACAGTCTAGATCACGTGAAGTCATTATTTCCCTCTACTCCTCTTTGGTCAGACCTCATCTGGAATATTGTGTCCAGTTTTGGGCACCACATTTTAAAAAAGACATCAACAAACTGGAGCAAGTTCAGAAAAGAGCGACCAGAATGGTGACCGGTCTGCAAACCCTGTCTTATGAGGAAAGGTTGCAGGATTTGGGATTGTTTAGTTTGCAAAAGAGAAGACTGAGAGGAGACTTAATAGCTGTCTACAAATATCTAAAGGGCTGTCACATTGTAGAAGGATCAACTTTATTCTCATTTGCACAAGGAAAGACTAGAAGCAATGGGTTGAAACTGAATGGGAGGAGACACAGATTAGATATTAGAAAAAACTTTTTGACAGAGTGATCAATGAGTGGAACAGGCTGCCACGAGAAGTGGTGAGTTCTCCTTCAATGGAAGTCATCAAACAGAGGCTGGACAGGCATCTGACTGGGATGATTTAGCGAATCCTGCTTTGAGCAGGGGGTTGGACCAGATGGCCCAGGAGGTCCCTTCCAACTCTACGATTCTATGATTCTATGATTCTATGAAATCACATACTTGTTGTTATGTGCCCACAGCTCCTGGTACTGGCTCCGGAGAATACTCACAACGTGGATTGATGGTAGACGTGCAGCTCCTTTAATATAAGGAAGAAAAGGTAAAAAGGAAGGAGAGAGAAGGAAAAAAAAAAGAGAAAATAGGCAGGAGGTGCTGTAATAGTGAAAGGGGAAAAAAGGTCTGGTAAGGGAGGTAGGTGTAAGGACAGTAATTGCTTGGGGGTTAACAGCTAGCATTAGGCTAGGTTCACATTAGCGTTTGTGTGCGCAGCGTATCTGCATGCGCAAACGCATGTCAAAACACGTATAAGCGCATGGTCTGCAAACCATGTCTTATGAGGAAAGGTTGCAGGATTTGGGATTGTTTAGTTTCCAAAAGAGAAGACTGAGAGGAGACTTAATAGCTGTCTACAAATATCTAAAGGGCTGTCACATTGTAGAAGGATCAACTTTATTCTCATTTGCACAAGGAAAGACTAGAAGCAATGGGATGAAACTGAATGGGAGGAGACACAGATTAGATATTAGAAAAAACTTTTTGACAGTTAGAGTGATCAATGAGTGGAACAGGCTGCCACGAGAAGTGGTGAGTTCTCCTTCAATGGAAGTCATCAAACAGAGGCTGGACAGGCATCTGACTGGGATGATTTAGCGAATCCTGCTTTGAGCAGGGGGTTGGACCAGATGGCCCAGGAGGTCCCTTCCAACTCTACGATTCTATGATTCTATGAAATCACATACTTGTTGTTATGCGCCCACAGCTCCTGGTACTGGCTCCGGAGAATACTCACAACGTGGATTGATGGTAGACGTGCAGCTCCTTTAATATAAGGAAGAAAAGGTAAAAAGGAAGGAGAGAGAAGGAAAAAAAAAAGAGAAAATAGGCAGGAGGTGCTGTAATAGTGAAAGGGGAAAAAAAGGTCTGGTAAGGGAGGTAGGTGCAAGGACAGTAATTGCTTGGGGGTTAACAGCTAGCATTAGGCTAGGTTCACATTAGCGTTTGTGTGCGCAGCGTATCTGCATGCGCAAACGCATGTCAAAACACGTATAAGCGCATGGTCTGCAAACCATGTCTTATGAGGAAAGGTTGCAGGATTTGGGATTGTTTAGTTTCCAAAAGAGAAGACTGAGAGGAGACTTAATAGCTGTCTACAAATATCTAAAGGGCTGTCACATTGTAGAAGGATCAACTTTATTCTCATTTGCACAAGGAAAGACTAGAAGCAATGGGATGAAACTGAATGGGAGGAGACACAGATTAGATATTAGAAAAAACTTTTTGACAGTTAGAGTGATCAATGAGTGGAACAGGCTGCCACGAGAAGTGGTGAGTTCTCCTTCAATGGAAGTCATCAAACAGAGGCTGGACAGGCATCTGACTGGGATGATTTAGCGAATCCTGCTTTGAGCAGGGGGTTGGACCAGATGGCCCAGGAGGTCCCTTCCAACTCTACGATTCTATGATTCTATGAAATCACATACTTGTTGTTATGCGCCCACAGCTCCTGGTACTGGCTCCGGAGAATACTCACAACGTGGATTGATGGTAGACGTGCAGCTCCTTTAATATAAGGAAGAAAAGGTAAAAAGGAAGGAGAGAGAAGGAAAAAAAAAAGAGAAAATAGGCAGGAGGTGCTGTAATAGAGAAAGGGGAAAAAAGGTCTGGTAAGGGAGGTAGGTGCAAGGACAGTAATTGCTTGGGGGTTAACAGCTAGCATTAGGCTAGGTTCACATTAGCGTTTGTGTGCGCAGCGTATCTGCATGCGCAAACGCATGTCAAAACACGTATAAGCGCATGGTTTGTAAACCATGTCTTATGAGGAAAGGTTGCAGGATTTGGGATTGTTTAGTTTGCAAAAGAGAAGACTGAGAGGAGACTTAATAGCTGTCTACAAATATCTAAAGGGCTGTCACATTGTAGAAGGATCAACTTTATTTTCATTTGCACAAGGAAAGACTAGAAGCAATGGGATGAAACTGAATGGGAGGAGACACAGATTAGATATTAGAAAAAACTTTTTGACAGTTAGATTGATCAATGAGTGGAACAGGCTGCCACGAGAAGTGGTGAGTTCTCCTTCAATGGAAGTCTTCAAACAGAGGCTGGACAGACATCTGACTTGGATGATTTAGTGAATCCTGCTTTGAGCAGGGGGTTGGACCAGATGGCCCAGGAGGTCCCTTCCAACTCTACGATTCTATGATTCTATGTTTATGCAGCGGTTTTTATCTGCATCAGCTTACGCATGGCGGGGAAAAAATGCTGCGTTTGCATGCGTTTTTTGCATGCATATGAGTTTTTTTCAGCGCATGCGTTCGGAGAATTTCCATGACACAAGCCACACCCAATGGGCATGTCTCATTTCCCGGACATGATTATGTGAAAAACACATGGGTTTCGAACGCATGCATAGGCATGTCCTTGAGTACGCATGCGTTCCCATAGACAGTAATGCGTTTACTTGACGCACTCACCTGCATGCGTACAAATGAGTATATTTGGCGGATTTTTGCCTCTTTCAAAAATCCCACATGATGCGTTTGCCGGACCCCGCCGCACACCAAAAAACAATGCATGTGTACGCTGACGCATGCGAACTGATGCAAGTGCATGCCCCTGTGTACACCATGTTAAAGATAAGGAAACATGACACATACGGATTGCTGCGGATGAAACGCTGCGCAGACGCAAATGTTAAACCAGCCTTATAAAAGAGTTGTTTCTCAAAGGAAAGGATCCAATAAGGATGCATGTATCCTTTACTGTTGCCTGGAAATCTGCTGGTTATTGAAATTCCATCCAGTAATAACAAAGTTCCATAAAATGTATCATAACAAGCATGTGTAAATATGTATCCATATCAATCTCTATTCATATGGTTATATTTTCCTTAGATGCAAAATAATACGTACATATTTTATATTTTAGAGATAAACAAAAAGATTTGCACACAGGATTCTGATCCATTAGCCATGTACATAGCCGCTAGACCACATCTCTGCAAAAACGTATCTACCGGCCAGAATCCATGTCTGTCAGGTGTGACATTATGCATCTGTTTTGCAACAACCATGAGATCATGCTAGAACAAGAATTAGAAGAGACTTCAATGGATTTTGGATGGTAGGAGGCATTTTGCAGCTTCTAGTCCAGCATCCACTGATTACTGACCTGCCCACTGTATGAGGACCCTGAACACGAATGTCTCTGTATAGGCACATGTTCAAAACAATTAAAAATCATAAGATGTGAATTTTTTTTTAAATTTATTTGCTTACTTACAGTCATGACCAAAGTTTCTGGCACTATTGAAATTGTTCCAGAAAATTAAGTGTTTCTCCCAGAATATTGTTATTGCAATTACACATTTTTTTGTTATAAACATGTTTATTTCCTTTGTGTTTTGGAACAACACAAAAAATGGCAAATTGGACATAATTTCACGCAACCCCAAAAAGGGCCTGAAAATTTGTTGTCACTTTATAAAAAATATGGGTAAACAACTTTATTTCAAGTATGGGATGCTCTTTCAAACTCACCTGTGGCAAGTAACAGGTGTGGGCAATATGAAAATCACCTGAAACCAGATAAAAAGGGGAGAAGTTAACTCAGTCTTTGCATTGTGTGCCACACTAAGCATGGAGAACAGAAAGAGGAGAAGACTTGAGGACTTGAGAACCCAAATTGTTGAACAATATCAATAATCTCAAGGTTACAGATTCATCTCTAGAGATCTTAATGTTCCTTTTGTCCACAGTGCGCAACATAATCAAAAAGTTTACACCCATGACACTCTAGTTAATCTCCCTGGACATGGACTGCAGAGAAAAATTGCTGAAAGGCTGCAATGCAGGATAGTCGAGATGGTGGATAAGCAGCCCCAATTGAGTTCCAAAGAAATTCAAGCTGTCCTGTAGGCTCCAAGTGCATCTGTGTCAGCACAAACTATCTGTCGACATTTGAATGAAATGAAATGCTAGGGCAGGAGATCGAGGAGGACTCAACTGCTGACAGACATAAAAAAGCTAGACTGCAGTTTGCCAAAACGTATGTGAGTAAGCCAAAATCCTTTTGGGAAAGTGTCTTATGGACAGATTAGAGCAAGATAATGCTTGTGAAAAACATTCTACTGTTCACCAAAAATGGAATGAGGCCTACAGAAAAAAGAACACAGTACCTACAGTAAAATATAGTGGAGGTTCAAATATGTTTTGGGGTTGTTTTGATGCTTTTGGAATTGGGTGCCTTGACAGTGTGCAAGACATTATTAAATTTGAAGATTACCAAAGGATTTTGGGTCACGATATAGTGTCCAGTGTCAAAAAAAGCAGGTTTTGAATCCTAGATCATGGTTCTTCCAGCAGGACATTGACCCTAAAAATACTTCAAGAAGCACCCAGAAATGGATAGAAACAAAGCACTGGAGCATTTTGAAGTAGCCAGCAATGAGTCTGGATCTAAATATCTCTAACTAACTGTGGAGAGATCTTAAATTTGCTGTTGGGAAAAGGCACCTATCAAATATAAGAGACCTGGAGTAGTTTGCAAGAGAAGAGTGGTCCAAAATTCCAGTTCAGAGGTGTAAGAAGCTTGTCTATTGTTATAAGAAACAATTGCAGCCATTTATTCCAAAGGGTGTGCCACCAAATATTAAATTGAGGGTGCCAACAATTTTATCCGGCCCGTTTTCTGGGAAATTATATACAATATGTCTTTAATTTTCTCTTTTTTTTGTGTTGTTCCAATACACACAAAGGAAATAAACAGGTGTATAGCAAAATGAGTAATTGCAATAATTTTCTGGGAGAAATACTTCATTTTCTGGAACAATTTCAAGGGTATCAACACTTTCGGTCATGACTGTATTCAGCGTCATCTTATTTCACAGGGTTGTACAGACATCATCCTCACTGTCCCCATTGGGGTTCACAGTATAAATTCATTATCAGTATATCTTTGTGGGAGAAAACACTTGCAAAAATGGGGAAAATCATTAGGTTGGAAAAAATATACTGTATTTTTTGGATTATGAGACACACTTTTTCCCCAACATTTGGAGGCAAAATGGGTGTGTCTTACAATCTGAATGTAGCTTACCGGTGGGCAGCTGTGGTGGAGCGGGGTCCCAGGAGGCCGGGTCACTGCTGCAGGAAGCTGGCAGCGGCAGGAATTGGGTGATGCTGCGTGCCCTGGGTTAGAAGGAAGGGGTGTTTGGCAGTGTAAGGCTGCCCCTGGATTTAAGAAAATGTCAGCGAAGTCCGCTTCCTATTGTTTTCACTGCGGTGGACTCTAGGACAATGGCCGCTGGAGGTGGCGCATGCTCAGATTGAGATCCAAGCTCCCTAAATCTCAATCAGCTCATGCGCTGCCTCCAGCGCCCATTTTCCTGAAGTCCACTGCAGTGAAAACAATAGGACGTGCGGGGACTCCCAACGTTTTCTTAAAACTCGATGCCCATCGCAGCCTCACACTGCCACACATCTCTTCCTCCCAGCCAGAGCTCCACAGCATCACCCCACTCCTGCCTCCTCCGCCAGTTTCCTGCAGCATCAACCGTGCCTGCTGGGACCCCGCTCCACTGCAGTGGGAAAAAATCGGACGATAAGATGCACCACCATTTTATATATACAGCTCTGGCAAAAGTTAAAATACCACTGCAAAATTTTATAAAAATTAGCTTCTCTACTTGTCTGACAACCATTCCATTCCAGTGTCAATTGAATTCCAACCAGAGGACACCTCATTCTACTTAATGTGCTTCTGATTAGGTGATCACCTGAACCATATCTTATTTAATGAAGGAAAGTATAAAAAAAACCCTGCTGTAGTGTTCACAATCCTCTTGCAATAGGACAAGCTGGATGGAAAAACAAGTGCTAGGAATATCCCAAAAGTAATAGGAATGAAGAAAATAACTTTTAACCATTCCAAAGGAGTTGAAAAGAAAAGTCTTGAGTGAGAAAAATAAGGGCTTAGTGCTGGCTTTACTAGCAGAGGGATACGGTGAGCATCATGTTGCCTCCATCCTTAAAATTTGTAAGACGGCAGTCCATTACAACAAGGTCAAACAGTAGACATTGGGGACAACAAAGCTACAGAGCGGCAGAGGGTGAAAACGACTCTCCACTGACCGGGATGACCCTCATCTTATTTGAATTTCACTCAGCAACTGCAGGATGACATCACGTGACCTACAAAAGGAATGGCAACTAGGGTGAAGTGCACGGCAAGAACGGTTCATAACAAGCTCCTATAGGCAGGGCTGAACTCATGTAAAGCTAGAAAAACGCCTTTCATCAATGAGAAGCAAAGGCGAGCCAGGCTGAAGTTTGCCAAAGACCCTTAGGACTGGTGTAAGGTAATCTTCTCTGAGGAGTCTAATTTTCAGCTTTGCCCAACACCTGGTCGTCTTATGGTTAGACGGAGACCTGGAGAGGTGTACAAGCCACAGTGTCTTGCACCTACTGTGAAATTTGGTGGAGGAACGGTGATGATCTGGGGATGCTTCAGCAAGGTTAGAATTGAGCAGGTTATTCTTTGCGAAGGACGTATGAATCAAGCCGCATACAATGTTATGCTGGAAAAACAGTTGATTCCTTCTGCTTAGGCAATGTTCCCCAACTCTGAGGACTGGTTTTTCCATCAGGACAATGCGCCATGCCACACAGCTAGGTCAATCAATGTGTGGATGAAAGACCACCACATCAAATCCCTGTCATGGCCAGCCCAATCTCCAGACCTGAACCCCAATGAAAACCTCTGGAATGTAATCAAGAGGAAGATGGAAAGTCAAACAAAGAAGAACTGCTTACATTTTTGTATCAGGAGTGGCATAAGGTCACCCAGAAGCAGTGTGAAAGATTGGTGGCAAGCATGCCAAGACGCATGAAAGCTGTGATTAAAAATCATGGTTATTCCACAAAATATTGATTTCTGAACTTTTCCTGAGTTAAAACATTAGTATTGTTGTTTCTAAATGATTATGAACTTGTTTTCTTATCATTATTTGAGGTCTGCAAGCACTGCATTTTTTTGTTCTTTTGACCATTTCTCATTTTCTGAAAATAAATACAAAATGTAGTGCTTTTAAATTTGAAGACATGTCAGTAGTTTATAGAATAAAAGAGCAATTTACATTTTACTCAAAAATATATCTATAAAGAGAAAAATCAGACAAATTGAAAATTTTGCAGTGGCCTCTTTATTTTTGCCAGAGCTGTATATATAAAAAATATTTTCCTATTTTCCACTCCAAATATGGTCTGGTGCCTCTTATAGTCAAATACACATTATGTAGATGTTTGACATTTTGTGTGTGTGTTTATACATTTATATGCAAACTATATGTGCACCACTGTCTTTACGTCTTCAGATATTAAACCACATACTGAAAGCAGATTGTACACAGGATATAATCCACTGCCACTCATCTATGCAACAGAATCTGATCACGTGCATACACAATGTTGTCATCATTCCTGGAAGTGGAAGTGCTTCCGGCTCCATCTTCATGGCTCACACTTGTGTGACCTTCTTTGCACATTTAATATTTCATCTGAAGTTACTGACATCTTTCACAAACAGCACTTTCCATCATTTGTGCAGTAGCACAATTTGGTCTTCTGGCGATAACTACCACGTGACCTTGACGTAATGTTCTCACTATGTATTATCTATTGTTAGATGATAGCACACACCATTTGTTACAAAACAGATCTGTATTGCTTTATATGACTCATAATTTGACTTAGATACTATGCAGGCTGTTACAGGAACACTATGAACTTCTCAATCAAGCTTAACTAAGATTAGAGTATAATTTACCCAAGGTCACAAAGAACTGAAACTGTGATTCAGACTGGTTCTCAGGCATCTTTCTCATTCACCATTGAACTCTGAGGCCATGTGCACACGTTGCGGATTGTGCTACGGATTTTGAAAAATCTGCAGGTAAATCCGCAGGTCAAAAGACCTGTGTTTTACCTGCGGATTAGCCTGCGGTTTTTCCCTGCACAGTGTTTTTCATTTTCCATTGACTATAGTGGTACTGTACACTGCAGCAGAAACTGCTGCGGATCTGCAGGGCCAAAAACGCTACGGATCCGCAGCAGAATCCGCAACGTGTGCACATGGCCTAAAACATGCACCTTTTCTCACCACACTGAAGACCTTACCAAATCCTCTTGTTTTTACATATCAGAGTAACAAAGATATATCTTAAGATATTCATTTTTGAAGGTGTTGTCTGCTACTTATATTATATAATATTTATGACCAATCTGATGTAAACAGCACAAGATTGTTGAACCCGGTGATTGGCGGCAGTGGTCATATATTGTACTGTAGTTCTGACATTATCGCTGAAGCTGTGCCCACAAATACTGGGGAGAATTGGCTCTGGGTCATCGGTCATTAAGTTTCCTTTCCCTTCAGTAAAATGGTGTCGGTGGCACTGAGCAGTCTACGCATGAGCAGCCGCGGGCACAATTTTCGTGAAGACTTCCAAGAGCACAGTCTGCGCAAGCGCCATCCGCGGCTAGGACAGTACCTACACAAAATTTTAAATACAGGAGAATAGACACCCAGACACAGTGGAGGGGACTCAGCAAAGCTGAAGACCCAACCCACAGTCCCACCCATAGTCCCTCCCACAGCCACTCCCACAGGCCCGCGCCGATGCACAAAAATATGAATATAAGGAAACTTCAAACAAGGATTAAGTAAAATCTATACAACAGATTTCTTCACCTGAGGTATCATTTTAATCAGTATAACAGCGCCAATATGACCCCGTCTGTACTTTACTTAGTGAAATTTTGCTGACAGGTTCTCTTTAAAGTGGATGTCACTGTTTAACAGTTGCTGCTCTCAAACTAGGACATATTAAAGATATGAACAATCTGCCCGTTTGTAATTGAATCTTGTTTTATTTATTCTAGTTGCATTTAGGTCCTGAGATCTCCGTATGTTATTAATCCCCTCATCAATTGGTTCTTGCAGTGAAATCTCCAGATAAATCACCATTTTGTGGTAACTCTGTTCACTTACTATTTTCAGACTTCTATTTGCTTAAATATAATGTTCTTTAATCAAGATTTTTTCTGCAGGCACAGTCAAGTATAAAATAAAAAACAAAACTGTGCCCTACTCTGTCTCCCTGGGTCCGGCGCAGGGTCTCTGTGCCAAATGCATCTTATAATGAATTTGGCAGTGTGTACACCAGCAGGACAGACGACGGCCCCTCTGTGTTCTCCTTCTCACATCTACATGTATGACTGTATAAATCTTGATCTACTGTAATGATTTTTAAATATTCTTTTATTACATTATTCCGTTTTAAAGTGTTTGCTTAGTTTATAATGTGTCTCATGTTTAGTAATTTACCAATGATGGTGTTGCCTTCGTTATGTCACCCAAACCATAGGCAAACAAGTAATTCCCTGCTGTATCTGTTGTGGGATCGGTCACATCAAGTGTAACAGATGAAAACTTGCTATTGTTTACATGAGATAATCATGCAGGGTCTCGTGCTTATGTGGAAGGACCTTACAGTGTGGGCACGGTGCTATCCAGGCTCCCAAATAATGGTGCAAGAACAACTTGTGAACAAAGAGAGGAAATATTTATATTGTGGGTATGAGGGTTGTGAGACCCCTATTAAATCCCCTATCCGATCCAACTAACATGAAACCAGCATTGTACAGTAACTTTTTATAAGTTGGTTGTACACCACTATTACTTGTGTACTACTTGAGCAAAATCCAAGCTAAGAGTCTCGCATCTATAAGCAAATATAAGTATTTATAAGTAAATAAAGCAACACCGGAAAAGAAACATTTTAAATGCCCAAGTCTTAGCTCATCCAGGGTAATGCTGCATGTGATTGTTGTGCCACCCACCTGTCAATACAGACATGGAGCCTTAAGGGGGGCACCAGACCTACATGCGAAACCACCCTCACTGCAGCTCTCTCACTTCCTCCGGATGTATGTGATTCATCCAAAGTAGAGGGAGAGTGAAGCCAGTTCTCATTCCCAAAGGGATCGTGTGACAATGTCATGCAAGCCCCGGGAGAGGACGTGTCGACACCACTGGAACAGCTCTGGAACCGGAGAGGAGTATATGTGTTATTTTTGTTTACCTGGGGGGAACATAGGGATTGAAAAGGGGTTGTCTGAGTAGTAAACACCTTATGAAAACATGGATTACTCTGAAATAAGAAATCGAATCACAGATATGAAGGTACCACTTTATTCAGCTCCTATGACCTACATGCCCATATAAACAGCTCTGGAGGGTCGATCCTACTGACAGATTCCTTTTATTTCTTTCAACATTCTCTTGCGTATAGCAAAGTGATTAACCTAAGTGAGCTACATCTGAACATTTCTGTTGTGCAGCTCAGACTTTGGACCTGAGTTCCAGCAATCGTAACTCGGTATAGAAACATGTGTGTGTTAATGTTACCGAAAGACTGTTGATAACTTTGTTAGGTCTAATATAACAACTATTTGGGGGTCGTGTTATATCAGGGACATTTTTGAAGTCATTTAAACTGTTTTTTCTTTGTTAATGGACTTTGTACCAGTTTGATCAAAATGTTACACAGTGTTTGCTAAATTTGGCGCAAAACTTAATCAACATGAAAACTTGAAAATGGAGCGAAACAAACAGTGACGGAGATAGATTTATTATGAAACAATTGCTATTTGTAGGTCAAAACTCTTAAAAAAAAAAAAAGCCACATTATTATTTACAACAATCTAGTACTTTTTATTTTGTTTGTATAGTTTAATGTATTGATCGAATAAAATTCAGGAATTTATTGACTTCACTTTATTTCAGTGATTGGGAGCCTGATGGAAATCTGGTACTGAGACTGAAACACGTTGCTCAGTACATAATAAACTAGTATCGTACTCTATGACATAAAAATCAGGACTTTATTCTGTTGGCTCTTTGCTGGATTCACAATTTCCTGTGTTTATGTTTAATGGGTTGTTCTACTACTTTTACATTGATGCTTCATTGTTGGGATACGTCATAAATATCATATACAGTGGGGCAAAAAAGTATTTAGTCAGTCAGCAATAGTGCAAGTTCCACCACTTAAAAAGATGAGAGGCGTCTGTAATTTACATCATAGGTAGACCTCAACTATGGGAGACAAACTGAGAAAAAAAAATCCAGAAAATCACATTGTCTGTTTTTTTTTCATTTTATTTGCATATTATGGTGGAAAATAAGTATTTGGTCAGAAACAAGCAATCAAGATTTCTGGCTCTCACAGACCTGTAACTTCTTCTTTAAGAGTCTCCTCTTTCCTCCACTCATTACCTGTAGTAATGGCACCTGTTTAAACTTGTTATCAGTATAAAAAGACACCTGTGCACACCCTCAAACAGTCTGACTCCAAACTCCACTATGGTGAAGACCAAAGAGCTGTCAAAGGACACCAGAAACAAAATTGTAGCCCTGCACCAGGCTGGGAAGACTGAATCTGCAATAGCCAACCAGCTTGGAGTGAAGAAATCAACTGTGGGAGCAATAATTAGAAAATGGAAGACATACAAGACCACTGATAATCTCCCTCGATCTGGTGCTCCACGCAAAATCCCACCCCGTGGGGTCAGAATGATCACAAGAACGGTGAGCAAAAATCCCAGAACCACGCGGGGGGACCTAGTGAATGAACTGCAGAGAGCTGCGACCAATGTAACAAGGCCTACCATAAGTAACACACTACGCCACCATGGACTCAGATCCTGCAGTGCCAGACGTGTCCCACTGCTTAAGCCTGTACATGTCCGGGCCCGTCTGAAGTTTGCTAGAGAGCATTTGGATGATCCAGAGGAGTTTTGGGAGAATGTCCTATGGTCTGATGAAACCAAACTGGAACTGTTTGGTAGAAACACAACTTGTCGTGTTTGGAGGAAAAAGAATGCTGAGTTGCATCCATCAAACACCATGCCTACTGTAAAGCATGGTGGTGGAAACATCATGCTTTGGGGCTGTTTCTCTGCAAAGGGGCCAGGACGACTGATCCGGGTACATGAAAGAATGAATGGGGCCATGTATCGTGAGATTTTGAGTGCAAACCTCCTTCCATCAGCAAAGGCATTGAAGATGAAACGTGGCTGGGTCTTTCAACATGACAATGATCCAAAGCACACCGCCAGGGCAACGAAGGAGTGGCTTCCTAAGAAGCATTTCAAGGTCCTGGAGTGGCCTAGCCAGTCTCCAGATCTCAACCCTATAGAAAACCTTTGGAGGGAGTTGAAAGTCCGTGTGACCAAGCGAAAAGCCAAAAACATCACTGCTCTAGAGGAGATCTGCATGGAGGAATGGGCCAACATACCAACAACAGTGTGTGGCAACCTTGTGAAGACTTTCAGAAAACGTTTGACCTCTGTCATTGCCAACAAAGGATATATCACAAAGTATTGAGATGAAATTTTGTTTCTGACCAAATACTTATTTTCCACCATAATATGCAAATAAAATGAAAAAAAAACAGACAATGTGATTTTCTGGATTTTTTTTTCTCAGTTTGTCTCCCATAGTTGAGGTCTACCTATGATGTAAATTACAGACGCCTCTCATCTTTTTAAGTGGTGGAACTTGCACTATTGCTGACTGACTAAATACTTTTTTGCCCCACTGTAAGTGTGAACTAGTATCCCCACTAATCAGCTGTTCTCAGAGCTGGAGGTGGACGGATGTTAGCAGTAGTGGAGCTGGACATTCGAATAGAAGCAGATCTGCAGTACCCAGCAGTGGCCACTATACAGTTGATGGAGCTGTGCTGCAACTGCTAACATTTGGTGACAAGAGACACAGAGCAGGAAAGGTCATCTGGACTGGCAGCAACCCTGGAATCCTCCTCCACCCGAGGCTTGAGTCTGCACGACCGAGAGGTGAAGTTCCTGCTGTACGCAGATGACTTCCTGCTACTCTTCCCAACCAAGAGGTGCCTCCGAGAAAGCCTGGCAGTGCTGGAAACATTCAACACCACCTGGGCACTGCCCATCAACCAAAAGAAGACCAAAGTCATGGTGTTTCAGAAGAGGAACCAGAATAAAACCCCCTCACTCCCTCATATTAAATGGTTCCACACTGGAGAAGACCAACAGCTGTACCTACCTTGGTCTGGAACTAAGCCAAACCAGGAGCCTCAAGCACGCACTTGAGGCCCTGAAAGGAAAAATAGATAACTGTACCACCTCAAACCACTGGTGAGAGTTTTGCTTAAGATATTCAATAGTGTCATCACTCCTATACTGCTGTATGGTAGCGAGGTTTGCGGCCTAGCGACTTACCCAGACCAGACAAAGTGGCATTCCAGCCCAAACGAAGTCTTCCACCTAGAGTTCTGCAAATATCTCCTCCAAGTACATCGCAGCACCTCAAACATAGCCTGTCGAGCAGAGTTGGGCCGATTCCCCTTATGGCTAACTATAAACAAGAGGGCGCTATTACACCAGGCGCACATACAGAGCAGCAACCCCAGCTCCTACCATCATAAAGCCCTACTGAGCCAAATCCCAGGGCAAGCCACGAACCCCGGCAGCCAGTCCCGCCAACGTCAGCAGCACACCCAGACAAAAGCCAAAATAAAGAAGGTCTCCGAGAGCTGCAGGATGCAATATATATAAAGGGTAGGCGGAGTGAATTAGAGAACTCCCAGAAACTCACTATCTACCACTCACTGCGGAGGGACTATAATCTGGCTCCATATCTGGAGAGGATACATCTTCCTAAAGACAGGCAGACCCTGAGTCCATACAGACTGCCCACAGTCTAGAGGTGGAAACAGGACAACACTGACAGACATACAAGCCATGGGAGAACAGACTGCGCCAGCATTGCCAGCAGGGGGCACCGGAGGATGAGGCGCACTTCCTGCTTCACTGCAACAAATACTAAGCAGTGAGGGCCTCCCACTTCCAGAGACTTTCCATTCACAACCGAACTTTCCTTCCATGGACGAGGAGAGGAAACTCTGCATCCTACTGGGGAAGAGTAATCAACAGTGGAGATCACAGCCCAATACGTCACCATATGTCATAAGCTGAAAGGAACTTATAAAGCGACCACCAGGGCCGTGGGGATACTCGGTACCGGGCTGGTTCTTAAAGGGATGTGTCATGGCAGCAGTGACCCGATTCGTGGCCCTGGGAGTCCAATGAAAATGATAAGGGGATTATAAAGTTTATGAAAGATAGTTTGTGATGCCACCTGTGGTATTCGGCAATTAGATGTTAGCCGACACTGCTTGAAGAGACCGCTGGGGCTGATCATGATGAAGCAGAGTTGTTACAGCTCTCCACAGGTAGAGCTAAGCCCCAGGGCAGTAATAGTGTAAATGATGGTGATGATGGTTGTAGTGCAGGGCTGAGGTGAAGCAAATAAATAGGAGGACACAGCGGGGTGCAGTCTTCACACTTTTACTCACAGTTTGAGGTGTAGACCAGGGCACTGAGTACAGATGGTAATGGAGATCAGGGCAGCCTGGAAGCAATTTAGGATTCCTCAAGCCAGATGGTGTTGGAGGCCTCCTTACTGTGCTGTTCTCTGAGGTCCTTGCTGCCTGAAGCTATGCTTAGTCCTCTGTTCCTTACTGTTCTTTAGACCTTGCCTGTATGGCAGGCAGCTTGAGCCTTTTATAGGTGTTACTCCTTCATGGCGGCTCCGGCTCTGGTATGCTGCTGTGCCTTCAGGTATGTGATGGGGCCAGGAGGCTTGCAGTCTCCTGCCCTCCGGATTTGGCTGCTGGGACTGTTGTACCCGTGCAGCCATGGACTCCGGCGTCCGTGGTCAAGCGCTCTTCCCTGGGGTGAGCTTTGTCACAGCTCCAATCCCCAGGCTTTCCTAAACTTCCACTTTCCTCTCTCTTTACTCTGCTCTTGGGATGAGCTCTTCACAGCTCCTGTCCCTTGTACAGACTCTCACAGACTGACTAACCCCACCTCCAGGCCAGAACTAATAACAAAGCTTTCCTGAAACCAGTTTTTGAGCTCCCCCTTCTGGTTTGGAGTCAGGAAAGGTGTTGTATGCTGGTGTAATCTGGCTAGGGAAACCCTCTTTGCTTCCAGGCATGACATAACCCACTGTGATGGAGGCAATGCCACTGTGGCAACCGTACTCCTGGGGAGCCACGCTTAAAACCCCCAAATGGACTATTATTTTTCAAATTGTGCCCCTAACACCCCATTCCCATAATCCCCGATCCCCTCCCCAGTCACATCTATTTTCCTTGCATTGGCAACACTAAATGTATTTTGGTCAATACAAAAAAGAAGAAAGGCTTGCTGCACTCACCAAGTTGTTTAATTTCATCTGTGCGACAAAAAACTTTGATGAGGACATGCAGGCTAAGGAGGCATGCAGGGAGTGCAAAGATGGACAACGGCAATTTCGTGTAAATCGCTTCAATGGGTCCAGATGAGTGAGGGAGTGAAGTAATTTCCTTTTTCAAGGTTTTGACAGGGATATCCGTTATGAATTCTCTCTCTGGCTTCCCTCTGGTGATTACTGAAGGTGGTGGATCTGGTCAGATTGACAGAGGGGTTGTGAGTTCTCTTTCTGGACTCCCTCTGGTGGTTACTGGAGGTAGTGGAGCTGATCTGATTGACAGAGGCTTGCCACCTGATAATGAGGAAGACGATTGGAGATCTGGGGTTTCTGATTGGGATTTAAGACAGCTGACTCCCTGTATCCCTGCTGGTGATTTTCTTCCTGTGCCTTCTAGGTCTGATGTCTTCTGCTCTTTCCCTGCATGGTTCAGCTAAGTGGTTCATTTGTTTTTCTGTTTGCATTTGATCTGGTTTTGTTTATCTCTCCTTTGTATGGGTCAGCCAGCTCCGGCTGGGGCTGTGCTGAATCACCACGCATATGTTACTGCATGTGCCAGTTTGTTTTGTCCCTTGTGATATTGGTCTCTTTTTGCTCTGCTTTCAGAACATACCAGAGTGCTGATATAGTGGGGGCAAAGTCGTGCGACTTCAGTGTTTTGGTGCATCAGACGTGTTGGACTTTTTGCAGGGTTTCTTGCGTTATTGCAGACAGTGTCTTTCTTTTCCTGTCCTGTCTAGTCGGTTTGGGCCTCATCGTTTGCTCAGTCTATTTTTCTGCCTGCGTTTGTGTTTTCATCTTGTCTCACCGACAATATATGTTTGAGGGCTATCTATTCCTTTGGGGTCTGCTCTGGGGCAGTTTAGGTTTACCCCTTTCTTGCTGTAGGCTTAGTTAGCTCTCCGGCTTTGCCGAGGAGTCTAGGATCATTGTAGGCACGCTCCATGGCTACTGCTAGTTGTGTGGACAGGATCAGGGGTCTGCATCCGCTTAGTTACCAACCTCTCTGGTTTTGTGTGGCTTAGCTTGGGCCTGCTATCCTCCTCGGTGCCCATTCATAACAGAATCACCAGCCTAACTGTAGACTTTAGGGTACTCTAAAGAAGGAAAGAATTTAAAAAAAAAAGTGTCAATTTTTTTATATATATATATTTTTTCCTCATTTTTTCTGGGGCTGTAGGAAGATATTTTTTGTCTAAATGGAGACTAAGCAATTGTCTGATCGTTTTGAGCAGCTCACTGCTGAAATGCGGGGAATTTCTGCCTATCTCGCTCAATCATCTGCTGTTGAACCAAAGATCCCTACTCTTGATGTGTTTTCTGGGGATCCGTCTAAATTTTTTGAATTTTAAGAAGAATTGAAAACTATTTTTTGCTTTGAAACCTAACTCATCGGGGAGCTCTGTACAGCAGGGTAAAATTGTCATCTCCCTGCTACGCTGCGATCCCCAGGATTGGGCCTTTTCTTTGACACCCGGAGATCCTATTCTGGCTAATGTGGATGCGTTTTTTCAAGCCTTGGGGTTGTTGTATGATGAACCTAATGCTATTGGTCAAGCTGAGAAAACTTTATTGGCATTGAGCCAGAGTCAGGATTCTGCAGAGTTATATTGTCAAAAATTCCGAAAGTGGGTGGACCTTACTAAATGGAATGATGATGCCTTAGCAGCTCTCTTTCGGAAGGGTTTGGCAGAAACCGTAAAAGATGTTATGGTGGGATTTCCTGTTCCCTCTGGTCTTGACGACTCTGTCATTGGCCATTCAAATTG
This sequence comes from Dendrobates tinctorius, assembly GCF_039654945.1. NCBI lineage: Eukaryota > Metazoa > Chordata > Amphibia > Anura > Dendrobatidae > Dendrobates > Dendrobates tinctorius. The sequence goes on from NW_027361676.1 coordinate 73,183,646, forward strand.
ATCGGCGTTTACGTGAACGTAAAACTACACGAAAGGCGTTGCTGTCTTTCAAACGAACTTCTGAACCCATGTAATGTCATAGGGTTTTGTCTAGGGCGCAACATCAGGAGTTTAGAAGGCATAATAAGTTGTGCTTTTTCTGCGGGGACGCCTCTCATACTATTTCTGTCTGCCCTAAACAAGAAAAGTGTTTTGCTCACACATTTGCGGTGGGCAGTGTACAGCCTAAGTTCCTTTTGGCGATTACCCTGATCTGCTCCTTGTCTACATTGTCCGCTAACGCTTTTGTTGATTCAGGAGCAGCTTAGAATCTGATGGATTTGGACTTTGCTAAACGTTGTGGTTTTCCCATGATACCCTTGCGGACTCCTATCCCTTTGATGGGTATTGGTGCTACTCCTTTGGTGGAGAATAAACCCCAGTTCTGGACCCAGGTGATAATGCGGGTCGCCCCGGACCACCAAGAAAATTGTAAATTTTTGGTGTTGCACAATTTGCATGATACTATTGTTCTGGGTTTCCCTTGGTGCAAACTCATAATCCTGTTTTAGATGGGAAATCTGTGTCTGTGGTGAGATGGGGTTGTCAATGTGTTCTTAGTGACACTCCTGTTTTCTCCACCTCTCCCCAGTCTCATGATATTCCTGACTATTTGGCTGATTTTTCTGATGTATTCAGTGAGAGTAAGTCTGCGTCTTTGCCTCCTCATAGGAGTTATGATTGTGCAATTGAGTTAATGCCCGGGTGTAAATTTCCCATGGGTCGGCTTTTCAACTTATCGGTACCCGAACATGATGCTATGCGATCTTATATCAAGGAGTCGTTGGAGAAGGGTCATATTAGACCATCCTCTTCACCTTTAGGTGCTGGTTTTTTTTGTGGCCAAGAAAGATGGTTCATTAAGGCCATATATTGACTATCGTTCCCATAACAAAATCACTGTTAAATATCAGTACCCGTTACCCCTGATTTCTGATTTATTTTCCAGAGTTAAAAGTGCCTGTTGGTTTACCAAGCTTGACCTCAGGGGGGTGTATAATCTTATTTGCATCAAGCATGGGGGATGAATGGAAGACTGCGTTTAATACTCCGGAGGGACATTTTGAGTACCTGGTGATGCCTTTTGGGCTCACTAATGCCCCTTCTGTCTTCCAATCTTTTATGAACGATATTTTCTGGGACTTTGTGGATAAGTTTTTGATCATTTATCTGGATGATATTTTGATCTTTTCCAGTGATTGGGATTCTCATGTGGAACATGTCCGGACTGTGTTCCGGATTTTGAGGGAAAATTCTCTGTATGTTAAGGGATCGAAGTGCCTTTTTGGTGTACAGAGGATTTCATTATTGGGATTCATTTTGTCCCCGTTTGCTATTGAAATGGACCCGGCCAAGACACAGGCCATTTATGATTGGGTTCAGCCCACTTCTTTGAAGGCTCTCCAGGAGTTTTTGGGTTTTGGTAATTTCTAACGTAAATTTATAAGTAATTTTCTGGTATTGTTAAGCCACTGACTGATTTGACCAAAAAGGGCGCTGATGTGGTGAATTGGTCTCCAGAGGCAGTTTCGGCATTTCAGGAGCTTAAGCGGAGATTCACTTCTACTCCGGTTCTACGGCAACCTGATGCCTCACTCCCATTTCAGGTGGAGGTAGATGCTTCTGAGATTGGTGCAGGAGCCGTTTTGTCCCAAAGAGATCCGGTGACTTCTAAGATGAATCCCTGTGTCTTCTTTTCTCGAAAATTCTCCCCATCTGAACGTAACTATGACGTGGGGAATCGGGAATTGTTGGCCATGAAATGGGCATTTGAAGAGTGGAGACATTGGTTGGAGGGAGCTAGACATCAAGTTGTGGTCCTCACTGACCACAAGAATTTGATTTATCTTGAATCAGCCAAACACTTGAATCCTAGACAGGCTAGGTGGGCCTTGTTTTTCACGCATTTTAATTTTGTGGTCTCTTTTCTTCTGGGCACTAAGAATGTTAAGGCGGATGCCCTTTCTAGGAGTTTCTTTGCGGATTCTCTTGATGTGACCGAGCCTACTACTATTCTAAATGAGGGTGCAGTTCTTTCCGCCATCTCACCCGATTTGAGATGTGCCCTGGAGGAATTTCAGGAGGACAAACCTGAACGTTGCCCTATGGGAAAATTGAATGTCCCTGACCAGTGGAGGAAAAGAGTGATGTCTGAAATTCATTGCTCCGCATTGGCTGGTCTTCCAGGTATTTTTGCTACCAGGGATTTGGTGAGTCGGTCTTTTTGGTGGCCTGCCTTATCTCGTGATGTCAGGAATTTTGTGCAGTCCTGTGGGACTTGTTCTCGGTCCAAGCCCTGATCTCGTTCTAGTGGGTTGTTGATGCCCCTGCCGGTGCCCAGGAGGCCATGGACTCATATCTCAATGGATTTTATTTCTGATCTTCCTGTCTCTCAAAGAATGACTGTTATCTGGGTGATCTGTGATCGATTTTCTAAGTTTGTCCATCTTGTACCACTCCCAAAGTTGCCATCTTCTTCTGAGTTAGTGCCCTTGTTTTTACAACAGGTGGTTCGGTTGCACGGGATTCCTGAGAACATTGTGTTGGACAGAGGAGTCCAGTTTGGTTCCAGATTTTGGAGAGCCTTTTGTTCCAAACTGGGAATTCAGTTATCTTTCTCCTCTGCATTTCATCCTCAGACCAATGGGCAGACTGAGAGAACAAACCAGACTTTGGAATCCTATTTGAGATGTTTCATATCTGCTGATCAGGATGACTGGGTCTCATTTTTGCCCTTGGCCGTATTTGTGCTAAACAATAGGGCTAGTTCTGCCACTTTGATGTCGCCCTTTTTCCGTAACTTTGGGTTTCATCCTCGATTTTCTTAAGGGCAGGTGAAATCTTCGGCCTGCCCAAGTGTGGATTCTGTGGTAGAGAGAATGCAGCAGATTTGGGACCAAGTGGTGGATAAGTTGTCCCACTCTCAGGAAAAAGCCCAACGGTTTTCCAACCGGCATAGGACCATTGGTCCCCGGTTTGTAGTGGGTGATATGGTTTTGTTGTCTTCAAAGAATTCCTATGAAGGTTGCATCTCCAAAATTCAAGCCAAGATTCATTGGACCTTATGAGATTTTGGAGATCCTTAATCCCATTTCTTTCCGTTTGGCTCTTCCAGTTACATTTAAGATTCATAACGTGTTTGTAGAGCCAGTAGTTCCCATGGCGGCGCCTCCTGACCCTGTATTGGTTAAAGGTAATTTGGAGTATGAAGTAGAGAAAATATTGGATTCTCGCTTGGCTAGAGGGAGACTCCAGTACTTGGTCAAATGGAAGGGTTATGGCCAGGAGGATAATTCTTGGGTCTCGGCTTCTGACATTCATGCCGAGAGATTGGTTCGTGCTTTTCACTGGGCCCATCCTGACAGGCCTGGTGGCGTGGATGAGGGTTCAGTGACCCCTCCACAAGGGGGGGTACTGTTGTGAATCCTCTCTCTGGCTTCCCTCTGGTGATTACTGAAGGTGGTGGAGCTGGTCAGATTGACAGAGGGGTTGCGAGTAGAGTTGAGCGAAACATGTCGGCCAGATTCATAAGTCGTCGACTTATGGCAAAGTCGGGTTTCGCCGACCGAAACCCGACGACAGCGTGAAGTCGTCCATGCGGTCGGTAAAATGAGCGCCAAAGTTGGATTTCCCAGAATGCTCGCACCCTGAGCCACTGAGCAAGGACGTACACTGTGGGCAACGAGATGACGTGCAGCGTCTGGGGAGAGAGATATTTTGCGCACTTTAAAAAAGCGGTCCGGCATGTAGGTGTGTTTACTGTCCTCCACTCCCTGCCGACTTTGCTTCCCCATTGACTTGCATTGGGTTTCGTGATTCAGTCGGACCTTCGACTTTTCCCGATAGTCGGCCGATTTCGTTCGACTCGACTTTTGAGAAAGTGGGGTTTCATGAAACCCGACTCTACCCTAAAAAAGGCAAAGTCACTCATCTCTAGTTGTGAGTTCTCTTTCTGGACTCACTCTGGTGGTTACTGGAGGTAGTGGAGCTAATCTGATTGACAGAGGCTTGCCACCTGATAATGAGGAAGACGATTGGAGATCTGGGGTTTCTGATTGGGATTTAAGACAGCTGACTCCCTCTATCCCTGCTGGTGATTTTCTTCCTGTGCCCTCTACGTCTGATGTCTCCTGCTTTTTCCCTGCATGGTTCAGCTAAGTGGTTCATTTGTTATTCTGTTTGCATTTGATCTGGTTTTGTTTATCTCTGCTTTGTGCGGGTCAGCCAGCTCTGGCTGGGGCTGTGCTGAATTACCACGCATATGTTACTGCATGTGCCAGTTTGTTTTGTCCCCTGTTATATTGGTCTCTTTTTGCTTTGCTTTCAGAACATACCAGAGTGCTGATATAATGGGGGCATAGTCGTGCGACTTCAGTGTTTTTGTGCATTAGACGTGTTGGACTTTTTACAGGGTTTTTTGCGTGATTGCAGACAGTGTCATTCCTTTTCTGTCCTGTCTAGTCAGTTTGAGCCCCATCGTTTGCTCAGTCTATTTTTCTGCCTGCGTTTGTGTTTTCATCTTGTCTCACTGACAATATATGTTTGGGGGCTATCTATTCCTTTGTGGTCTGCACTGGGGCAGTTTAGATTTCCCCTTTCTTGCTTTAGGCTTAGTTAGCTCTCCGGCTGTGCTGAGGCATCTAGGATCATCGTAGGCACGCTCCACGGCTACTGCTAGTTGTGTGGACAGGATCAAGGGTCTGCATCCGCTTAGTTACCAACCTCTCTGGTTTTCTGTGGCTTAGCTTGGGCCTGCTATCCTCCTCAGTGCCCATTCATAACAGATATCACATGTGAAATTCATCAACTGTGAAAAAAATACAACACATTAATTCACTACTAATTCTGAAATACAAACATGCATAAATAAATGCAACATTTCCTTACAAAAATACCAATAAATCTATCCTGTCATTTAAGCCTAATAGACCTTGTGCATTAATCTTAAGGATCCTTCGTGCTTCACAAATGTATTTTGGTACTGCCAATAAAGCCTATTTGAGTTTGAGTCATCAATATTCCAGCTGTACAACTCTTTACTGTCAGTTTTGGAATCTTCTGTAGCTTAGTCATGCAAACCAATGAGTCAGTGGTTTTGACTGCAGCAAAAAAAAAAAAAAAATTTAAGTTGTAATAAAAACAACACAAGTTAGATGCAAATGTAGCCAATGAGTGGTAAATTTGGTTCACGGTAATTTTGGAAAAAAAAAAGGGGGAATTTATTTCTAAATATGTTTAAGTAAAAGTATTAATAACTAGACACCTATATGCTAAAATCATCTGCAAACAGAATGCTGTAATCACAGAGGGCTTTAAAAAGAATAGTGCTGGTGTACAGTAGTTTATCTCCTGTAATTATTATGCTGCCTATTTAGACAGATACTGTATATAGCCTGATTTAGCGTGTGCCAGTGGATCAAGAAAGGATAATATTGTTCAGTATGTACAATATGTATGTGAGGTGCTCAGCCGAGAATGTGTCATGTAGAGGCTGCCAGCTGGCGAATGCTGAAACCTTGGCAATAATGTGATGAGCAAACCGTACTCACAGATCAACTTAGCACTCGGCCACTTCAAGTAATTATTACTAGACTAGTGCAATAGTCATAGCGCTAAAGTAGATATATTGACAGCTATCAGTGAATGTCAACTATAATACAATTATAAAAAGAATGAAACACACATCAGTACAAAAAAATTCAAAATGGGAAAACTTACTGAAATTTTAACAAATTCCTGTTATACTGTAATTTTCACTTTCACGCTGTCAATATTTGGTCAGTATTTTACATCAGTATTTGTAATCCAAAACCAGGAGTGGGATAATCAGAGGAAAAGTATTAAAAAAAACACATCACCACTTCTGCAGTTTTTTTACCCACTTCTGGCTTTAGTTTACAAATACTGATGTAAAATACTAACCAAATATTCATTTGAACACGGCCTATATCTGACAGTGGCATCAGTGGCTTATTATATTGCCCTTTGTTTTTCCAAGTGTAGTGATGGTGCCAAACCCAAAAGCTGAACTGTACATGGGAGGCAGTTTGATCAATCTACTGCACTTTAAATTGGTTCTGCATAAAAGAAATGTTCCCTTAACGACTGCAGATGCGCCTTTTAACGGCAGCAGTAAAAGGTACTTATTCCTCACCGCCGCTTTTTAGCTGCGCTGAGAAATAAGGGTATAGCGCCACCAGCATTGGAAAATCTCAGGGTCTCAGCTACCAGATGTAGCTGAGACCCCAGAGAACATGATCAGGGCCGGTATTTACGGTCCCCTGTCATGTGATGATCACCTTTATTCACCAAATAATGGTGATCACAAAAAAGTCTGATTTACAATTAATTTCTCTCTCTTCTGAAATGATCTAACATATCATGAAGGAGAGAAATGAGATCCCCGGAGCCCCCCCGATTCCTCCACCATCCCCGGGCCCTCCTGATCTGTCCCCCCGGCCCTCCAATTCATCTTCCTGTAAAAAAATGGTGGCCGCATGCCCAGTGCACAAGCTGAGACCTGCCAGCCAGTATTTGGCAACACTTGGAAATTTTTCCTATTGGTACCTTTTGATCACTTTGATAGACCCTGTCATAATTATAAAAATAAAAAAAAATAGTAAATCAAATCCCCCTTTACCACCGCTGTTACGTGTTACAGAACCACTTAGCACCCAGAATATGTTGTGCAGTTATATGGATGTAGAATAGGTTCTATGAGAGATGCATGTCCCTAATATATCAGCATTCCCCTTTTGTCTGCCCTCCCCCCACCTTTGTAATTTCCACAGTAAACATGGCAGGCTCCGGCCACCTGCGGCGTTTGTAATGCATGTCTGGCCTGCCTTCTGTATCTGTGTGATATATTCTGTGTCCTGTGAGTAAAGTGTTGTCAGACTGGAAATACATAGAGAAGCAGTGATCTTTTATATGCGTCCATGTAACCCAGGGATTCCAGCCAGCGTCATTCATTCAGACTCCTGCCAACGCAGAGCGGACCTCTGAAAACACGGGGTGGTACTGAAAGAGGTACCCCAGCTTGGTAGACCCCGTTACACTGGTGGCAGACAGCGGGATTTGATACCCCTTCTATAGGAGGAAAGGAATGAATGGAAAATAACTACCAGAAGTTAAAGAGGACTACATTAAAAGATCTGGTGGAAGCCTGAGGGTTGATCTCCAGCAACAAAACAAAAGCGGATTTGATAGCAGCCATCATGGAACACGACAGTGCAGCGCCCCCCAATGTGAATGTGGAGGAGACCGAATTCCAGAGGGAGGTAAAGAACAAACTGGCGTTCTATGGCCCAAACCCTGCAGTAGAGATCATACGAGAGGTAATGGCTGATGTGAGTACTGATCTGAAGGAAAAGATGGCCGAACGGACCAGGATAGAGCTAGCCAAGATGGAGATGGCAGAGCGGACCAAAGTGGAGCTGGCCAAGATGGAGATGGCAGAGCGGAGTGAGGAGAGCCAGCGAGCAGGGGGAGCTCTGGCCTTCGACCAGGTACCTTCAACAGTAAGCCACAAAAAGATCCAGTACAATGCCTTCCTACAGTTGGGGGAGGCAGAGGAAGACATTGATGGCTTTCTGCAGGACTTTGAGCAGCAGTGTGCCCTTCATCAAGTAAAGCCGGAGGAACGGGTTCAGATTCTGGCCAGCAAGCTGACAGGCCGAGCAGCGGACGCCTATCGCACGGTACCTGATGAGGACTGTATGGACTATGAGCGGATTAACGAAGTGATCTTGGCCCGGTATGCGCTGACACCAGAGGCCTATCGCCAAAAGTTCAGCGGACTTATAAAACGCGTAACCGATACTCACGCTGAATGGGCCTGTAAATTACGGCTGTCACTGCTACAGTGGGTACAAGGGAGCCAAGCAACCACTAAGGAGGACGTCCTCCAGCTCTTCCTGTTAGAACGATTCTTTAATGGACTAAACCCCGAGACACAGGAATGGCTTCGGGACAGGCGGCCAACGACTCTTGAGGAAGCCGCTCCTCTGGCCGATGAACATCATGATGCCAGGAGGCCGCAGTTCTCTGGATCAAAGGTGGTCATTAGAGGCCCGCCCATGGACCTGGAGGGCCCCAAACCACCGAAGATTGTAGGGGGATCAGCTAGAAACCCGGCCTACCACAGTCCCCCTGGGGGGCGATGCCACACCTGCCGTCAGCTGGGCCACCTGCAAAGACAATGCCCCAACCGGACTCAGCATACCCAGTGGCCAAAGGTGGGAACAGCTACCTTCAGCCGGGCTGCTGTACACTGCTACCAAGGCGAAGCTGACCCGGCATTGGGGGCTACGACTAACCAAGGGGTGGAAGAGATGGAGGAAGTGCTGCATGAAGTAGACCCCGTGCAGGTAGTCCGGGCAGATAATCGGCAACAGCATCGACAGGTCGTGTGGGTTAATGGGAAACGTATGCAGGGACTAAGAGATTCCGGAGCAACTTTGACCCTTGTGAAGCCTCATCTCGTCCGGGACCAAGAGAAGACGGACCGGACAGTGGCAGTCCGTGTAGCAGGGGGAGCTATACATCGACTACCCACTGCCAGGATTCACCTGAACTGGGGAGTCGGGGATGGCCTTGTTGAGGTCGGCTTGATAGAGGATTTGCCTGCAGACGTCTTGCTGGGAAATGACTTGGGGCCCATGTTGTCTGCATTCTCGGTGGCCCCTCAGGCTGAGACCTATCCTGTGACCACCCGGAGACAAGCTCGAGCTGCGGAGGCGGAATGACACTCAGAGGAGGCCCAGGAAAGACATCCCAGCCCTGCACGTATTCCCATAGCCAGACACATTTCTTGGGCCACCCCAGATGAATTTATGAGGGAGTTACTTGAGGATCCTTCATTAGCGGGATATCGTGGGAAGGCACAGGAGGGGAGAGGAGTACTGGAAGGGGAACAGTTTGTATGGAAGCAGGGACTCCTCTACCAGATCACAGAGCAGCACCACACAGGGACGAGCCCCACTCTAAAACAACAGCTGGTAGTTCCCAAGAAGTATAGGCAGGAGCTACTGCGAATCTCTCATGATATACCCTTGGCAGGGCACTTTGGCGTCAGTCGCACCAGGCATCGTCTGACACAAAACTTCTTTTGGCCGGGGGTAACCTATGATGTTCGTCAGTACTGCCAGACCTGTGACAGTTGTCAGCGCATTGGCAAGAGGGGGGATTGATGCAAGGCCAAATTACACCACCTCCCCATTGTGGAGGAACCATTTAGCCGAGTAGGGGATGACCTGATAGGGCTGTTAGCCAAACCCAGTCCGTCCGGGAAAAAGTGTATATTGACCGTGGTAGATCATGCCACACGGTATCCAGAGGCGGTTGCGTTACCTAACATACTGGCAGAGACGGTGGCGGCCGCCCTGCTCCAGGTTTTCTCATGGCTTGGATTTCCCCGGGAGATTATCTCGGACCAGGGTACCCAGTTTACAGCAGAGGTGACCAACCAACTGTGGAAGCTGTGCGGCGTAAAGTCCATTAGAAGCGCCCCGTACCACCCGCAAACCAATGGGTTGTGTGAACGCTTTAACGGGACATTAAAACAGCTCATTGGGACTTTTACCAGGACCTACAGGGACTGGGAGAAATTCTTGCCACACCTCCTGTTTGCCTATCGGGAGGTGCCCCAAGAATCCACGGGGTTCTCCCCGTTCGAGCTGGTATACGGGAGACGGGTAAGGGGACCCCTAGACTTAGTGCTGGAACACTGGGAAGGGGAGGGCCTCATAGAAGGGGTACCTATTGTACCCTATGTGCTGGAATTCCGGGACCACCTACAGGAGCTGACTCAGGCTGTACGTGAGAACATGCAGGCGACCCAGCGGCGCCAGCGCATATGGTACGATCGGAGGGCCAGAGAGCGCACTTTGGAAATAGGACAGAAGGTCCTGGTGATAGAGCCCACTAAGCAGAATAAGTTTCAAGCTGCATGGCAGGGGCCCTACCAGGTAGTGGGGAAAATAGCCGACAACCTATAATGTCGCCGATTGTGACGACCCCAGGGTTATCCGCATGTTCCATGTGAATATGCTGAAGCCCTACCGGGAGCTCCCTGAAGAGGTAGTGGCCATCTGTGCACCTGAAGCAGAGGATTTAGCCGGACTTCCCTTGCCGGATGTCTTAGGGGAAAGGACTCAGTCTATAACATGGGACCAGGTACACTTGGGTGAAGACCTAGGCCCCCGGGAGAGACAGCAGGCAGAGGCGTTGTTGAGGCTGCTACAGGGGATGTTTTCAGAGAGACCGGGGTACACTCGCCTGGCGCAACACAAGGTTGAGACCCAGGATCAGACCCCCCTGCGACAAAACAACTTCCGTGTCCCTGAATCTGTACGAGAGGGGATGCGACAAGAGATACAAGAGATGTTGCGTTTAGGGGTCATTGAAGAGTCAGACAATCCCTGGGCATCCCCCGTAGTGTTAGTGCCCAAGAAGGATGGGACTACACGGTTTTGTGTAGACTATCGTAAGCTCAATGAGAAAACAGTGACGGATGCATATCCCATACCGCGTGTGGATGAGTTGTTAGACTGGCTGGCGGGGGCAAAGTATTTGACCACCATCGATCTATGCAAAGGCAACTGGCAGATTCCCCTTAGTCCTGATGCTATTCCCAAGTCGGCATTTGTCACCCCGTTCGGCTTATTCCAGTTTCGAGTTATGCCATTCGGGATGAAGAATGCCTCGGCTACCTTCCAAAGGCTGGCTGACCGGCTTCTGGATGGTCTCCAGGACTATGCTTGTGCCTACCTGGATGACATCGCCATCTACAGTGCGACATGGGAAGAGCATCTAAATCACCTAGAGACAGTATTGGACAGGATCCACCAGGCCGGAATCACCCTGAACTCAAACAAGTGTCACGTGGGCAAAGCAGAGGTTCAGTATCTAGGGCATTGGGTGGGAAGTGGGAAACAGCGACCAGAACCAGCCAAGATTGAGGCCATAGCCAAATGGCCCATCCCACGCACTAAAACCCAGGTCATGGCATTTCTAGGGACAGCGGGGTATTACAGGAAATTCGTTCCCAATTACAGCAGCGCAGCCAAGCCCCTCACTGATTTGACCCGTAAGAACCAACCCTGCCAGGTAACCTGGACCTCAGAGTGTGAGGAAGCCTTCCGCCAACTAAAGGACGCCCTCACCAATACCCCTGTATTGGCCGCACCCGATCCAACTAAACGTTTCCTTGTTCATACGGACACTTCTATGTTTGGATTGGGGGCAGTACTGAGCCAAGTCGGGCCGGACGGCCAAGAACACCCGGTAGCGGAGTCGGAAACTACTGCCCCGTGAAGTAAGCTATGCGGCCATCGAGAAGGAGTGCCTGGCGGTAGTATGGGCACTCAAGAAGTTGCAACCATATTTGTATGGACGACAGTTTTCCCTTCTAACGGACCATAATCCCCTAATCTGGCTTAATCGGGTCTCCGGAGACAACGCCAGATTGCTGCGGTGAAGTTTAGCCCTACAACCTCTGGAATTCACCATCCACTACAGACCCGGCAAACAAAACGGTAACGCCAATGGACTAAGTCGACAAACGGAACTTGTACCAACCCCATAAACTTCGGTCATCCCCAAACCGATCCGTTGAGGATCAGACTGTGTATGCCGATTGCGTCGCTGAAAAGGGGGAGCCGTGTTACAGAACCACTTAGCACCCAGAATATGTTGTGCAGTTATATGGATGTAGAATAGGTTCTATGAGAGATGCATGTCTCTAATATATCAGCATTCCCCTTTTGTCCACCCTCCCCCCACCTTTGTAATTTCCACAGTAAACATGGCAGGCTCCGTCCACCTGCGGCTTTTGTAATGCATGTCTGGCCTGCCCTCTGTATCTGTGTGATATATTCTGTGTCCTGTGAGTAAAGTGTTGTCAGACTGGAAATACATAGAGAAGCAGTGATCTTTTATATGCGTCCATGTAACCCAGGGATTCCGGCCTGCGTCCTTCATTCAGACTCCAGCCAACGCAGAGTGGACCTCCGAAAACACGGGGTCGTACTGAAAGAGGTACCCCAGCTTGGTAGACCCCGTTACAACCGCCTTAGCTAAAAATTCTAAAGTAATTTTTTCTTTATGTTTTCCATTTTTTTTGCAGTTAAGGTTGTGGTTGGGGTTGTATTAGGGTTGGGGTTATGGTTAGGATTGTGTTAGTGTTGGGGTTAGGGTTGAAGTTTTTTCAAAATGTAAAAAAAAATAAAAATTGTGACAATATGACCCGTCCCCCCTGTATACTGCAGTTCACGAATAACAATTTTTGATAACGGTGGTGGAGATCTTTTTTAGGTAGCCATGTGCTTGGCTTCGACATCTTCATCAAGTAGCCTTTTGAGATCGGTGCAGAGAAGAGCAGGGGGAACAACGCCTTTGGTATCATCATTAGCTGTCTTAGTGCAGAATTTCATAATACATACAGAAATACACCAAAGAACAAGTTTTAGTATCACATATACAACAAGGATACAAGGCAGCAATGTGCAACAAACTTTGTAAGATCCCAGTTACCGAGCCCCTAATTCCCCTAAACCAATTGGCTGGATTGAGAAAGGACAAGGTGTCTGACCACCAACTGTCCTTATGATGATCATTATCTTTATCGTATTGATCTCTGAGTCTTTGAATATCTTCTAACTTTAAACTTCTACAAATAATAATATGGAAAATGCGAAAACCCAAAACATTAAGTCCCCTTCATTTGCTATTGGCTGGGTGGGTGATGAGGAGAACTTGATAGGGACAGTCATACAAGGGTTCTAGTCCGTGCTTCCTGACATGCACGACTACCAAATCACCAGGCTTCAGGTTATGACAGGTGTCGGTTTCTGCTGAATCTGGAAAAGAAAAGAAAACTAGAGCATAGGTGTTAGCAAGATTTTTACTAAGCTGAATAACATATTGAACAGCACGGTCAGTTTCTTCTGATAACTGCTGAGGCTGGAAATTTGCAACTGGGGGCCTAGTACCAAACAATATCTCATATGGGGACAGGCCATGTTTTGCAATAGGGGTAGTACGAATGTGGTATAGTACAATGGGTAGGAGCTCTGGCCATGGAGCCGTAGTCTCCTGCTTCATTTTTGGTCAATTGTCCCCTTCAGTGTGCCGTTCAGCCTCTCAACTTTCCCACTGGATTGTGGGTGGTACGGAGTATGGAGGGCTACAGTGGATCCAAGCATTGTCAGAACTTCTTGGTACACATGAGAAGAAAAGGCCAGGCCTTTGTCACTTTCAACAACTTCTGGAACCCCATATCTGCATATGACATCCACCACCAGTTTCTTCGCTGTGGTTTTTGCAGTTATGTTGGTAACAGGGAATGCTTCCGGCCAAATGGAGAACCCGGAGCCCAGTAGAATTTTTGCCCCAGTGCGAGGGCCTGATTCTTTCGTTGATATATAAGTCCATGTGCCCATATGGCAATAGCAGGGTACATCTGCTTAGGGAGACACACAAGTCGGTCCTTTTTCCAGAGACCATTATCCATTTGTGCCCCATCAGTCTTCCATTGCTTCACCTCTTCCTTTGGAGGCATTCTCTGCATCGTCATTAAGCGGTCTCCCGGGGTCCGACAGAAAACTTCAGTCTGTTGTAGATCATCAGGTTCTTGTAGGGTCAATGCTTCTTGTAACTGTTTACGCTGAGAGCGTGTGGTCACCATAGTTGGTATGGTTGGTTCAACAGGTAAAAGAGCGGCGGCTTTTGCTTGCATATCTGCAAATATGTTGCCAACAGTCTGTGGACTGGTCCTAGGACCGTGCGCCTTAACTTTGATAATAGCCACCTGAGTAGGTAATTTGATCGAGTCCATGAGGGCTTTAACAGCTTCAGCATTTTTCACTGGGGTTCCGGCAGTAGTAATAAACCCTCGATTGGCCCATAGAGCTCAAAAATCGTGAGCAATACCAAATGCATACCGTGAGTCCGTATATATATTAGCCCGTCTGTTCTTGGCCAAAGTACATGCAGTAGACAGAGCCTGGAGTTCTGCTTCTTGTGCTGACAGTGAGGGCAGGAGCGCAGCTGCGTGCACTACAGTGTCCTCTGTGGTAACAGCATATCCCGTGTGGAATCTACCAAACTCATCAGCATATCTTGAACCATCCGTGTATAACACCAGATCAGGATTTGGGAGTGGATTCTCACTGACATTTGGTGTAGTAGCTGTTTCTTCAGTCAGAAGTTGGGAACAGTCATATTGGAGGTAATCCTCATCACTGCCATCTTTCCTTATAGTTCATTATGCCATCTTTCAAGGCATTGTAAAGGGGTTGCATTATGCGGGATGCATCCGGTATCCACTGACAAAAATAAGTGCATAGTCCAAGAAAACGCTGGAGTTCAGCTTCATCTTTTGGGAAAGGAAGGGAGCTGGCAGCTATTTTTCTTTCTTCTGTGAGGTGTCTGACACCCTGAAGGAGACAGTGACCCAAGAACATCACTTGACCAAGGCAGAACTGAAGTTTCGAGGCCGAAACCCAACAGTTCAGTGCTGCCAGATGCTTGAAGAGACTAACAGTGGCAACAATGGCAAAAGACACCTGCTCATATATTTTGCAAACTGGTTGGGACTGTTTTGGGCCCCTGTGGGAAAGGCATGAAAAATACAGATTTCCTCACTGTCTTCATCTACATATGGATTATATAACGTAAGAGCCATCTGACCATCATCTTGGAATTGTATTTCGGAGCGGAACTGTGATAATGAATCTGCTCCTAGTAAATTTACAGGACATGTGGGAGAGATTACAAACTGAGTAGTAACCTCGGGGTAGGGTTTTATGGGGTTTATAAAAGTATACTAATTGGGTCTGCCATTTACTCCGATTAAAATAGCAGGGGAATGACAATCTCTATAAAAGTGTCCGAATCGGGCACAGCGCCAGAATTGCTGACGAGAATTAGCAGGGTTCCCAGTCATAGGATTGGAAGAGATATTGGAGCGCAGGAGCTGGAGTTTGAGGGGGAGCTGTGTGTTCACAGCTGCAGTGGGGGCGATGGGAGGGGGCTGGAGCAGCTACTGCTGCTAGCTTGCTTTTTTCTTTTTCCCTCTCTCTGCTGAGCAGAGCGGGTTCAAATCTTCTGAAGACTTCTTTTTTCCTCTAAATCTGGTAAATGGAAAGGGGTGGATACTTATAACCACTAGCAATATTCGGCATAACGGGGACTAAGGTTGGCAGCGGATGAGAATAGGTACCGTTAGCAAAGGTGGGGGCTGCTACTCCCGGTCTCCTTGTACAATTGTCATCTAGCAGGGAGACCTCTTCTTTCAAATCATCACTTTTAACTATTTGTCTTCCTGACACATTAGTATCAATATCAGTGCCTTCTTAACCAATCACTTTCTCACACCACAGTCACTTTCTTGAACCACAAAACATCCAGTCCCTGCCATAATAATAGACAATTTTTCCTTCTTCAACATAGCAGTAACAGAAACAATCAGAATTCACTTCCTCTGTTCTTCCTAACACCTTCGTCACACAATTCATGTGCCAAGCCACAAAATTCTTCTTTTCCTTCCACGGAGTCTCTCATTTAGAGCTAAATATCCTTACTTCAGTTGTGCACAGATCTGGAGCGATCATATCAGTCTGTTTCACTGGGTCAATAATCCCCCTCTGGGATTGCCCAAAATTCGCGGTACTCAGTGAAAGGAGGAGGGCGTCTCAGACTATCCCTCCGGACACCTCTGGTTATATATATCTATCTATATATACCCGAGTTACGTATCCTACCTAGTCTTCGATCACATCACCACGCCTGACTAACAGTGAATTCAGGATATTTTGACTATAAAGAGAGCCACAATCACTGGTCAATCCGGGGTGTCCGTCCCTTATGAGGCACGGTTCGAGCACTGGGCCCCCAACAGGACTGCACCTCTATATGATTCCACCCATGAATCACCCCACCACGGGGACAAACCTCATATCCTCTTTGCAGCAACAAGCACAGGAAAACCACACCAACGGTCAGTCTGAACAGTATAACTGCCAACTTACCGTGGTTGTTGTGGGGGATGATCAGTCCCAATTTTCCAGCACCTGTGTCCACTCCGAGGGTCCTTTGTCTTGCTGTCCTCTGGGGCAGAGGCATCCCTATTCGGGGGCTCCACGTTTGGCGGCCAGCTGTCGGGGTAGCTATTGAGGGAGGGCTAAAGTAACCCTTCACGGTTGAGCCAGTGATGTCCAAATTATTCCACAGAGTGTTGCTAGCAACTCAAATGACCACACGGAGACGGGGGTCTCTACGGGAGGATCGAGACAGATCACCAAGCCCCTTTATTTTAGTCACTTCTTTTATAAACTTTTGCTTAATTATGCAAAGTTCTCAACTACCAATAACATCATTTCACTTTATAAGCCAATAATATTGCAAGAAAACCAGAAACTACATATACGTCCGTATCCAAATAGAAAGTAGTATAATGGCATATTCTTCAGAGTTTTACACCCCCGCCTCCCTTATCTGCACCTGATGGGAATAGTCTGGTTTCATGACAGTTTGAACTTTTACCCAATTACAAAATTTATCTTACAGCAACAAAAATGGAGAAGCGAAACCTTCAGAGAATGGATAAAACGAAACTTCAGCTTTGACTTTAGTATTAACCCTTCACAGCAGATCCCCGTATTTTTTTTGGGTGTCTAACAGCCGCACAACATGCAAGGTGGGGACTCGAGCATGTCACTTTAGCACCCGCAATATTTGGTGCATACCCGAGCACCTGATGCAAACTGGAGTAGCGAGCACTTGGGCTCAACATTAATGATGACATATTAAATATGATGACTTAATGTCATCAAATTCTGTGCCTCTGTGTCATATTCTGTGTCAAAATATGTGTCACTATACCCTGGATAAAATCTTTGAGGAGTGTAGTTTCCTAAATTGAGGGGGGTTTCCACTGTTAACGCACATCAGGGGCTCTCCAAATACGACCTGACTTCCCCTGTTGATTCCAGCCAATTTTGGTTCAAAATGTCAAACAGTGCTTCTTCCCTTCTGAGCCCTGTCTTGCGCCCAAATAGTAGATTTCCTCCACATATGGGGTATAGGCGTACTCAGGAGAAATTGCACAACAAATTTTGTGGTCCATTTTCTAATTTTACTCTTGTGAAAATAAAAAAGTTTTGGGTCTAAAATAATTTTTTAATGAAAAAAGTTAAGTTAATTTTTTCCTTCCTCATTACGTCAGGTCTCGTGAGCAACTGAAGGGTTAATAAGCTTCCTGAATGCGGTTTTGAACAACCTGAGGGGTGCAGTATTTAGAATGGTGTTGCTTTTGGGTACTTTCCGTCATACAGGTCCTCTGAAGTCACTTCAAATGTGATGTGGTCCTTAAAAAAATGGTTTTGTAAATTTTGTAGGAAAAATTAGAAATCTCTTTTCAATCTCTTTTTAACCCTTCTAACTTCCTAACAAAAAATTTTTTTTTCCAAAATTGTGCTGATGTAAAGTAGACATGTGGGAAATGTTATTTATTAACTATTTTGTGTGTTATAACTCTCTGGTTTAAGTGCACAGAAATTAAAAAATTGTAAAATTTTAAATTTTTGGCCAAATTTCTATTTTCTTCATAAATAAGTGCAAGTCATATCAAAGAAATTTTACCACTATCATTAAGTACAATATGTCACGAAAAAACATTCTCGGAATCAATGGGATCCGTTGAAGCTTTTCAGAGTATAACTACGTAAATTGACACTGGTCAGAATTGTAAAATTTTGCTAGGTCATTAAGGTAAAAAATGGCTGAGTCATTAAGGGGTGTAAACAACAAAAAAAAACCCTTATTGTTTAAATTATGTTTTTATCATATTTCTTGAAAAACTTTTGGTGGTTTTATTTTCCAAATCACATATGCTATTAAAAAAATCTTGATGCGTGAAATATATATATTTTTCTACCGTGTTAGCCAGTAGATAGAAGAATATTTAGAATTGAGAGTCCTCAGTGGTTGATACCTTTTAATGGCTAACTGAAAAGATGTTAACACATTGCAAGCTTTCGAGACTACTCCGGTCTCTTCATCAGTCTAGACTAATACAACATCTGAAAAATCACATATTTATACCCAAAATTGCACAGAAATAATGCAATAGATAAGACAAGTAATGTGAAGCAGAATTGTCAATATGGGAGAGGGTTAAAAATAAATATTGGAGCAGTTCATAGATAAGGAGCCTGAAAGTTTTATTGCTCTCTCATGGGGTCTAGTTCTGTGTTGTGATTACCCCAGAAGGTCTGAAGAGCAAATTCCTTTGTTGAGCTGCTTCATTATAAAAATCTTGAAATCTTGCAGTTTTCACTCTGGCCTCCATTTCTCACACTTAAGGGCCTGTCACACTAAGAGATATCGCTAGCAATATCGCTATAACTAGTGACGTTATGGCGATATTGCTAGCGATATCGCTGTGTCTGATACCTCCGACCGCTCCCCCGCTGGTTATCGCTGATCGCGCGAGAACAGGCTGGACTGTTTCTCGTCGTCAGCTTCCTGCTGTGACAACGAGCGACGCGTGGAGCCGGGCAGGAGGACGCAGGATCGCCTGGTGTGACAGGTAAGTAGCGACCCCCGTCCCCAGCGATGTCGCTAGTGAGATCTGCCTGTGTGGCAGCTCACTAGCGACCACTTAGCGATGTACCAGCGATCCTGACAGCGTCATATCGCTGTTCGGGATCCCTGGTGCATCGCTAAGTGTGACAGTACCCTAAGCTTATACTGGTCTGAAAAGATCACAGGCAGAGGAGCGGCGGACTGTTAATCTTTTTTTCTTTTTTTGCTTTAATTAACTTAATGTGTGGAGATTCCAGAAGCCAATCAGGGCACAGAAACCTTCCACAACATCCAGATTATGTCATGTCACATGTCCCTCTAACATATAAAAAGCGGACATGTGGCTTCAGCGCAATTTTGTCAGTGTAACAGCATAATGAGGCTGCTGCAAGTAGTCAAATAGTTAGCTAGGCGGTTTACTGTCAGATAGTTCAGATAGATAGGATCCTGTGTCAAATCGACCTTCCTGCATATCAATCCTTAGTGCTAATTGTGTGGTCCTGCCAGCAGGCCATATTCCAGCATATAAATCCTTTTTGATAATTGTGTGGTCCAGACGCCTGTCCACATTTAAGAATCTAAATCCTTTGTGCTAATTGTGTGTTCCAGCCAGCAGTCCACATTTCAGAATCTGAATTATTTGTGCTAATTGTGTGGTCCAGCCAATAGTCCACATTTCAGCCTCAAAATCATTTGCGCTAATTGTGTAGTCCAGACACCAGTCCAAATTTCAGCATCTAAGTCTTTTGTGATAATTGCGTGGTCCAGAAACAAGTCCACATTTCAGCATAGAAATATTTTGTGCTAATTCTGTTGTCCAACCACACTATCTCATCAAATAAATACTGATTGTTTAGTTTAATGACAGGTAACTGACAGGTCTGGGCTTAGGGTTGTGAAACAGCAGGTAGAGGGGAAGGGTACATCCAACACGAGTGTGAAAAAGCGAGGTCGTGGTGGAAGGGGGAATAGGCTTGATGTTCGAGGTATACGTGGGGTAGGTGATAATTTTACTGAAAACTCTACTGAACAAACACTGGCTTATCCTATCCAAAGACAACTGACAGCTTCTTTCACTGGACAGGTTACTCGACTCCCTTTTTTTGGCAGCCGCACAGCAGTACACCTTGTAGATGAGGGCCAGAAAGAGCATGTGCTCTAGTGGATGGCAAGCTCTGCGTCAAGTGGCCTCTCCTCCTTTTTCTCCACCTTAACATCACACACAGTATAATCCTCAGCGGTGTCACACCAATTACCCTTGTTTACCTTCACATTACAGCTCTCCATCCGCTAAAATGACTGTTGTGACCCAAAAATGGGCCAGTCAGCAGAGCTGTTCACACATTCTATTCCATGGGCATCAGCGGTCTGCTCCAAAGATTCACAGAATCCAGAGGAGGAAAGCATCTGCACCTAAGTCCAATTTGTTTTTCAGTTGGATCCGGGGCCGGACAAAGTAGAGTCTGAGCAAAATCCAGACCCTTGTCACCAGATGTTAACCACCCAGGGTGGAGGTGATCCTGATGAGACTCAGATAGCTGAGATGCACGCGGACTGTGCTATGTTTTGTCAGGGCAGGAACAGGAGGAGGGTTACTCTCAGGGTGAGGAGTGTGAGAACAGAGAGGATGATGAGGTTGTAGATCCCACTTGGTGTGAACCCAGAGTCACGCAGCTGAGTAGCTCAGCAGAGGAGCTGGAGGAGGAGAGGGACGAGGTTTCGGAGTGATGTAACCACGACAAGCACGGCATCCTCAGCCACAACACTGGCTGTGACCAGCAGTGATCGTGGGTCTGCAGTTCGCAGGGGATGCAAGGGTTGCCTAGCCTGGGCTTTTTTTTTGAGACTGCAATGCATGACCAAACTCACATTATATGTCAACTTTGTAAAAAGCGACTCGGTGGAGTAAAAAATTTCACTACTACATGTATGAACTGGCACATTGTGATACAAATGGGATATGCATGAGTGAGAGACTGGTATAGATAGGCATCCAGTCAATAAGGTAGTGATTGCAGTATATTGAAACATCCATTTGTATACTATGGATTGTGACCGGAATCTGAACTTTTCCTACCATGAGGAGAGCACACACTCAGGAATGTGAAAAGCAACCACCTGCTCAGGCATTGTTGTGGGAGTTGGAAGGGAGGAATGTGAGAACCAAACCAACTGAGATAAAGGAGGAATGTGAAAAAACAAGTTACTGCGCATGTCAGTGCGTGATCATTCCAATTAATATTATAAAAAGTACTGACCTCCTCAGCGGGTGGGGACTTTCCAGACGATTCAAGTGGACGCACTTAGTCTGTGATGCTTACCGAGGAAAACCCCTTCCCGCTGATCGAGGTCCCCCGATGTGAAGGGTGATGCTACAATAACTCGGTAATTATTATTGATGCTGAAATCTTTCATGTCATAACTGTCGTTTTTAAATCAGTGAGACTATTCATGTGCTATGTAAAACAAAATGATTGCTTGCTATAATAAAAGATTGTCAATAATCTTTGCCTGGTTGGGATGCCAGTGAGCGCTACGTAAGTTAAGGTAAATAACCTAATTTGGGAGAAAATTTAGCAAGACATAAATGCGCAATCAACATTCGTTAGTCTGGAAATTTCACTGCGTTAAAATGCGGCCCTCGCCAAACACCAGACTCCCGATCAACTGCATCTGCTGCTTCTTCCTTCTCTGTCACTGTGGCAAGTGTTCTTACATAGGTCTCCGGCTTCAGAACCTCCAATTGTTTACCCGCTACACTCAGGGTGAGTGAGAGCCCGTAAGCTGTGGCGGAAGTGGACATGCCTGCTGTTTTTGACCAATCTCAGACACACAGCACAACACCTCTTTCTCGATCCACCAGAACATCTGCACCTAGCTCACAGTCCAGAAGTTTGTCGTGTTCGCCCTACTCCAACCTCTCTCGGCACATTAGCCAGCCCTCAGTCCCGCAGTTGTGGTAATTTAAGATTGTGTCCTCCTACACATGCCAAAGCTAAGAGCTTGAATTTCCCCCATCTCCAATCTGTTCACCATAGAAATGCTGCCTTTCCGCATGATGGATGCAGTTTACGAAAGCTTACGGCCATCACAGTCCCCAAGTGCCAGTTGCCCAGTCGCCATTACTTATCTAAGAAAGCTGTGCCTGTGCGTGCTACACCAAAATGTTGCTGACAACATCACCCATTTCTTGAAAAATTGCATGTCTGACGGTGCAATTCACAACTGCTACCTGGACAAGCAAGCATGGCCAGGGGCGTTACATCTCGCTGATTGGGCACTGGATGATGATTAAAGCGGGTAGGCGAGTAAGGGGCTGCTCCACAAGTCTTGGAATCCCCAAGGCTTGCGGGGAAAACCTCTGCATCTAACACTTCCTCCACTGATTTTGCCTCCTCAAGCTCCTCTAGGGCCTCCATCTGCGTCCTCAACATTTCCCTTAATGAGAAACGTGTTTCAACAGTGCAGAGTGAATCCCCCCCAATCGAGGTTGAAACCAGGATGTCAAAGGCTGAATCGTTAGACAGGGGTATTATCAGAAAACAGGCTGAGATCTGATCATGGTAAATATAATGCAAAACATACGCACATAAACTGCAGATTTTCAGAGTAGCTTTCACTATAAGGGATCTTTCAGATATTTACAATTATCAGTCAGATGTCGGATAGTAATGGTCGGACTGGCTGCACATTTCCTGACTCCAGCGTGACAGCTTCATATATTTCTATGAAGCTGTCGCACTCGGGTTAGGAGATGTGCGGCCAGCCTGTGCATTGCTAACCAACGTCTGACTGTTGGAAATTGACTCTCAGGTGTTTAAATTGAGAGCAGCCCCACCCAGAGCTGATAGCAGGGAGAAACACTTCCCAGAAATTATACCGCAAACTTATAGCGTGGGTAGAACCACAAGTCCCAGAAGTATAACAGGGCTACCGTATTGTTGCCTGCCAACTGAAGCAGACACAAAGGAGAAAGAGACTAGCAAAAATGTCAGAGTTATTGTGGAGGCCATGCCATTTAACACAGCACTCCATCCCTATGCCCCGGTCGCATAACCATTACATAGCCTGAAGGTATTTTGGGTCATTGTTTTTTTCGCAACACAAATGATGGTACCACTAAGTGCAAACCAGATGGGAGGGCATGTCATTGCAGAATGCTGTGGTAGCTAGGGGTTAGTGTGTCTTAAATTTGGAAAATTTGGAATAAGTCACCAACGTCACCAGCACAGCACCTCCACACCATCACACCTTTCCCTTTGAGCCTTCTGATGAGAATCACACATGTTAAAGCCTTCATCTAACCTTTTCTGCTTCTCACACAGATATTAGAGTTGGTAAGAAATGTCTCAAATTTTGACTCATCAGCTCACGATATAGATTTCCACTGATCTAATGTCTAGCCCTAGTGCTGCATGGCCCAAACAAGTATTTTCTTCTTGTTTGGAGTCTTCAGTAGATGAGCAAATTTGATCGGGTCTCTGCTTATTCGGCAAGCTATAGTGCTTACCGAATAAGCTGCAAAAGGAACCTGGATACCTGAATCGCGCCGGCTGATCAGCTAATTGGCGCCGCAGCTGCATGTATCGTGGCTTTGTGACAGTCACAACACATGCATGTAGAGCCTGTTTGTTGGGTTCTAGATGCATGTGTTGTGGCTGTGACACAGCCGTGACACATGTAGCTGCGGCGCCGAACAGCTGGCGCACTCCATGTATCCAGTTCCCTCTGCAGCTTACACGGTAAGCGCTATAGCTTGCCGAATAATCAAGGACCCAATTAAGTTTGCTCATCTCTAGTTTTCAGTAGTTCTATGTGGTAATTTGACCATTAAAGTCCACTTCTTTCAGTCTCCTCTGGATAGTTGATGTTGAGATGCGTCTGCTACTTGATGTCTGCACATAAATAATGAGGGCTGTTACCTGTGGTGCTGTCAAATAGCGATTTCTGAAGCTGGTAACTCTCATGAACTTATCTGCAGCAGAGGTAATTATTGGTAACTTTACTGAGCGGTGCTGATGAGTGTAACGCAGGTGGGTGTGGAACCACTGCGTCATGGGCCTGGCTTACCCTGTAGGGGCATGACTAAGCAACAACCTGGTTTTCGCTAGAATGGTTTTCTGGTTGTGAAGTTAGGCTTGTCTGCAGCAGCTGACTGGAGGGTCCTTGGCACGTGTACGTTGTTCAGAAGGGCAAAGATTAGATGTGATCAGATGGTCCAATGTTGGGGCAGGCAGCACCGGATCAGTAGGAATAGCTGAGGTCAGGAGTGAAGAGGTCAGGTAGGACAGGATAACTAGCTAGGTTGGCAACAGGTAGCGGAATACAGAAGAAAGCATACTGTGAGAATCATGTGGGAATAGTGGATGAGTGCAGGTATATCTCGCCCAGATTCCTTTCCTATGTGGCCTAGTCTGGTCAGTATCGCACCTGCTTGCTAATGAATAATGGGAGGTGGATATAAAAGGATGCCAGGTGGTTGTGCGAGTGTCTCAGCCTGGGAACACAGAGAGCCTGTCTGTGTGAGAGACACACGTGAGTGGAAGCAGTGCCCCCTGCAACTGTGGTTTGGCTGGATGGGAGAAGCCCGCCAGTTGGTAGTTAGGTTGTCCATTGTTTAGTTAGTGCCGGACAGGCAAGGATTTGTTTTATGTTTTATTTCCTTTTGCATTGCTTTCACCGTTAATAAACCTGACCCAGGGTCAGTTACACCCGAATCCCTGCTCTGCGCCTGAGTTTCATGCTGAATGCACGTGACTTTTGACCCCAGCAAAGGCGATCCCGGAGTGTTTTATCACATTGTGGTGGAGAACGCGGGCATCACGTTGCAAGAATGAGCATGGAGGACGTGGTGAAAGCGCTGGTACAGTCCACCGCCGTCCAGCAAGAAGCTAATCGGGTGATGATGGCCCAGCTGAAGGAGTTGGTGGACATGACAGTTGCCGATCGTTCGCTTCTCCAGCAGGTGGCGCAGCGCTTGGCAAGCTTACCTGAGCTTAACCTGGAAGCCGAGTCGAGAGTGATTCATGTGAGTCGGTACTGGCAGAAAATGACGACCGAAGAGGACGTCGAGGCATACCTGACCACGTTTGAACGGACGGCCGTGCGAGAAAAATGGCCGAAGGCACGATGGGCCGGCCTGATTGCCCCGTTTCTTTCCGGTGAGGCCCAAAAGGCTTATTATGACTTAGAGCCTGAAGCCGCGCAGGACTTTGACAAATTGAAAGCCGAGATCTTGGCCCGGCTGGGAGTGACGACCGCTGTCCGTGCACAGAGAGTGCATCAATGGACTTATCAGCCGGATAAACCACCGTGGTCACAGATGTTCGACCTGATCCACGTGAGGAAGAAGTGGCTACAACCCGAGGTGCTGACAGCGCCAGAGATAATCCAGAGAGTCGTCATGGACAAGTACCTGAGAGCTCTACCGCCAGCCCTGAGGAAGTGGGTAAGCCATGGAAATCCTACGACGGCAGATCAACTGGTGGATCTGGTTGAACGTTACTCCGTGGCGGAAGGACTCCGAGACGACGCTACCCCACCTCGTTCTTCATCATCTCCATGTGGAACCGGTAAGACTGTTCCAGGGAGTAGGGGAGATGGAAAAATCCCTAAGACAGTGGGGGAGGAAAACAGGACTGCCCGCACTGCGAGGCCGAGAGTAACGAACTATGGTCTAAGCAAGGGGCCCGTTAGGTGTTTCCGCTGCCAAGAGATGGGAAATATTGCTGCGAACTGTCCGGTCACTACTGAACCCATGCAGTGCGACGTCACAGACTCTAAAAACCGCATGTCTATGGTTGCACGGGTAGTGAGTGTGAATGCCGGTCAAAAGGATGTGGAAAAACACTTGTGTGATTTAACTGTTGATGGCAAAAATGTGGTGGCATTGTTAGACTCGGGAAGTGTGGTGACTCTGGTGTGGGTCCTGAACCCCGGGAAGAGGTCTCCCCGGAAGACTCGGGGGAAGAGTCTGCGGGAAATGACCTGCAGTTCCCGTTTTCAGTCATGGCGGGTGATACGGAGGAGACCGGGGAAGAGGAGGAGGCCGACAGCCGTCCACCTCCCCGTTTGCCGGATTTAGAAGTTCAGAAAGATGACTTCCAAAGCGAGCAAATAAAGGATCCTACCCTTTCTCAGGCTAGGACAAATGTAAAAGTGATAAATGGGGTACCAGTAGAACCTGGCTCTAGGCTGGCATATCCTTACATGGTTCTGGAGAATGATTTACTCTATCAGATAGAGAAAAAGGGGGAAGATACGGTGCAACTATTAGTCGTGCCAAAACCCTACCGGCGGCAGGTGCTGGACCTGGCCTACGGACATGTGATGGGAGGTCACCTGGGAGTCCAGAAAACCACCGAAAGGATATTACACTGTTTTGTTTGGCCAGGCATGCATCACGATATTCGTGTATATTGTGAGTCTTGTCCTGAATGCCAAGCCTCTGCACCTAAGCCCCGGTTCTGTAGCCCTTTGGTACCCCTACCTATTATTGAAGTCCCGTTTGAGAGGATTGGGATGGATTTAGTTGGGCCCCTTCCACGGTCTGCACGTGGATACCAACATATCCTGGTCATCTTGGATTATGTCACTCGTTACCCGGAGGCCATCCCTTTGCGTAACACGGCCACCAAGACGATTGCCAAGGAACTGGTGCATGTGTTTAGTCGGGTCGGTATACCAAAACAGATACTCACTGACCAGGGAACCCCCTTTATGTCCAGTATAATGAAGGAGCTCTGCCGATTGTTACAAATCGAACCATTACGCACATCCGTGTATCACCCTCAAACAGACGGGTTGGTTGAACGGTTCAATAAAACTCTGAAGCAGATGCTGAGAAAGGTGATAGACAAGGATGGGAAGAACTGGGACTATTTACTTCCGTATTTGCTTTTTGCCATCAGGGAAGTACCCCAGTCTTCCACGGGATTCTCGCCTTTCGAGTTGTTGTACGCCCGACGTCCTCGCGGACTGTTAGACGTTGCAAAAGAAACCTGGGAGGGTCAGGTCACTCCATTTAAAACAGTGATAGATCACGTCACACAAATGCATGACCGTATTGCGGCTGTTATGCCTATCGTCAAAGAACACATGATACAGGCTCAAGGAGCCCAAAAAAGAATCTATGATAGGGGCGCCAAGATCCGTACGTTTGCACCCGGAGATAGGGTGTTGATCCTGGTCCCCACGGTGGACAGTAAGTTCCTGGCAAAGTGGCAGGGCCCCTTTGAGATCAAGGAAAGAGTTGGTGAAGTAAACTACAAAGTATACCAGGCAGGTAAACGGAAACCTGAACAGATTTATCATGTAAATCTGATAAAGCCCTGGAAGGATCGGTCTGCCTTGTCAGCGGAGCTGGCCCGTCCTGTCTGCTCGCATACCGTACCGGAGGTACGGGTTGCAGAGACTCTCTCGGAGCGGCAAAAGACTGAGGTCAGGCAGTTTCTACTTCACAACCAAAAGTTTTTCTCAGAAAAACCCGGGCAGACTATGCTAATGAAACATGACATCGTAACGGAACCTGGTGTCACAGTTCACGTAAAGCCCTACCGAATCCCGGAACCGCGCCGTGAAGCAGTTTCCCGAGAAGTGAAGGCAATGTTAGACTTAGGAGTCATTGAGGAATCGCACAGTGCGTGGTCCAGCCCGATTGTGCTAATTCCTAAACCGGACGACACCATCCGGTTCTGCAATGACTTCAGGAAACTGAATGCGGTCTCAAAATTTGATGCCTATCCTATGCCCCGGGTCGACGAGTTAATAGATCGGTTAGGAAAAGCCCGGTATATTACGACCCTAGATCTAACAAAGGGGTATTGGCAGATCCCTCTGGCTGAGGCTGCCAGAGAAAAGACGGCACTTGCTACGCCGGAAGGTTTATTTCAGTATGTGTATATGCCGTTTGGACTGCACGGGGCACCGGCGACCTTCCAGAGACTGATGGATCGAGTCTTGAGGCCACATAGGCGGTACGCTTCGGCCTATTTGGATGACATTGTCATTTACAGCTTGGACTGGGAGACTCATCTCCAGAAAGTACAAGCTGTGATTGACGACCTGTGGGAGGCAGGTCTAACCGCGAACCCCAAGAAATGTCACATCGGGCTAGAAGAAGCCCGGTATTTGGGGTATGTAATTGGGAGGGGTGTTGTTAAACCCCAGGTTGATAAGATTCAGGCGGTTCAGGACTGGCCGCAACCTGTCAACAAGAAGCAGGTGCAAGCCTTCCTGGGGATCGCCGGCTATTATCGCCGGTTCATACCCAATTTTGCAGCCATCGCTACCCCCCTGACGGATCTTACAAAAGGGAAAGACTCCGTCATGATTAAATGGAGTTTAGCGGCTGAAGAAGCCTTCCATAGCCTAAAACGGGCACTTTGCTCTCAGCCCGTACTGGTGACTCCGGACTTCCGCAGCGAGTTTGTGGTACAAACGGATGCCTCTGATACCGGTATCGGGGCCGTACTCTCACAAGTGAGGGACGGAGTGGAACACCCAGTCCTCTATCTCAGCAGGAAGCTGAATAAACACGAGCAAAGGTATGCAGTCGTAGAAAAAGAGTGCCTCGCCATTAAGTGGGCTCTAGAGGCCCTCAAATATTACCTGGTGGGCCGAAAGTTCAGGCTGATCACTGACCATGCCCCTCTCAAGTGGATGCACTTGAACAAGGAACGGAATAGCCGGGTGACCCGGTGGTTCCTTGCCCTGCAGGATTACACTTTTACGGTGGAGCACCGCCCAGGGGTACAGATGGGAAATGCAGATGCCCTGTCCCGAGTGCACTGTTTGGTGGGTGTCATTGCTCGACCGGAGTGGTCTGAGCAGAGGGGGGGGGATATGTGAGAATCATGTGGGAATAGTGGATGAGGGCAGGTATATCTCGCCCAGATTCCTTTCCTATGTGGCCTAGTCTGGTCAGTATCGCACCTGCTTGCTAATGAATAATGGGAGGTGGATATAAAAGGATGCCAGGTGGTTGTGTGAGTGTCTCAGCCTGGGAACACAGAGAGCCTGTCTGTGTGAGAGACACACGTGAGTGGAAGCAGTGCCCACTGCAACTGTGGTTTGGCTGGACGGGAGAAGCCCGCCAGTTGGTAGTTAGGTTGTCCATTGTTTAGTTAGTGCCGGACAGGCAAGGATTTGTTTTATGTTTTATTTCCTTTTGCATTGCTTTCACCGTTAATAAACCTGACCCAGGGTCAGTTACACCCGAATCCCAGCTCTGCGCCTGAGTTTCATGCTGAATGCACGTGACCTTTGACCCCAGCAAAGGCGATCCCGGAGTGTTTTATCACAATACACATGAACAAACTGGGTAGGACTGAAATATTCAGGCAAGGGCTGATGGGAGGAGCTGTTTTATATAGAGCCTGTTGCATGGTACCGGCCAAGGAGCCAGATCTTTGCAGGACACAGCAGGTTTAAATTCCTGCAGAGACCGGCCATGCCCCCCCAAGGCCAGATGGAACCACCAAGCTTTAGTAGCAGAGCAAAGGAGTCCACCAAGAAACAAACCTCAGCGAACTTGAGGAAACACTGCACGGTGATCATGGCAAGTGGGGTGGTGCTGAGAGTGTTAAGAATGAGTCACCGTAGGAGGCAAAAACAGAAATACTAGCTAAGTCCAGAAAACCAGAGAAGTTAGCAGCTATCGGATTGCAGACCCCTGAACCTATCAACAACAACTAGCAGTAGCCGTGGGGGGTTCCTACGGTGCCCTAGACCCCTCGATCACAGCTGGAGAACTAAATAGCCTAAAGACAGAAAAGGAAATCTAAACTGCCCCAGAGCAGACCCCAAAGCAATAGACAGCCCCCAACATATAATGATGGTGAAGCAAGATGAAAAAACACTCACACAGATAGAAAGAAAGGCTGAGCAAATGATGGGGCCCAAGCTAACTAAATAGGACAGGATAGAAAAGCTGCTGTCTGCAATCCGCCAAAAACCCTATCAAAACAAGAGCCAACAGACTGATAGGGAAAAAAGCCCTGAAGACGCTATAGGCTTCAAAAAGACTATATCAGTACTCAGGCATTTTCTGAAGACAGAGCAAAAAGGAATTCAGCTCACCCCAGCAGGGAATGGCAGAAATCCAGAAAAACAAGGCAAAACAATGCCAAAACACAAATGCAAAAAGCAGAGCAGAAAACTTAGCTTTTGAGGAGCAGGAATCAGACTGGTCTCCTAGAATCCCTCAGAGAAATCACCCGCAAGGCAGAAGGGTGTTGGCTGCCTTATATCCAGTCAGCAATTCCAGTCACCCAGTCATCATCATTCTGCTTAGGTGCTTGGTAATCAGCCTCACTACCTTCCTTCACCAGAAGAGGGAGTTCATCAGACCTCAATGGTGAAGGGGAAAATGAACTCACAACAGTACCTCCCCCTTGAGGAGGGGTCACCGAACCCTCATCCACACCACCAGGGCGATCAGGGTGAGCCCGATGAAAGGCACGCACCAATCTTTTGGCATGAATATCAGAGGCAGAGACCCAGGAATTATCCTTCTGACCATAACCCTTCCACTTAACCAAATACTGGAGTCTCCGTCTAGCCAGACGGGAATCCAGTATCTTCTCTACCTCATATTCCATGTTACCTTCAACCAATACAGGGTCCGGAGGTGCTATCCAGGAACAACTGGTTCAACAAACCTCTTCAACAAGGACTTATGAAACACATTATGGATTTTAAATGTGACAGGAAGAGCCAAACGAAAAGAGACCGGATTAATAATCTCCAAAATCTCGTAAGGTCCAATAAATCTAGGCTTAAACTTAGGAGAAGCCACCTTCATAGCGATATTTTTTGATGATAACCAAACCATATCACCAACCTTAAACTGGGGACCAATGGTCCTATGTCAGTTGGAAAACCGCTGGGCCTTTTCCTGGGAGAGAGATAACTTATCCACCACTTGGTCCCAGATCTGGTGCATTCTCTCCACCACAGTGTCAACACCTGGGCAGGCAGAAGGCTCCACCTGCCCTGAAGAAAATCGAGGATGAAACCCAAAGTTACAAAAAAAAGGTGCCATCAAAGTGGCAGAACTAGCTCTATTATTTAAAGCAAATTCGGCCAAGGGCAAAAATGAAACCAAATCATCCTGATCAGCGGAAATAAAACATCTCAAATATGACTCCAAGGTATGGTTTGTTCTCTCCGTCTGCCCATTGGTCTGAGGGTGAAAAGCAGAGGAGAAGGACAACTAAATTCCCAGCTTGGAAAAGAAAGTCATCCAAAATCTAGACACAAACTGAACTCCTCTGTCAGATACAATGTTCTCAGGAATCCCGCGCAAGCGAACCACCTGTTGCAAAAACAGGGGCACCAACTCAGAGGAAGATGGCAACTTAGGGAGTGGTGCAAGATGAACCATCTTAGAGAACCTATCACAAATCACCCAAATAACAGTCGTTCTCTGAGACACAGGCATATCAGAGATGAAATCCATTGAAATATGGGTCCATGGCCTCCTGGGGACCAGCAAAGGCATCAACAACCCACTAGAGCGAGAACAAGGTTTAGATTGGGAGCAAGTCCCACAGGACTGCACAAAATTCCTGACATCACGAGACAAGGCGGGCCACCAAAAAGAGCGACTCACCAGATCTCTAGTACCAAAAATACCTGGATGACCAGCCAATGCAGAGCAATGAATTCAGACAACACTCTCTTCTTCCAATGGTCAGGAACATACAACTTTCCACTGGGACAACGCTCAGGTTTGTCCTCCAGGAACTCTTCCAGAGCACGTCTCAAATCGGGCGAGATGGCAGAAAGAACTACCCCTTCGCCTAAGATGGTAGCAGGCTTGGTCACCACAGGAGAATCAGCAAAGAAGCTCCTAGAGAGGGCGTCTGCCTTAACATTCTTAGTGCCAGGAAGAAAAGAGACCACAAAATCAAAACGTGTAAAAAACAAGGCCCACCTAGCCTGTCTAGGGTTCAAGCGTTTGGCCGACTCCAGGTAAATCAAATTCTTGTGGTCAGTGAGGACCACAACTTGATGTTTAGCTCCCTCCAACCAATGTCTCCACTCCTCAAATGCCCATTTCATGGCTAACAGTTCCCGATTCCCCACATCATAGTTACATTCAGATGGAGAGAACTTTCGGGAAAAGAAAGCACAGGGATTCATTTTAGATGTTACAGGATCCTTTTGGGACAAAACAGCTCCTGCACCAATCTCAGAAGTGTCCACCTCTACCTGGAACGAGAGTGAGACATCAGGTTGCCGCAAAACCGGGGCAGAAGTGAATCTTCGCTTCAGCTCCTGAAAGGAAGAAACAGCCTCCGGAGACCAATTCAACACATCAGCACCCTTCTTAGTCAGATCAGTCAATGGCTTGGCAATACTAGAAAATTTTGCTATAAATTTCCGATAAAAATTAGCAAAACCCAAACACTTCTGGAGGGCCTTCAAAGAAGTGGGCTGAACCCAATCATAAATGGCCTGTACCTTGGCTGGGTCCATTTCAATAGCTGACGGAGACAAAATAAATCCCAAAAATGAAATCCTCTGTACCCCAAAAAGGCATTTCAATCCTTTGACATACAGGGAATTCTCCCTCAAGATCCGGAACACAGTTCGAACATGTTCCACATGAGAATCCCAATCCTTGGAGAAGATCAAAATACCATCCAGATAGATAATAAAAAATGTATCCACAAAGTCTCGGAAAATGTCGTTCATGAAGCACTGGAAGACAGAAGGGGCATTAGTGAGCCCAAAAGGCATCACCAGGTACTCAAAATGTCCCTCCGGAGTATTAAACGCCGTCTTCCATTCATCCCCATGCTTAATGCGGATAAGATTATACGTCCCCCTGAGGTCAAACTTGGTAAACCAGCAAGCACCTTTAACTCTGGAGAATAGATCCGAAATCAGGGGTAACGGATACTGATATTTAATAGTAATTTTGTTGAGGGCACGATAATCAATACAAGGCCTTAATGAACCATCCTTTTTGGCCAAGAAAAAAAACCCGGCACTTAAGGGTGAAGAGGATGGTCTAATATGACCCTTCTCCAACGCCTCCTTAACATAGGATCGCATAGCCTCGTGCTCGGGTACAGATAAATTGAAGAGCCGACCCTTGGGAAATTTACACCCCGGGCTCAGTTTAATTGCACAGTCATAACTCCTATGAGGAGGCAAAGACGCAGACTCATTCTCACTAAATACATCATAAAAGTCTGCCAAATAGTCAGGAACATCATGCGACTGAGGAGAGGTGGAAAAAACCGAAGCCTCACTAAGGGCACACCGGCAACCCCAACTCACCACAGACACGGATTTCCAATCCAAAACTGGATTATGAATTTGCAACCAGGGAAACCCCAGAACAATGGTATCATGCAAATTATGCAACACCAAAAATCTGCAATTTTCTTGATGGTCTGGGGCGACCCACATTACCACCTGGGTCCAAAACTGAGGTTTATTTTTCGCCAAAGGAGTAGCATCAATCCCCCTCAAAGGGATAGTTGTCCGCAGAGGTGTCATAGGAAATCCACAACGTTTAGCAAAATCCAAGTCCATTAGGTTCAGGGCTGCTCCCGAATCCACAAACGCCTTGGCGGAAAATGTGGACAGGGAGCAGATCAGAGTAATTGCCAGAAGAAACTTAGGTTGAACACCACCCACAGAAAACGTGTGTGCAAAACGTTTCTCTCGTTTAGGACAGACAGAAATAATATGCGAGGCATCTCCACAGAAAAAACACAGCTTATTACACCTTCTGAGCTCCTGATGTTGCTCCCTGGACAAAACTCTATCACATTGCATAGGTTCAGACACTTGTTCAACAGGTGGTAACACCTCTCGTGCAGTCCTGCGTTCACGTAAACGCCGATCAACCTGAATGGCTAATGACATAGAATCGTCAAGACCAGAGGGAACAGGAAATCCCACCATAGTATCTTTTACGGCTTCTGACAAACCTTTCCGAAAGAGAGCTGCCAAGGCATTATCATTCCAGGTAGTTAGGACCGCCCACTTTTGGAATTTTTGACAGTACAATTCTGCAGAATCTCGACCCTGGCTCAATGCCAACAGGGTCTTTTCAGCCTGATCAATAGCATTAGGTTCGACATACAACCCCAAGGCTTGAAAAAAATGCGTTCACATTAGTCAGAATAGGATCATCTGGTTTCAAAGAAAACGCCCAATCCTGGGGATCGCCACACAGCAAAGAGATGACAATTTTAACCTGCTGCACGGAGCTCCCTGACGAGTTAGGCTTCAAGGCAAAAAATAATTTTCAATTATTTTTGAAATTCAAAAATTTAGACCGATCCCCAAAAAACACATCAGGAGTAGGGATCTTTGGTTCAGCAGCATGTGAATGAGCAAGGTAGGTGGAAATTCCCCGCACTTCCGCAGCGAGCTGCTCCACGCAATCAGACAATTGCTTTATCTTCATTGAGAGAGAAAAAAATTCCCCCTACGGCCTCAGAGATATAGAGGAAAAAATATACACACTTTTTTTTTTTTACAATTCTTTCCTGCTATTGAGTACCCTAGGATCTGCGGTATGGCGGGTGATTCTGTTATGAATGAGGCGCCGTAGGAGGCAAAAACAGAAATACTAGATAAGTCCAGAAAACCTTAGAAGTTGGCAGCTATCGGATTGCAGACCCCTGAACCTATCAACAACAACTAGTAGTAGTCGTGGGGGGTTCCTACGGTGCCCTAGACCCCTCGATCACAGCCGGAGAACTAAATAGCCTAAAGACAGAAAGGGAAATCTAAACTGCCCCAGAGCAGACCCCAAAGCAATAGGCAGCCCCCAACATATGACGGTGAAGCAAGATGAAAAAACACACACAGATAGAAAGAAAGGCTGAGCAAATGATGGGGCCCAAGCTAACTAAATAGGACAGGATAGAAAAGCTGCTGTCTGCAATCCGCCAAAAACCCTATCAAAACAAGAGCCAACAGACTGATAGAGAAAAAAGCCCTGAAGACGCTAGGCTTCAAAAAGGCTATATCAGTACTCAGGCATTTTCTGAAGACAGAGCAAAAAGGAATTCAGCTCACCCCAGCAGGGAATGGCAGAAATCCAGAAAAACAAGGCAAAACAATACCAAAACACAAATGCAAAAAGCAGAGCAGAAAACTTAGCTTTTGAGGAGCAGGAATCAGACTGGTCTCCTAGAATCCCTCAGAGAAATCACCCGCAAGGCAGAAGGGCGTCGGCTGCCTTATATCCAGTCAGCAATTCCAGTCACCCAGTCATCATCATTCTGCTCAGGTGCTTGGTAATCAGCCTCACTACCTTCCTTCACCAGAAGAGGGAGTTCATCAGAACTCAATGCTGAAGGGGAAAATGAACTCACAACATGAGAGGGTACGCAAATTATTGCCGTGACAGTGAGAACCAGTTTCATTATATCGATTTATGGTTTTCATGACTGCACTTGATATGTTAAGAATTCTAGGAATTTTTTTGTTTGACTGACCTTTGGGTCTTAAAGTAATGATGGACTTTTGTTTCTTTTTACTTAGCTGAGTGGATGTTGCCATATTCTGGCTTAGAACAGTTGTGGCTCTACATAACACACCTAATGATCGTAAACAGTTTCTTAAGGCAGGTGATTTAATAGATAAACTCTTGACAGCTCTTATTTGTATCAGTTCATTGCAAGCCATTCCAGATGACCAGCTGATAAAGCTGTTTAATGGCCCCGTTACATTTAGCGATGCACCAGCGATCCCGACCACGATATGATCCGGTCAGGATCGCTGGTGCATCGCTAAATGGTCGCTAGTGAGCTGCCAAACAGGCAGATCTCACTAGCGATGCAGCAGCGGTCAGCGGTCGTACTCACCTGTCAGACGCGGCGAGGGTGACAGTTCCGCCTGCATCCATGGCTCACTCGTTGGCGCCAGCAGGAAGCCGACGACGAGAAAGGGACCAGGCCGAACTCGCGCGATAGGCGATAGCCAGCAGGGGAGCCGGTCGGAGGTGAGTATCACATGTAGCGATATCGCTAGCGCATCACAAAATCGGTGACGCTTTAGCGATATCGCTATGTGTAAAGGGTCCTTTAGAGAATATCAAGAGTGTGTAAAGCTGTCATCAGAATAAAAGAGGGTAAATGTAAGGTTTAACATACATTCTGGTTTGTTTCACTCGTGCTTCTTCACTCCTTGTTTCCATGTGTCTTCCTTCATGGTTTTGCTGCCTTCAGTATGAATCTACAAATGTGCACATCAAAATAAGAACGTGGAAAATCGCTGCATGAGCAGGTTTGTCCAAACTTTATCTGGTACTAAATATATACAGGGAGATTAAAAAAAAAAAAAAAAAAAAAAAGGATTATGCAAAACTAAAGCCTTGGTATTCCTAATGGAGAAAACATAAATGGGTTAATATGTAAAGCCACAATATCCAGCTTTTATCTATATATACTACCAATGTTCCAAGTGATTTCCATTGGGACACGGCCATAGTCTGTCAGGAATGGTAGCTCCGTATCTAAGTGGGCCCTTCACGCTCCTAGGCGGGCTCTGGCTCTCCGGCAGGTCATCTGTCACCCTTCACTGGCTATGAGGGGTGGGGTGTCACCTCTAGGAGGTGGAGCTTGCAGGGGTGCTTGCTTAGTCCAGATATCGCATCCTAGGCAATTCACTCCTAGCATCACTTGGAGACGCGATGCCACTGCTCCAGGTGATTATGCTGTGCAGAGACCATGGGTCTCCTGGTTTTAGCTACTGCCAGAGGGTGCGGGACACCGTACCTGCTGGGGCTGTCAAATGGTGGGAGGTTCCCTCTAGTCTTCTCTCCACTTCTCTGCAGTCTGGGGGGTGGAGATTAGGTACTGCCCCTGCGTGGTCAGGTGACTGCTGGGAGGCAGATTTATACCTGCCATTTCCTCCGTTTGTTGCTGATTAGTCTCAGTTCTGACGGGTGGTTAAGGTCAATGTTGCAGTGCTTCTGAGGAGGTTCATGCATTGGTGCCTGTGCTTGGTTTATCATTGTTCACCTTAGTTTATGCAGTTGCACTGCTTTTTTTAGGTTCTGGTGTGTTTGCCCTGCTTGTGTGTCCAGTCACCAGCCACAGTGCTGCTCGCCGCATGGAAAAGGCTCTGCTAAAGTACCCTTTGCCAGGATCGGTAGGCGGGTGAAGAGTATACCCAGCCCTCAAGGGTGTGTGGCATTGTGATGGCTAACGCCTCTTACTGGATAATAGTAGGCCAGTTGATCATCACCCAGTTCTGTCCAGACGCATGTCAGCATATCCTCGGATACGGACTCCACGGTTTCATTGTCTCTGGTCATTCTGATTCTGTGGCTGGAGGGACAGATATACTGAGTCCTGGATGTAGCCCCAGAGAAAGAAGTCACGGGGTGTTAGATCTGGTTATCATGAAGACCAGCACATTGGTAAATCGACTTGAGACAACAAATCACTGAAATGGTGGAGTCCGTATCAGAGGATATGCTGGACAGAGCTGACCTACCTCCAAGACATCTGCCGTGACACCAATGAAAATCGTGTTTAACATTGGTAGTGTTTAGATACAACATAGATTGATACTGTGACTTTTCATGTTAATAAATGATAGAACATAACCTTAATATTGGAGCTAACATTTTGCATCATGCTTTTCGAATTAACCTGTATACTGTATATTTACATTTCACATAATTTATTACCAAGTAATGATAAAAGATCCAGAGTAAATTAGTTTTTTATTTCAAACTTATTTTTCAATGACACTGGTACATCCATAAGAACCACAGTTAAAAGGGAAAACAGCTTCTTGTGGTGACAGAGGTGATTGGTACGACTGAGCTGGGTCTGCTAGACGAGGTCCTATGTAAGCATCAGCAATGGAGATGCATTTGTTTATTGCTCACTGAGTGGTATGTAGCTACCAAAAGAGAAGACAAAAGTGGTGAAAAACCACTTCTGTCTATCTGGAACCGCTCCTGATAGATTGCAGGGGCTTTTACCCAGTATCACGGTACAGTCAATGCGAATGAAGCAGACGAGCATCTCAGCCCACCCACTCTTTTGTGGTAAGTATCTAGAACAGTTGCAAGAATTTTTTTTTTTTTTTTTTTTTTTTTTTTTTACACATTTTAATTTTTAAATTCGCTTCAAGTTTTAGGTTAGAAAGTCCAATAACTTCTGCAGAGTTTCGTCAATAACTTACAGTAAATAATAACTCACGAGTGATCGTTTATTCCAGGCAAAAATTTATTAGATGTCTATTGAAGAAAAATAACAAACCAATCAAAAATAACACATTGCTTGTAAGAATCCATCATTATCTGGAAGCCAGGTATGAAACATTTTTTTTTTTTTAAATCAGATACAGAGAGTAGAAACAGTGCACTATTAAATAATACAGGCATTAAACCAAGCATGGGAAAGCCGACCCATCCCACCCGTTCTGGAGCCACTTCTCCCATGAGCCGCCGGCCGCACCACCCTGCTGTACATGAGAGATGTCGTTTAGAAGGTGCGGGATGCTTAGAAGGCTACTCATGCGTGTGTTAGACTTTATATTCCCCCATAGTAATGCCATCAAAAGTAGGTGTTTATAGCAAAGCTGCATGCAGTAGAACATCTGTAAAAGTCAAAGCCTTCCAAATATAAAGCTTCTTTATTTCTTCAGCATGAAATACTTTATACTGCAAAAAGGAGGTCTATTTTATAGCATTTCTCTGTAACAAATAAATATGTACATTTAGATACCACTGGTAAAACAAGTTCATTGTTTCACAAAATCGCTCATAAAAGGCTATTACAGGTCTGAACTGGCTATTGTGGCGGAGGGAAAAGCTGGCAGCCTTATGCTGAAGTGGGCACTCCCAATGGCATCACAGAGGACACGGGACAGAGGCGCTTTACAATGGGCAAAATATGTACAAAATACTGCAGAAATTGTGAGTGTGTAGCTAACAAAAAGCAGAAATATAGTAAACACTGTTTAATAAGGTGCTAGAAAACCTGCGCGCTCAATGTCCGATGACCCTCCTATACATTGGGGCCTAAATTTTAGTTAGTATCAAATAGCCAGTGCTAATATTCACCTGTAAACTAGCAATGCGAGAACTGGCCATGGACACACTCTTCATCTCCACAACTGTTGGTGGCTGCAGTCACAGGTATACGACATGTCATGTGGCCGTGCGTTGCCTTCGTGTTTTACTTACCACATTACAGACAATAAGTGTCCTCCCTCCTAATGTGTTCCTATCTTATTGATCCCAACACTGACATCACCTAGATGCATACTACAAATTATGGCTTTTAAAATTCGATACGTTAGGTAGAATTTTTACATTGCATATCCGCTGGCTGAACCAACAAGAGAGATTTCAAATGCTACAAAGTCCGAAAATCATTGTAATATCAATTGTAATGTAATTGAAGAACGTACCTTCACCAACCATGGTGGGGCCTCCACTGATCGTCAGGATCTCATCCTTCATGGTGCTATACTGTATGTTAGAACTACACCATCCATTTGTTAATGTAGATCAGTGTAGATCTTTGGTAGATTGTGTGTACCATCGAAAAATAATTCTAATATAGCGATTCTTTTGCTTAATGGAGCTATCTGAGATTGTGATCGAAAACACCAACTTCGGTTGGGTCTGCTATTGCAGCTCATACCATACAGGGGGCTGTAAAGGCAGGTTTTTTTGCATTTCTTTAAATTGTTTTGCATTCATTTATATTTCATTTGATATTTGTACTAAATAAAATACTTTATACGTCATTTTTTCTTCCAAAACTGTGTTTTATACTGGGAAAGTCAAGTTCATATTAGGTCATTGTTGTGTATAGAAGGTTTCACTGTAAAACTTTGTGTTGTGATTAATATTTGTGACTTATCAGCTTGTGGTGCTGTATTCGGATATAAAATTGTGAAACTCTGGTAAACGTGGTGATAAATAAGTGCCGTAAACTCACTGATTACCCATAGCCAATGTCTAATACTGTACAAGCATGTGAAAGAGAGAGGACCCCCGGATAGCACAGAAAGACATTTCACATTCATCCATTCTATTCCATATTATATTTTACAGCAGTTTGTGTGCAACATTTATTTAGTTATCCTTTACTTCATGAATGTCTGCCCTGGAAAATCACTTGAATTTTATCAATAAATCCAAATATGTTCAGAATTCCTCTGGGCAACAGAGATCAGGCTCTGACTGCATTATTGCCTCTTACTAGCGGTGTCTTAGGGCTCTCACACAAGTGTATATATTGGATAAGTTCTATCTGATGTTTTATCAGACAGCACACGGACCAAGGTTATTTGATGGGGCAGTGCCGAATAGAGTTCTTGTTCTCATGCTGATTCGGCATAAGAAAAAGACTGCAGCATGCTGGGAAAATCAGAGCACAAGCGCCCATTCAAGTCTATGCGTGCTTGGAAAACATCGGACTGCATTTGGATGACATCTCAGTGGAGTCCGATTTCCGCGGATACAGACAATGGGTAAGATGGAGAAATCATGTTTTCCATCTTCTCTGCACCTATGCTACGATTCTCTAATGCAAGAGAATTGGATAACACTAAGCTGACACCTTGATAAGAGATTGATCTGAGTGTCACTTGTATAATTGGTCCGATTGTCTCGCATGAGAGAATCTACTCCTGTGTGATTTCAGCCTTAATCTGAAACGCTGCAAAGTTTTTTAGAAAACTTACTGTGAAAACATGACCAGGGACCAGGGCCGGACTGGTCACCTGGCAAATGCCCGAAAGGGCCTGTCTGGTCATGGGCTGCTTTCTCTGCTACATTGTTAACAGAATTGGTGTTCTCAAGACACCCATATTGTTAAGCAGGTACGGACTGGGGCTGAAATTCAGTCCTGGCATTTGAAATCACACAGGCCCATGTTGTCCCCGTCCCCATGAACCAGATAGGATATATTACTAATATTATCCTGGACGGTAAAAAGCAAGATTTACTACAAGACCAATATTTCTAATGATACCCGTGGCCTGCTGGGGTAAGTGACGGAGTCAGCGACTTTGTGCTCCAAAACAACTCTTAACAGTATGGGTATCTTGAGAACACCAATTCTGTTAACAACGTAGCAGACAAGGCGGCCCATGACCAGACAGGCCCTCCTGGCATTCGCCAGAATTGCCAGTCCGACCCTGCTGTTAAAGAGTTGTGATGGAGCACAAAGTCGCCAAATCTATCACTTACCCCAGGCAGGCCAAAGGAATCATTAATAATATTGGTAATGTAAATCTTGCTTTCCTCCATCCAAGGTAATATTAGAAATATATTTCATCTGGTGCTTGAGGATGGGAATAGCATGGGTCTGTATGACTTCAAATGCCAGGGCTGAAATTCAGTCGGCTGATGAGTCCAAGGCAGGTTCCCGGCCAACTTATTTTAGTATGTTTTTCACTGAAATGATGGGGTGTACATGATTACAATAACTCAGCAGGTGTTTGATACATTTTTATGTGATGCCCCTTGCCTACTTGATTGCATTTCCTATTGAGGTAGCTGTGCACAAATCTTGTATGTACAATAGCACACAGTGTATCATGTCAGTA
This sequence comes from Dendrobates tinctorius, assembly GCF_039654945.1. Lineage (NCBI taxonomy): Eukaryota > Metazoa > Chordata > Amphibia > Anura > Dendrobatidae > Dendrobates > Dendrobates tinctorius. The sequence continues at coordinate 73,224,833 of NW_027361676.1, forward strand.
TGGACATTCCTAAATTCTATTGTACACTCAGGACTGGCACAGGGGGTGAGGAGTAACAAATGGCAGAAGAATGGGACCGAGTATACACAGCGAGTACACGCTTCTTATATAGCATCATTATTATCTGCTGTTCTCAAAACACAACTCTCAAGTCCACCATATACATTAGATGGCTGTCATCCGAACGACGGCTATCCCAACTTTCTTATCGCAAACATAGGAGCACTCGTTCGTCCCAGTGCTCCTATGTTCTCCACGAGTAAGCTGAAAACGGACATCTGTACCGGTATTTCGAAATCGGACATGTCCGACCAACATCTTCCCATATAATCAGTTGGCTGGTGCCCACATAAACATTAGACTGTTGGCAGAACCTGTCGATATTGAAGGGTTCGGCCGACATTACTCTAAAGTGTATGGGAGCCTTAGGGTCAATGTGGGATGCAGCAGGTAAGCGACACTCGGTTTCTAATGAGAACACAGAATATGCCGCTAACAGGACAGACGCCTTTAATATTAGCAGAATTTAGACACATATAAAGGTCTGTCATGTACTCCAATGGATTTGGTCCAAGGCTGTGATAACATTGATGGGGTCGTTGTTAAACCCCTCGCACAACTGATCCACTGATGACTTTTTGAACGAAAAAATTGAATCTGAGACTTGACAGTCACAGCAGAAAAAAAAACATCTTGCAACCAGAATGGTTCTCGGAGAACTTATCACTGCAGGAGATGTTTTTTTGTTTTTTTATAACTAATATTCATGATAAGAAAGTACATACACAGGCAGCTGCTTATATACATAATGTGACTCAACAGATCGTCATATGCTCTCCATTGCAGTATAGATGTTGCAGAAAATGTGGGCTGTAAGAGAAATTCATGTAACTGCTGATGTAGTTTACAGATAGCCTTATTTCTGCTGCCCTTATTCTTGCTACCAATATTCCGTTGCCCAGTGTTATTTCAGATTGCCCCATTACATTGCGCTAATATGCATTTCTGTGACTTCTCTGGAATTAGGTTTGAATTTGCTTTTTTCATGGTTTCTTTCACTAGTTAAATGGGTATTTCCTTCTCCAAGATCCTATCCCAATGGATAGTAGGTGTAGTAATAATAACAATAATAATAATAATAATATTAGCAAATACCTCCGGTTAAAAATGTAGTATAGTTCTTCTGATTTGCTTTGTTGCTTACCTGATGTACAGGGCATTGCAGTAGCTTAGGTATCCATGGTTATGACCACTATCAACTAACTTCCTAACTATCTGTTTACGCGTGGTTGTAACCATGGATACATAAGCTACTTCATTGCCCTGCACTTAGAGTAAGCGACAAAGTGAATCAGAAGAACTATACTACATTTCTAATTGGAGGTATTTGCTAATATTATTAATGTTACACCCACTACATATTGGGATAGGATCTTGGAGATGGGAACACCGCTTTAATGTCACGTATCAGCTCATTCAATCTGTAATAGATAGGTAATGACAAACTACAAAGAAGTATATTCTCATGAGTTTTATTCTCATCACATAGACGTGACTGTAGTAAGATCTATTTTCCATCTGCCATTTATCTCATGGCGTCTGAAAACCTGTGTTCTTATACCAGAAAGCCATACATACTTAATGCCAGGGCCATCAGAGGCCATTTCTCTCTTTATACATCAGGCTGTGTGATACATCTGTGATGGAAGTGCTAGTGGTAATCATTTTACCCCAATCATCCATTTCTAGGAACAGATATCTAGGCACATTAACATCTTCACTATCGTGATCTCAGAGTGTCTTACACAGTGTTTCTAACGCACTGAAACTTCCAAAACGCCGTTTATCAGAGGCAGTGTGTCCTATGACATTGCAGTTTTTTCAGGAGTGAATTGGTGCTAGAACATCAGTAGTGATGAGACCGGGCCGGGCAGGCTCTAATACTGCTAAACAATGTTGGCAGGCTGCAGGACTACATATGGATCGGTTCAGGTCAAAAATAAAGATACGTGCTTCCTAGCAATACATGTGACAAGTCGAGCATCCAGCACAACAAACTGCAATCACTGCCTTTTGACGTAATTTCCGGGGAAAGTCCCAAAGAACTTTGTTCTTCTTGAAGTCCCTGAAAATAGAGAGGAAAAATTAGTTCAGGGTCAACCAGTTCACTTGTATGGCGAAGTTTGGCTTTGTAAGTAAAAGCTTTGTGATATCAGAGTGTTGCAGATGAAGACAGCTGGTCAGGGCACATTGGGGCAGATTTACTAAAGCAGTCTTTTAGGTAATGCAAACTTAGACTTCACAGTCTTAAAATGCACCAGATATTTCAATGTGTTTTAGGATGGTTGATAAATATGGCGCATCTTTAGACTGTCTAGTCTTAGCGTGTTCCATTTGCTAGTTGGCTTACTTTGGTCCATAAAGTAGCACCACTTTTTGTCACAATTTCACTGCATGGGATTATGAATTTCTAGCTCATGTCCTTTGTTCGCACCCTTTTCTGATATTTTCAATGTTCCTAGAAGGCAGACAATGACCTATGGCTTGAATGTGTCTGAGGGACAAAATAAAATGGCACCAAGCATGCAAGACTTTGTTTTTGCACAAATTATGCACAATTTTTGGTGCAAATCAGCTTATTACTGTATATCTGCATTATATCTACATAATGTAGAGCACCTACAGGGTCAATCAGGATATCAAGATCAAGCAGGATCAGATCATGAAACAGAAGTGTCCACAAGATGACGTTTATGATTAGTGATGCACCTGAACTCGTGCTGCTTACTACTATGTCCTCAGAAAGACAAGCAATACACAAACATGTGTGGCGCCACATCCCTGCATCTGAGGTCACCTTCTATTCTGTGTCTGCTACATTCGGTTAAAGTAATAGGATGCTTTAAAGCAAGGATGCACAATCTGCGGTCCTTGATGCCCTTCTCTGCGGCCCTCAACCTTCAGGTCACAGACGTGCCTCACCATGTTTTGTGGTTGCTAACATGTATTTTCCAACTACACCAAATTTCCTCAATCCTATATATAAAGGCCAAAAAAGTGTCCCTGGAGGAAGCTTTCGATAGCGAAACGTGCGTCGGGTGTGGTGGGTCCCTGGCCTTCTGCTCTGCTGGTACCTTTACCTGTATAACAGGTCTTTAATGTCTGTGCTTGTTATCATGCTTTATGTGATGTCCTTTTAGTGTTATATGGCTATAATAATCCCATATAGATATAAGATACTACTCTAAGAGCTCATGTGTATAATATATTAGTGGTGTAATGACCACTGTGTCCACTAGGGGGCACTATGTGGATGTCCCAAGAGAACAGATGAGTGGCAGAATCCAGAAGGATAGTTCTGTATCTCAAGGTGGGTGGCTTTGAGGTGGAGACTTGTGTATGTGTGATCAGCAATATCATTGCTGAGGTGTTGTTTCTAAGTGTAAGGGAGCAGTCATCAGGTAACTAAAGATGGGCGGGTTCTGGTTACCTACAAATCCACCCAGGGGTGTGTCTGAAAACACCTATAGTAAAAGGCTTTGTAAGTGTGTGAAGGACCTGTGATGAGGTCATAGCCATGTGACCCAGTGGGCGTAGCTACGGACCATATAAGGTGGCCAGGGTAGATCACAAGGTGTGAATGCTGGGACCTGATTGGTCCAGTTTGGAAGGTCCCGTGAGGAGAAGGATCTCCTTACTAACAGCTTGTGGAGCGGCTGTGTGTGTAATGGCGGCCAGCGTCTGAGAGTCCCTGAGGAGTGAGTGGATGTCTGCAGCCTGGAGAAACAGCCATATGGGAACCTTGACGTGGGTGAGATAACACTGGGGCTGAATAGCCTGTTTAATGGATGCTATGCTGTAATGTGAAGCTATATAATGGACGCTAAGCTGTCGTATATTGCTGCTGTGGTTTATGATGGTGAATAAACCTCACGGACTGATATCGTTTTATGGAAAACCCATACCGGATATGATTTATTTGCTGCCAAGCGAGTGTCCCCCAACCATGAATGACAGCGCTACCTCACAATATTTACATATATATATATATATATATACACACACACACACCCCATATGTATACACAATTTATCTTTATCATGTGGTAGGAATATATTCTCTTTAAATATCTATCAGCCCTCTAAGAGATATAGCAGAACATCAGATGTTATACCCACATTCTTTCCTGTATATGTATCTCCCCTGTTTATATGATATATGCGTTTGCATTATATTTTTAAAAATTGCTCTAATAAAGATATTTTTAGCCTTCATGTGTTTTCCAAGCCAGGGAGAAGAGGTGTGGTGTGGAAAGAGGGACAGCAAAGTACTAATATTGATGCACTGTGAGGCCATCTGTGGGACCCCCATGTTTTGGCAGAAAGGGGAGTCTTAATTCCTCTGTAACGCATAAAAGAGTAAATGAGATGAAGTGGACATTCAAGAGTTCTGGTACATTCAGTGCGGTTTATTGAAGAAGGGGAACGCTTGACTGCTTCAGCATCTCACATTAACTACAATGGAAAGAGGTGAATGCATGATCTCTTCCTTTCTAGATTGTGAAAAGAGAACTTTTATCCTACTGATAGGCGAGACTCCAAAAAATAGAGCCAGCACTCCTTGAGAAAGCTAAAGGCGAAACATACGTTGGCGTTTTGGGTACTTCACCTCTAGTCAATTACTCTTTTGATATATGGTATGTTTGAATCTGACAGCTACAGCATATTTAACTATCTGCACTTTATCTCACTGTGATATATTATGTAGAGTGGGTACGAAAAGTATTCAGACCCATTTAAATTTTCCACTCTGTTTCATTGCAGTCATTTGGTACATTCAAAAAAAGGTCATTTTTTTCTCATTAATGTACACTCTGCACCCCATCTTGACTGACAAAAACCAGAAATGTAAAAAAATTTGCAAATTTATTAAAAAGGAAAAACGGAAATATCACATGGTCATAAGTATTCAGACCCTTTGCTCAGACACTCATTTATGTCACATGCTGTCCATTTCCTTGTGATCCTCCTTGAGATGGTTCTACTTCTTCATTGCAGTCCAGCTGTGTTTAATTAAACTGATAGGACTTGATTTGTAAAGGCACACATCTCTCTATATAAGACCTCACAGCTCACAGTGCATGTCAGACCAAATGAGAATCATGAGGTCAAAGGAACTGGCCAAAGAGCTCAGAGACAGAATTGTGGCAAGGCACAGATCTGTCCATGGGTACAAAAGAATTTCTGCAGTACTCAAGAGCACAGTGGCCTCCAAATTCCTTAAATGGAAGAAGTTTAGGACCACTAGAAGTCTTCCTAGACCTGGCCGTCCAGGCAAACTGAGCAACCATGGGAGAAGAGCCTTGGCGAGAGAGGTAAAGAAGAACCCCAAGATCACTGTGGCAGAGCTCCACAGATGCAGTAGGGAGATGGGAGAAAGTTCCACAAAGTCAACTATCACTGCAGCCCTCCAGCAGTCGGGCCTTTATGGCAGAGTGACCCGACGGAAGCCTCTCAGTGCAAGACACAGGAAAGCCTGCATAGTTTGCTAAAAAAAAGTGAAGGACTCCCAGACTATGAGAAATGAGATTCTGATGTCTGATAAGATGAAGACAGAACTTTTTGATGATAATTCTAAGTGGTATGTGTGGAGAAAACCAGGCAATGCTCATCACCTACCCAGTACAATTCCAACAGTGAAACGTGGTGGCAGGATCATGCTATGGGGGTGTTTTTCAGCTGCAGAGACAGGATGATTGATTACCATTGAAGGAAACATGAATGCTCCCAAGTACAGAGATATCCTGAATGAAAACCTCTTCCAGAGTGCTCTGGACCTGACTTGGCCAAAGATTCACCTTCCAACAAGACAATGACCCCAAGCACATAGCTAAAATAACAAAGGAGTGGCTTCAGAACAACTCTGCGACCTTTCTTGACTGGCCCAGCCAGAGCCCTGACCTAAACCCAATTGTGCATCTCTGGAGAGACTTGAAAATGGCTGTCCATCAACGTTCACCATCGAACCTGACGGAACTGGAGAGGATCTGCAAGGAAGAATGGCAGAGGATCCCCAAATCCAGGTGTGAAAAACTTGTTGCATCATTCCCAAGACGACTCAGGGCTGTACTAGCTCAAAAGGGTGCCTCTATTCAACACTGAGCAAATGGTCTTATTTAATACATTTGAAAAAATGTCTACATTTGTTTTTTTCAGTCAAGGGGTGCAGAGTGTACACAAATGAGAACAAAAATGAACTTTTTTGAATTTACCAAATGGCTGCAATGAAGCAGAGTCAAAAATTTAAAGGGGTCTGAATACTTAATGTGGCGCCCCCAGGAGTATGGTCGCCACAGTGGCATTGCCTTCCTCCATGGAGGGTGATGTCAGGCTTGGAGGCAATGAAGGGTCTCTCTAACAGTTAACCATGTCATGCAACACATTTCCCACTCCAGGCCAGCAGAGGGAGCTCTGAACCCAGAACTGAGGGGAGGAGCTGTCTCTGAGGGCCAGGAGGGGAAATTAGGAGTTAGTGTGAGGAGGGCAACGAGTGTAGACGTGTGAAGAAAAGCTGGAGGTTGAGCTGAGGAAAGAGAGCTCCCTCCCAGTGATAGCGCATGATCTGGAGCCTGGTCTCCACGGTTGTATGGATACTGAAGGTCCTGCAACAGAAACCAGAGGAATAGGAAGCTGTAAATGCTCTATTCCCAACTAAGACTCGGAGGCACAACAGCGACGGGTGAGCCAAGAGAGATAGAGGGCTACAGCTGTCTGCCATACGGGGTAGTTCTAAGAGAAGATAAGAAGGAGGAACTTCAGTGTAACACTGTACTGCATGTACCTCAAGCCAGCGCTAGGAAGGAGACTACACAACCCATCTGATAGAGAGATCCCTGAGTTGCTCCCAGGCTAGCCTGCTCCTGTGCCATCTCTAACTAGGACCATGGACTGCGTTTGCCAAGTAAAGGTAAAGAAACTGCACCCTGTTGTGTCCTTGCCTCCTTCCTGCAACATCCTCAGCACTGCTACATCTCTGTGCCAATCACTGCACCCTCTACCTAAACATTCCGCTACACTGCCCTGGGTCCAACAGCCCTACCTGTGGAGGGCTACAACATCATTGCTGCATTACACCATCTGTCCCAGAGGATCTGTCTGCAGTGTCGGCTTAACACCTCCCTTGCCGTACACCACTGGTGGCATCACAAATCACTTATAAACTTTATTCCCAACTCAACCCCTTTTACATGGGCGCCCAGGGCCATGGACCGGGTCACCGCTGCTGTGACAATCCCCTCTGAGAGACCGGCCCGGTACTGAGTACCCCACAGCCCTGGGAGGGCGACCCATTTCCATACCCACTGTATATATTCTTAATTACTTTGTCCATATATTGCTTAATGTGCAGCCACTTTACTCACTATTGAGTGTTTTGAACATGTATATTACACGAATTTATTGCTACATCCCCATAACTTTTCCTCTGTATGATCCTCCCCATATTTTTTAATATCACATTTTAGGTCATTCTTTTGTATGTCTAATAAATTATCTTTCGGAGTGGCTATTTGCTTTCTGTAGGTTGTCTGCAATGAAAAGAACTGAACGTATGATCTCTTCCTTTCTAGACTGTAAAATGGGAAAAAAGAAGCTTTTATCCTCCTGATAGGCGAGAGTCCAAAAAATAGAGCTAGCGCCAATTAGATATTTTTGGCATATACTATCGATAATCCCTCAGAAGGTAACACCCCCTGATGCCCAAGATTTATTGCAATCTTTGGGGTTGGTTTAATCGGACAATGCGGCCCTCAGACTAAAAAAGATTGTGCACCCCTGATTTAAAGTGGTAAGTCAAGTGGCTAGGTGAGCTAACAAGTGCAGGGCGGCTTGTAGTGTAAAAAATAATACTAAGTAATGTAAATGATCCCAATATTTAATATATCCTTTTTAATATGTTTATTTGAGCCCGCATGCACAATGCAGTTTTACTTCAGATTTTGTGTCCATTTTTTTTTTTCTTTTTTTTTTCCCAAAGTAATGATGCCTATAGCAGTGCGGAAAAAATGTGGCAAGAGAAGACATACCTACAAACCATCCATCGTCACATTTTTCCATGACATCGATCACATCACCTTCCCGTAATTCTAGCTCATCTTCATTCCGGGGGGTATAGTTGTACAAGGACTGGTATCTGCCAGAGGTAAAGGTATAACACGTTACTCTGCCATGATGAGGATTTATACCGTACGTCAATTGTCATTCTTCTGACACAAGTGATTAGTGGTCCTTATCTAAAGAACCATAGGTTAATGTGACACATTGCAATATTTATAACTGCACCCTCCACCTGATTACCTATGACACTGTGCACTTCTCATATATAGCAGATACTTACTTTCATGTGTTTCAACTTTTTGTTGCCTTGATTTCTAGCTCTCGCCATCTCTATGCACTGCTATGATTCCTTGTTAAATCAGCACAGCTTCACATGACCAGCTAGAGTATATGTCTCAAACACTTAGCCCCCAAATCAATTTATTGTTTCTAGTAGCCAGGGGTGGACTTGGCAATTTGGTAGAGGGACAGCTATCGGCCGGGCCAGCACTGTCTTTCAGTGTGTCGGGTACCATTCTGGCCATGTCACAGAACAGCAGATGCGCCCACACGCATGCTGTGCAAGTCTGTGTCTTCTGAATGGTGTCACTCAGCGTGCCTGCGCTACCTGTACCAATATAACAGAAGCAAGCAACAGGTAGGAAGTAAGCACTGTCTGTCTGGCTTTTTGGCCGTCCTAATGTATATAGAGGGTTGTGGAGGCCATCATACTGTATGTAGATGGCTTTGGGGACATAATACTGCATATAGGGAGATATGGGGCCATCATACTGTATATAGGGAGTTGTGTGGGACATCATACCGTATATAGGGGAGTTGCAGAGGTCATCATATTTTATGCAGGGCAAACAATGTGGCCATCATACTGTATAGAGAGGAGTAGTGTGGCAATCATACTGTATACAGATGAGCTGTGAGGTCATTATAATGTATACAGGAGTCAATCATATTGCATAGATTTTAGACAGCTATCATACTTTATATAGAGGAGCTATGGAGCCACCATACTGTATATAGGGTTCGGTCATGTACACTAGACATTGCAAAACAGAGCAATATTTAACCATGCAATCTCTGTCATGGACATCATCCACTGTGTAGCCCCCAGCCTAAATTTAGGACGCGGCTGCATTGATAACAGGAATTAGTCTGAGTTAGAGCCATTATAATCTGTCTGTGGTGGTAAATAAACTAATAGATTATAAGCAGCCAGTAAGGGAAGCTGAACTCCTGGGTAAATATTGTGTGACAGGCACTGTGCAGTTATGGACGTTATCTTTGAGCTTCTGGGCCCCTTTCCCGTTGAGAACTTCAGTGGTACAGTCCATGCAATTGCATCATACAAGAACTTCTATTAAATGATATAGTGATCCCTCAATGTGATTCTCAGGGGTCACCATGTGATCACATTACATTACTGATGAATTGTATATGGTGGGTGACTAGTAGTGACACAGTGAATTAAAAAAAGAAAAAAAAGAGAGCGAGAGAATACTTACGGTTCCCCCATAGCCTGGATATTTTCATGAGTGAATACAGCTCGCTGTTAGGGAAAATAACATTTGTGATTATTAAAAAATATTTTAGATAGATCTTAGACAACCTAATTCTTCACCATGGCTCATTGCAGAACACAGAGACACATAATGCAGACAGGCTGATAATACTTGTATGGTGAACATTTCAGCTTACAAGACACTGCTAAGCACATGTTATGGCTATGCAGACAAAGCTTTGTGTTTTACATACTTTTGTTTAGGACTATATCCTTTTTACACATCAGGGCCGCAGTAATAAGCCCTAAAGACACTGAATTATAGATGTGAGGCTGTAATACACTATGTCTAGTATGTAGACACCCATCCTAATTATTTACAGGAGCACACATTGACGTACTCTGCCATGTAATTTCTATAGACAAACACTGGCCGTACTATGATCCTACTGAAAAGCTCAGTGCTTTTATGTAAGAAAAGCAACATATTTTCGGCCATTCATAGGACTCTGTCACTGTCTGTAATATATAGCCGCCTCTAAATCTGTAATTCTAAAAGCATTCTGTGATCTTGTTGTACATCGTTATCATCGGTATAACTTCAGTTTTACAGCTATGCTCTTCATGCAGGTTAGTTATGGGTAGAGCCGTCCTATTCCAGTCACATTTCATTTTATAGTGCGGTATGACAGAGACAGAGTATAGTATGGTAGAGGAAAATACACAAAGTACATGATTCACAAACATTGCAGCAAAAGGAACATGGACTACGTAGCAGTTTAGAGAAAGTCCAGACAAATATCTAAACATTCACATGTACATAACACATATGTATTATTCAATCATTAAGTCAGATAAAAGTTTATCATCTTCTCCAGAGATGAACACCCAATAATCATGTCCCCAAGATGGTAACACAACAATTAAGCATATGTAAGCCAAGCGACATGCTACACGGAACTTTAAACTCCTTCATCCTTTCTGAACATTGACACCACTAGATAATGTGAACTGGGATTGCGAAAAGTGCAGTGGACAGAATCTCATAAAAGGACAAAGCATCCTGAGTGGGTAGACCAGCAGTTTGAAAATACAAAACCATTCTGAAAAAGAAGGCTCTTGCATAGAAATGAGATGCACGTCCTTAAATCAGAGCTGGAGGGAGCTCACATGGTCCTTGGGTACTCTTCTCTCCATAACCACTGCCTGCCCTTTCCTATGGAATCTGTGTACAGTATAGGGTGGAACGTATGTTCTGCTATCCAATATATGCACACAGGTCTAAAGTTAAACAGTATCTGTAGCTTTTATTTCATTAATAGTACACACAATAGTATGCACCTTTGTAATATATCTTACCAGAGAAATCGGCTTCTTTCACCTCCTGGATTGATCTTTCACGCACTACTCATGGGTAAACTTTGCAAAATCTGTATTAAGTTTAGACAGATTTTCCCATTACTGAGATGCGAGATGACAGTTGGTGCTTTTAAAATTCTATGGCAAGAGGGAGGGGACGTTCTCCATAGAACTTTATGAACCCCAACTGTCATCTATCTAACATAAAAAAATCTGTATTCACCGAACGCAAATTTTAGTGGTGAATTTGGAATTTTGAGAATGACTGATCAGTCCTGGCAGAGAAAGAAGTGGATAGCTCTGATAAGATATGTTACAAAGTTTGTTAAATTCATGTCTACTATTGATGTATGAAAATAAAATTAAAACAAAAAGGTTACTCGTTAAGCAATGTGTAACAGAGCAGTTTGTGCATGAAGAAAAATTCCTCGGAGGAAGGGCATTGCAGTGTAAGTAAGAGGAGAAATGAGGGGGCTATTGGACAGGTGCTCACTTTTTGTGTTATATAAGCAGGCTTAACTGCCTGCAAGGATCTGTGGAATGACTGCTGTACCCGGGGTCCTTGAGTTGGTTTGACTGGACTGAACCAGATCTAGGTAGACGAAAATGTCCCCTCTAAACCACTGCCATTTTCGGTCTTACACAGAGAACTGAAAGTCAAGGATTTTCCTGTGTAAGGCCTGTTTCACATTTCCGTTTTTTGACGGCAGGCCAAATCCGCCAGAGCTGTTAAAAACAGATCCGCTTCCGTTGTGGGCCAAACGGTCACCACTGGATCCTGCCGCTGGATTCGGCATGTGGGCGAAATTTAAAGCAACCGCGGTCTGGGAGAGGGGGAGAGAGAGAGAGAGAGGGAGACTTTTTCGGCGCTTCCAGAACGGTATTTAGGGTTAATATGGTTGGCCGGGAAAATCTGTCGGGCATGCGCAGTGTAAAATAGCGGACCGTCGCTGAAAAAACGTTGCATCGCCCAGGAGACGCTAAAATTTTCACGGATCCGTCAAAAAACGGAACTGACGGACGACCATCAGTCAAAATCCGCTGCTAATGCAAGTCTATGGGGGGAAAAACTGGATCCGCCAAAAAATGGACGGATCCGTTTTTTTCTAAAAGTGGTGGATTTTGATTGACGTCAAAACACGGAAATGTGAGACAGGCCTAAACAGGCTGCCAGTCACAATATTTTTACAGACGGAGTTACATACAGACAAACAAGCTTGGAATATTATACAGCAACGCATTATATTATATGAAGCATCACAAACACAAAATACAATTGTACATGAATAATAATTCAATGCAGCAAAGCTAGGCAGCACAAGGAGTACATAATACACACATCAAACACATTTTGAGCTATAAAAACATACATAATGATGTACAATCAAGCTCATTCATCACACGGTGTAACAGATCATCACACTGCAGCAATTGGAGCGATAGTAAACCCTGCTAGACATTTGTAAACTCTAAGGTAAAACTCTCTGTAGCTTTTTTTGTGAAATACCATACCAGCTAAATAGATAAAATACTTAAAATATCAAACATTTTCAGCATGTCAATTCTTTGGGTCGAATTCATGACAGATTTCATTTTTTTGCACTGCAGCAATTCCGCAACAAACACGAGGACATAAAACGTGTAGATTTTACCCCGATTTTTGTTGAAATCCATCCTGTGTGTATGTGGTCTAAAGAAGAGAACAATGCTACTAATGAACCGTGTCTGGCATTGCAGCTCAGTCCCATTTGCTTGAATAGTGATGATCTGCAGTACCAGACATGGACAGGTGTGGTGCTGTTCTTTATTTTTTCAATCCTAGGTGATCCCCTTAAAAAAGCTTCAAGATATAAAGTTGACAAAGTGGAGGTAAATTACTCTACCCTTTGCACGGTTTTGGGGCTTTTCAATGGTGAACTGCAGGCTTTTCTAGACATCACAGGACTACGAGGAGGCTTACCAACAACTACAAGGTCACTTTTATAAACAGTCTGCAAAACCATAGGACAGGAATCAGTTGATAAATTCACCACATCCATTTTGATTAAATATAACCCATGCAGAATGCCACACATAGCAGGTAACAAGCCACCAACATAGAAAACACAAGTAATGGAAAGGAGAAACACTCAAAGACATCACCGTCAGCGGGAAAAAAAAGCACACATAGAAGAATGTCGGACAGACGAGAGCAAAATGTATCTTTAAGACGGGGTTGGGGATGGTCAAAAATATGATGGGAAAAAAGTTATTTTATATATTCTATTTAACGCCCTAATTTCAGCTAGAGAAGGGCAAACAACTATTATGGAAAAGCTTCTGCACCGATTTTTGCTTTTTGTTTAAATAGCGGTTTACTATTTATCGTAATTACAAGTAGTACTTTTAATGTGATGCCGCTATAGAGCTGGGATATTCAACTGGAAGAGTCAGACCTGAATCCAGACTGGAGTCACCAGCTGTCCAAACCCTGCAGACCTGCTATCAGAGGTCTACAGAACCTAGTACAAAAGGTCCTGATCTCACCAACAGGGGGACCTTCTGTGTGGTGTCATATGGAAGTTAAAAAAAAACCCTGGAAGTCTAAAATATTAACTATGTTTTTTTGTTTTGTTTTGCCTGGTCTGGGTTCTAAAATATTTTTTTTTTTAGTATGTGTTAGTGGCCTAATTGTTTTAGGGACTATTCTTGAGTCTAAACAGTTACATCATTCTGGTGTAGAGTAGCTTTAGCGCTCTTGTCTGGAGGCTGATTAATTTTAAGGGTCTGGTCTTTGGTATGAATTCATTTTAGGAGTTACTAAAACCAGCCAGAGTAATTATCCTTGCTATAGTGTAAAGTACATTTAGCTGGCATTGGTTTAACTGGGTGACCATCTAATGCAGTGTTCCCCAACTCCAGTCCTCAAAAGCCACCAACAGGTCAGGTTTTAAGGATTTCCTTGGTAACGCCCAAGTGGTGGAATTATTGCCTGTGCAGGTGAGAAGATCTCACCTGTGCAATTTTAAGAGAAATCCTGAAAACACGACCTGTTGGTGGCTCTTGAGGACTGGAGTTGGGGAACACAGATTAATGAGTATGGGGGGGCCTCCCGACTCTTGACTGATAGGAGATGATGGGAGATAACAGGCAGTACGTATTTAAACTCACAACATTTTTCTTCTCTAAAGGCCCCGTTACACGCATCAATGTCCCAGCGATCCCACCAACGATCCGACGTGGATGGGATTGCTGGGACATAGTTAGACAGACCCACCAGTGATCAGGACCAGCGAGCAAGCTGGTGTCCATGGTAAACAGCGGGTATCTAAGAGCCGCGCGGCTCTTAGTTACCCGCTGTTTACATTGGAAACCAGCTCCCAGCGTCGCTGATCGTTGGTCTCTCGCTGCCACACGCAGCGATGCATGCGGGCCAGCGGGAGACCAACAATCAAAAAATGTCCCAGGACGTTCGAGCACGATCAGCGATACCAGGCAGGTGTGTGTCACACACAGCGATGTCGCTGGCGAGATCGCTGTGGCGTCACAAAATCAGCGATCTCGCTGTGTGTGACGGGGCCTTAAGAGATAAGTCGTGGCTACAATTTCTTTTCATCCCACATTACATAAACATGATGGTTCAATAAATGGGGGAGCCCGGAGAGATAGCTGATGGTCAGCTTTAGTGAATACAAGGCTACCGGCTGGTCATCCATCAAGAGGCCACATATTGATGTCCAGCCACTGTCTACGGACTCACTGTTTTAGTCTTGCACTTTGTCTATGTATAGTATCGCCAGCTTTCCGCACAGATTTCTATCCTGGTGCCCCATTAACACTCCATAGCGTTATATTACTACTATATTTTTGCACCGATGATGGATCTAAATCTAATTTTGTTAGCTGAAATACACATGTAATGTTTGTGATTTTGATCTACAGCTGATATATACAGCGGACTGGACTGTGCACGGCACTGGAATCAGGCACAGAACCTGCTCTTATTCTGTAGAAGCTCCTCAGGGGTTAAACGTCTTGGTATAATCCTAGAACATTGTGTGTGCCTTTGTATATACACTGCCGTCAGTTGTTATTGCTGCAGTGGGGAATACCGGCAGAGTGAACAGCGTGCTTTTACTGCTGATACCCATAAAGTACTGTGCTATTTTGTGAGGCAGCCAAACGCTCTGACATTTAACTGGAGAATGACTCACAGGACATAGTGTTACCAGAACTAGCACATTTATATGTGGAAGAGGCTCCTGAGGCTCAAGAAACATCATCCACAGTTAGAGAATATTATAGAATACAGCTGACACGTGTGAGGCAGTTAGTAGCATGGGTGGTGGTCGGAAAAAGAATCGTGGTCATGGTTTTCAATGTAAGAAATTGGTTGAATTATGTAAATGATAACATTTGAGACAATTTAGAGGCTATTTAGCCAAATCACGCACTTGTCAGAAATCTCCAGATCATCAAATCTTGGAAAAACACTTTTAATTGTAGCATCATTTCACTGCATGGCTCATCATTAAGAAAAAAAATCCAGTACTTTTCACTACAAAGCTAATGACAGCTTGAAGCCCCGAGGAAGCGCCATGGATAATGTGAAACAGCTGTAGGCTATGTGTTGTTTGCTTTTACTACCCATCCTGTATATACCACAATAAAAAGATGTGTTTCATTTGATGGGTGCAGCAACGGTATCTTTCTCCTATGAAGTATCTGCTCAGATCGGTCTTCCATTTCTACTTTCTAACATTGACAGGTTCTTACCTGCCAGTCTGGAGAACAAAGGGCAGCTATTAAAGAGAGCACATCACTAAGGAATAGTTTGGTTGTTGGTGCTCAAGTCGGGTGTCCAACCCATCAATCAAAAATGACAAAAATCTTGGCACTCAATATGTGAAATATTCAGACACTTATTTTGTGCATCCAGACAGAAAGGTTTATACGTTTTCGGTCCAGCATAGGACCTTCATCAGAAAAATCTCGTTTACTGAAATAAATCCTTGCAGTGGTAGCCAAAAGAAGGACACAGGGCAGCCAGACCACGGACCAGGGCTTCACCAGCGCAATTCAATTCTAGAGGTTGTATACCCACTGCTATCAGCGCTGTCTTCACTCCTTATTTTAGTGACTCTGGAGGTCCCTTTTCTGAAGCCCTACGCTGTACAGCTGCCTGTTCCAATTTTGGATGGCACAGTCCACGTTCGCTTTCCAGACGCTAGACATTTAACATTTTCACTGGCCATCCAGATTCTCTACTTTGTCCTTCTTTTGGCTACTATTGCAAGGATTTATTTATTTCAGTAAACGAGATTTTTCTGATGAAGGTCCTATGCTGGACCGAAAACGTTTAAACCTTTCTGTCTGGATGCACAAAATAAAAGTGTCTGAATATTTCATATATTGAGTGCCAAGATTTTTGTCACTTTTTAAAGGGCAGCTATTGTCATAGAACACAGGGGCCTGCAACAACACACGGGATAGAACATAAAGGATAAGACAATTGTGGCAGATTGCCATTTGCCAGGCTGGATGTTTTTGCCAGTAGGAAATCGCTCCACAGGGAATTATTGTAATATCTTTGAGATGCTCCATACTGACAGCAGGGCTTGTCTTATACTCATTTGTTTGAAGGTCTTAAAAAAAAAAAAAAAAAATCTCTCCTATATATGGATGGAAAGAGAGGTTACCAAATGTAGGCAGGTAGACAACAGTAGCTAAGAGAGCCGCTATGTGTCGCCAACCTGCAGAAGGATACATCATATAGTCTCTTTTTGCATATAGTACTATTGAAGAGGGAAGATGGCGGCTACTTATGTTTAATTTTCAATCATGGATTTAAAGGTTATTTTAGCCTCAGGGTATGTTCCCACGGTCAGTGGCGGGTTGGACGCTGCGTACATTGCCTGTCTGGGTGTGGAGGCCGGTGGCTATCTAACTAGGCAGGATAGAGTCTATGGATATACTATAAAATATAAAAATAGGACATCTTGGTATATGTCCCAGACTAACAGCATAATATTACACTGAAGTCTAATTCTGCACTTCTGTACAAAGTGCAGTATGGAGGACAATTCTTGTAGAATGCCAATTTCCTACTGATCGCACACATGTCATCTATAATGTTGGGTAATCTGGATGGAAGGAGGAGGGTTCTAGGCTGTAGCCTTTGGATAGTTCTGCACCCTTACCTCTGCTCAGCTCAATAAGCCACATATACAGCCACCTGTCTTCTATTTTATGTGTTGGTCTTGTACCAGGACCATGTAACATAGCCCATTGTTGGGATCATTGTATCTCTAGTTTATTTATTTAGTAACCCTAATGCTTAGTAAATAATTGACCTGCGGGCTTTTGTTATTACGGTAAGTCACTATGTTTATTAGGCTATTTTATTGCACTTGAATGGAAAACCTCTGCGAGTAATCAAACCCGCTGGACAGAAATATCTGTAACGTGACTTTTTTTCAGGAATGTAACAGCTGGTGATAATTAAGGAAAACTTCATACATGAATTGTGGAATAATCTTGTTAAATGTTGTATTTTCATCTTAATTTTGAGTTACCAATGTTCTCTTTTACACTAACCCCCAAAGCGAACGGCAGATTTTTTTCCTCCAGACTGCAGTATTCTGGGAGTTGGGAGTACAGTTGCATAGTTTGTTTCTCCCGAGTTTCGCACCAGTCTTGCTTATCTCATTTCATGATTTTCAGCTTTTGGTGACCCCCTAACCACTCTCTCATTTATAGAGAAACTGTCACTAGCTGACCAAATATGTTCCACGTGTATGGGGTCCGCACAGAAGTTGTGTAAGGCCTCTTTCACACATCAGGTTTTCGGCGTCAGGCGCGATCCGGCGCTTTTGACAGAAACCGGATCCGGCGAAATGCAATGCCGGATCCGGTTTCCCCCCCATTGACTTGCATTTGCGCCGGATCGCGCCGGATGGCCATGCGTTTCATCCGGTTTTCGCCGGATCCGGCAATGTGTCGCGATCCGGCGTCTGGAAAAAACGGCTACTGTAACGTTTTTTGTCTCCGGCGAAAAAGCCGGACACGCCGGATCCGGCGCGTCCGGCTTTTTCACACAATGAAAGCCTATGAGCGCCGCAATGCGCCGGATCCGGTTTTTTGGTCTGAGCATGCTCAGTAGCTCTGCCCACAAGACATATATAAAAGCAAGACAGTGGGACCCACAGCCACACCCAACATGCCACCCAAGAAAGCAACCAAGCGAAGCAGGAGAAGGCAGGAGACCACTGCAGCACCATCAGCACCACCACCACCCCAAATGGAGCAGCAAATAGAACATGCTGAGGAGGGGAGGCCATCAGCAGATGAGAGACGGTAATTATCAAATCACCCATTCCTCCAAACTAGGGCTATTGAATATCAAGATATTCATTGGCCCTTTGTTTCTCTTTATTCAACAGCCGCCAAAGAGATGCAGCAGCAGCAGCAATGGCAGCAGCTGGAACACCACCCACAGGCATGGAGTGTGGCCACCAGGAAGACAGCACATCATCTTCTGGGAGCCCTCCCTCGCATCGTCAGCGTTTGACGGTAAGTTTTTATTTCCAAAATCCATCTTCTCTGTAATATATGTCTATTCATTGCCTTTTATTTCAAAACAGGAATCACAAGATGAAGAGGAGCTCCCAGAAGAAGAAGGAAGGGGTGGACAGACACCTGGAGTGGGCTCACAATTGGTAAGTTTTTTGCATCAAACGCAGAAACACAACATCACACTACACACAACACATAGAAAACAATGTTCTGCAGACCACACACAGCAAACAAATGCCTACATCCAAAGACATAACATTTTTTGTTTTCTTCTCTAGTCTTCCCAATCTGGTGCTCGGCCAAGAGGTCCTCGCAGTGCCTCCCAGGGTCGTCGGCGACAGCAACGCGGCGGTCACCAGCGTGTAAGTATAAATATTTTTGCTTTGTTTTTTTGCACTTTTTATTTCATTTCTTATGTGGAGGCTAATTATGTTATTTTTGTCTTTTTCTTTAACAGCCTTCACAGCGTGCTCCCGACTCTGACGGTGAGGATGGAGGACTCGATGTGGACCACCTCATCGATCTCGTCAGAGAAAGGGAGCCGCTCTGGAATATGGCTGACCGCCGCCACACTGACCTTATCGTTACCCGACGACTCTGGGAGGAAATCTGTTCGCTCCTTGTGGGCCGCTGGGAGGACCTCGATGTTCGGGCCCAGATTACAGAGCGTAAGTATATACAGTACCGGTTGCTTGATGTAAACCAGTGTTTCCCGAACTCCAGTCCTCGTGGTCCCCACGGATCATGTTTTCAGGATTTCTATTTACTATGGAAATCCTGAAAACATGACCCCTGGGGACCATGAGGACTGGAGTTTGGGAAACACTGATGTTGTATACTAACCACTCCTTTCTCGTTTCAGGGAACAGAATTGTGAATCGGTGGCGGTCTGTGAGGGATCGTTTCAAGAAGGAGTTCAATAAAGAGATGCGGGCCCCGAGTGGATCTGGAGGACGCAGGAGCAAGTACAAGTACGCAGAAGCCCTGTCGTTCCTCCGGGAAACAATGGTCACCAGAAGGTAAATATTACACACCACATGTGAAAAAAAATGTTAGATGTAAATTTTTTTTTCAGCCAGGGCCATACCATGTCAGTATTTTAATTGTTTTTTTTTCTCTTTATTCCACAGCACGGTGAGCAGCACTCGGGAGCCTGCACGATTGGACCCTTCTGAGGCGATCCCTGAGGAGACCGGCACCGAGGGACACTTCGACCGCCCCGGTACATCTGCACCTTCCCAGCCTTCCCACACATTCGACCCATCTGTCCCATCCACCAGCACAGGAGCATCGTGGCCGCCTACATTACATGAAGCTGCTGGTGAGGAGATCGCTTTCCCTTTACCCCACCCTTCTGCCCCTGCCACCTCTAGTACACCTGCGGGTACTGGGCGGCAGTGGCAGAGGGGTCAGGAAAAGACTTATGCGCCAGAGTTCTTGCATCTGAATGCATCTTTCCAGAACTGTCTAAAAGTCTTGTCAGAGCAAATCTCCGCAGGCTATCAGCAGATCAACTCCAGCACTCTGGAGGTGAAGACACTTCTGCAAACCATGCATTCAGAAGCAAGATCTTTGCCAAACCACACCTTTTTCAGGTCTGTTGTGGAGCGCATGGAAACGCTCTCTCCTGCCCAGCAGATGCATGTAATGCATTCATGCCACGCTGCTCTCCAGCAAGTTACCTCCCAACCTCCTCCTCCCACCACAGTAGTTCCTCCACCTGCACCCCCTCCAGCCACTTTCCATCCTCCCCCTCCTATTACATCTACACCCCCTCCAGCCACTTTCCATCCTCCCCCTCCTATTACATACCATCCACCTCCAGCCACTTTCCATCCTCCCCCTCCTATTACATACCATCCACCTCCCCAGCACCATCCACCTCCCCAGCACCATCCACCTCCCCAGCACCATCCACCTCCCCAGCACCAGGAACCTCCACAGTACCTGCAAACTCCCCAGTACCAGCAACCTCCCCAGTACCAGACATCTCCCCACTTCCAGCAACCTGCCCCGTACCAGACATCTCCCCACTTCCAGCAACCTGCCCCGTACCAGACATCTCCCCACTTCCAGCAACCTGCCCCGTACCAAACTTCTTCCCCATACAACTTGCCATCAACATCATCTGCTCCTACAGTCCCTGCCCAACCCTCCACTCCACCACCCACCACCTCTTCTGCTTCCCACATGTCCACCCATTCTGTAGTTTTTTCCACACCTTCACCTCTAACTGTTGCTTCCCCACCACGATCCCAGTCCTCTCTCCACACTCCCAGTGTCGAAGTGTCCCGCAGCCCCTACAACAGTATTTCCACCACACACTACACAGATTTATAATGTGTGTATTTAAATAAAAATGACCAGTTTTATGGTTTCAGTTTTATAGTTTCAAAGTTTTATTAAGCAAGTTTATTAAAATTTTAAAAAGTTTACTAAAAAAACATTTTTCAATGAAAGTTAAATTATTTTACACTGGTTGTCTGTCATTTCTTTCTGCGGCGAAAAAGGTTAAATACAGGGTATTTAAAAGGTGAAATGGTATTCAAAACTAGGTATATAACTGTGGGTAAATTTTAGCTTTTTGCCACAGTTGTGTTCCTGGTTGTGTTTGAAGCAAAGTATTTCAAATAAAAAGTTGTGTTTATTGTTGGTGATTTCATAACAATGTACACAACTTTTGCTAAAAGGTGAAATACTTTGCATAAAACACAACCAGGTACACACCTGTGGCCTAAAGCTAAAAATAGAGACCATGACAAGATAGCCAACTTTGGTTGGCAAAGGTATATACTGTTGGTACAGAAGGTACACAAGTTTGGTTGGGCACAAATCTTTCACACTCTGTCATCCTGCCAGTGTACTCTGCCTTGAGGTGACAAAGTATAGTGCAAAATTGTCCCTCATTACTGAAACCGTCACAGAACTTCTAGTGGTAATGTCATGGTAATCTTGCAAGGTGGTTTCTTCAGAGGTGTCCTCAATGGAAATGGGTTCCTTGCAGATAACAAAATTGTGGAGTACCACGCACGCTTTGATCATCTCGTCCACAGTTTCTGTCTTGAGGTTGATCGCAGTCAATAGGACCCGCCATTTGGCTGTCAGAATACCAAAGGTACATTCAACCATTCTTCTTGCTCTTGTGAGGCGGTAATTAAAAATGCGTTTTGGTCTTGTCAATCCTCTGCTAGAGTACGGTTTCAAAAGGTGTTCTGACAGCTGGAAGGCTTCATCCCCTACACAGACAAATGGCATAGGTGGACCAGATGTTTGCGGCAGCGGTCTAGGTGGTGGGAACTGGAAGGTGTTTCCATACAGTTTACGCCCCATGGCAGACAGTTTGAAAACTTGAGAGTCATTGGAGCGGCCATAGGCCCCAATATCAACCGCAATAAATTTGTATTCCGCGTCAGCGATGGCCATGAGGACAATTGAAAAATATTTCTTGTAATTGAAATATTCCGATCCCGATCCAGCTGGCTTTACAATGCGGATATGTTTCCCGTCCACAGCGCCCAAGCAGTTTGGAAACTGACATATCTGTTGAAACTTGTCAGCAATTTCAATCCACCTCTCTGTTGTGGGCTCTGGTAAAAACTCTTCAGCTAAGGAGTCCCACAGTGCACGGCATGTGTGCTTCACAATTCCAGATATGGTGGAAATCCCGAGTCTGTACTGGAAATGCAGTGACGAAAGGGATTCTCCAGTTGCAAGAAATCTGTGGGGAATTAAAAAACAATAAATTAGTTTTAAATCACAGCATTACATACCAAAACTGACCTATAACACTTGGAGATACAAACTACCACCAACAAGATTGCAGTGAAAGTGTGCTCTGATGCGATCATATCCAATAAATGTGGCTTACCTTAAAGTCACCATCAGACGCTCTGCGGGTGAAACAGAGAAGCGGCAATAGGTGTCCGCTTTTCTTATGAGGTGTGCAATGCGCTCCACCAAGTAATCAAAATTCTCCATTTTCATCCTAACATATCCAAAAAATTTATCCGGGTTTCGTCGAAGGTCCATGCATAGTGTAGAATAGACCCCACGCGTCATTCTCTTGGCTGTGAAGGGGTGGATCCACAAACGTCGTCTACGATGCCTGATGCGCTGCTGTCTCACTCTCTCCTTCTCCAGAACAATCACCCTCAAACGATTTGCCTCCGCTGTAAAATCCGCCAAATTCTTCAAAATATTTCCAATGACAACATCCATCTTCGCCAGTAACTTGCTCTTCTCTCCAACCTGCACTTTCTCCTCTACAACCTGACAAAGAAGGGCTGTAGGAACATGCTATATATAGTTTTCCAGTAGCCAATCCCGTTTGGAAGGCCACAAGGGTCAATTTTAAAAACCGGATCCGGCGTAATCCGTCGAAAAACGGATAGAAAAACGGATGAACCGGATGAGACGGATCCGGTTTTGTCTGTCAAGAAAAAGACGGATCCGGCAGAAAACCGGATCCGTCACATCCGGTTTTACGAAACATTTGCCGGATCCGGCGTTCCGGCACGACGCCGGATCGCGCCTGACGCCGAAAACCTGATGTGTGAAAGTAGCCTTACACCTACAGCTTAACACCTATGTGCAGGATGGACAACCATAACTAGCAACGTAACTCAAAAGAAGAAAAAGATTTATCAAAGTCTTATTATATAAAGGAAAAGCTCATGTAAATCTCCGGTCACACTGGCACCATGGCTTCTTTACTACAAGAGCTTTTTAGTGGAACAAATCCTATTGATAAATAATGGGATTCGTTAGTTTATCATTATTATTTTTTAATGGGTAGAAGAGCACAACAAAGAACCTGCTGAAAGGAACCTAAGACCAGTGTGCAGTGTGGACAGGGCCTTACGGTATGAAAACAGATTGACTCTGCATTGCATCCCTTAAGATTAAATGTTCCTGAAAGGCAAAACAGCTGTCCCTCACTGAATATGTGATGACTGGTTTATTCACAGTTACTGATGCACATTCGGTAACAGCTGAAAGTTATGCTCCAAAACACATACCGTAATAACAAATCCATCAGCATCAAATGTTTGATGGTTTCCACAGCACAATGGGAGAATAGCTGGCCATTCACATTAGATTAATGCTCAGCCAGCAGCTATCTCTACATCCCACAGTCGGATGAGGCACTGAATGTGCTCAGAATGGGGAGAAAGGAGTAAGCCACTGGCACAGATGGAGGAGAATGGAGTTTAGTGGCACATCATGCGCCATTGGGAGAGAGTCGAGAGGACCCCTGTACATGAGATGATTGGCAGGACCTGCTAAAAAGGCAGATTTGGCCAACAAGCAGTATGGTCAGCTTGTAGATTCCCACCTTCAGTATTTTGTCAGTATTTCACATCAGTATTTGTAAGAAAATCAGGAGTGGAACAATTAGAGGAGAAGTATAATAGAAACACGTCACCACTTCTGTATTTATCACTTACTCCTGGTTTTAGCTTACAAATACCGATGCAAAATACTGATCAGTTACTGGAGGTGGAAACATGGCCTTAGATTGTACGCTCTTGTGAGCAGCACCCTCATTTCACTTGTTCGAGGTGATATTTAGTCTGTTACCTAGTAATGTTTGTACGTCCACCTTCTGAATTGTACAGAACTGTGGAATATGTTTGGGCTATGTTACCGATTAGCATACTGCTGACCGTCAGGATTTTAAGTGTTTGATACTTATGGAATAAAATGTCAAGATTTTATCTATTTTTTGGATGTGCCAATCAACTTTATTTTTCTTGGACAAGTCTAGTTAATATGGTCAGCAAAACTGATTGTCATCTAATTTAAGTACATTTTAAGAGATAGTCTTAGGAGACATTCACACGTTGCATTTTGCTCGTTTTTTAAACTCAACGTGTGAACATAGCCTAATTAGGGCATTTTGCTGTCAGAAATGAAGCCCCAGCCCAAGACCCTCATGTATGAGTAGAATGATACCCAAGGATGCCTGTAGATTACTCTGCCGATAGCAGCTGATCCCAGGACTCTTCGATCTGAGGGTTAAAACAGCCCATTGATGATCTCAACCTCAATAATATAGCAGCTATATCATGCATATATTAAAGAGCACGAGTAAAGACACTTGTAGCATGCATAAACATTGGCTAAACATTGCATAGGAATTCTGTTTTAATTAAGAATTAGTAACTCCACACTTAGCTTTAAACCAAACGTTTTCCATGCCTTTTAGAATTAATAAACTGTAAACTGTGCTTATAAAAAAAGTGACAGCCACATGCAGGTTTTTTCTGTTACCTTTGACCGAGGAGATTGTGTCTTCTGCCTGGATGTGATTTTTGTTAGCGCAGAGGGATGTGATACAGTGGATTGACAAGGTAAAGATGGAGAAATGCACTCGGCATGAAAAGGAAGACTAGAAGAAATGTGGGGTGGAGTATGTGCGGGAAACCTTTGCTTTCCAGAAGAAATGGAGGCGTTCTTAAATATTTAAAAAAGAATACATCTCAAAATCAAGGCACAGAAGTATCCAGAGTATTCCTATCAATAAGTTTAATTTAGTGTCCTAGTACTCATATCACCTCATTTAGGGATGTAGGGTCCAAATTAGGAGTTTACCAAAAAAAAAATTGGATAAGAAAAACAAGCACCAGAATTGACTACATGCATCGGGATAAACCATACAAGACGTAATGAGTGGAGATCTCACATTATGGATTGTACTATAACTGAAAGAAAAAATAATGCAATGAAGTAAGCAGCTTTGTGAAAATAACATTTACACCAGCATAACCGAATAGCAATGTCGTCAAAACCAACACAAGCAGATTGTGCGGTCACAGGCAGCTCATCTAATATCCACTTGTAGGTTCACCTCTTACCAAATAGCATAAAACAAAAACATGGCTCTACGTAATGGGCCGTGCTGTGGAAAATGTGGAGCACTTAACATCACAGTAACTATATTTTCTGGTTTTATCGCATACGTGCAGGCAATATAATGATGGTTATAAAATAATGGCCCAAATTGTAAGGTATAAATAAATTACATCTTCCTACATTTAAAGATTTTTGAACTATGACCGCAAATGGACATGGTCTCTAAAACAGGAAGGATTTTATCTTTTTACTTTAGATTCTTTATCTTGTAATTCAGTGATACTACTTCCCACAGAGAACACAATTTTAGTATGCGTATTGTTAGATTTCTGAAATTGCATACTTTTTAATGAACTCAAGTACTTCAATAGGCGATGACCTGACACTGTGGCCTGACATATCTGCCTAACCCTCATAACCCTACAAGTTAACTTCCTCTACCCTATGGATGTCACCTGTGTAGTTAAATATATTATTGGGTTTACTATAGTCACTTTCACTTTTCGCTTTGAAATTGACTGAAAATAAATAATATAACAGGACACTGTTGGGAAAACGCACAAGACAGCATGCAGCAGCTTGATCTTAGCAACTGAATACCTCTGAACTGAAACCGGACGAATACTCTTCATGACATACAATAGGTTGCGCTATGCTTTCTACTGGTTGCTGTAGGTTTTCACATTCACCAGCTTCTTCGATGTAGAGTCTTGGCTCTGTTTTTGGTTCACATCTAGAAAACCCTGACTCTTGACATGCCAGCTGACTTCCTTGGATTATGGACATTAATTCTTGACAGATCTCCTCTTCTTGTTCATCGCCGTACGTTGTGATCATTGGCGAGGATGGCGCTGGTGCACACCCTGAAAGAGCCAGTTCGTTTCCAAGAGTCTCAGGTATAGTAATATGATCTGTACAACCTTCTGTCGCTTGTTTCATACTTATTTGTCCATTTGAATTTGTCTGGTCCAAGCATTTTCTCTGTTGTTCCGTTAGACTACTATCAGAATTAGTTGAAGGCATAGAAGGGACCTCAAGCTGCTGAATTACAGGAGAGGAAAGTGTTGTGTCAGGAAATGGAGAAGATATGGAATTATGATGACAACTTGAAAGGGTCTCTGGTGATGCAATAGGAACAAAATGACCGTCTTTAATTCTGGAACTTATATCTCCTGAGAACAACTGTTCAGGCTGTAAAATGGTTAATGGCAAGGAGGTAGGCTTCTCTACTACAGGAAGGAAGTGGTCAGGGAAAGGTGATGGAGTAGTGATAGGTGTGGTAGAAGGTGAAAAGCCGACAGTCAGTGACAACCATTCACTGGTCACAACTTCTAAGTTCCCCTTACTAGAGTCTGTACAAGAGGATGAGTCTGCTCTGAGAGTAGCGGGTGGAGTATGGAGTCTCTGAGATGAAGACAACTTTAGAAATAAAAGATAGGTTAAGAATCAAAGAAAAGAAAACAAATACTGTAATAAAAACACAGAGGAAAAGTAATTCAAAGGATGTGACAAAATATATAAAATTGTGCAGGTGCACATGCCAAACATTATTAGCACATGAAACCAAAAGAGTGAGAGAAAGCAATCTGTAAAATGTAATGGCATCTGCTGATAGACCGGGTTCTAAATGTCAAACGTGGAGAGAAGTCGGAGTCATCCTAGTCAAAGCAGTAGTGTGACTTTCACAAGCGAGTTATGGGATTCCTCTGTACAAATGCTAAACTGCAGACTATGTCTCACTGTAATGAAGCAGGAACCAAATGTATCAGAATTTCAGTACTTCATCAAATCTAGTCACTAATCAACCAAGAACAATGCACTGAGAATTACA
This sequence comes from Dendrobates tinctorius, assembly GCF_039654945.1. NCBI lineage: Eukaryota > Metazoa > Chordata > Amphibia > Anura > Dendrobatidae > Dendrobates > Dendrobates tinctorius. Next base: position 73,252,041 of record NW_027361676.1, read on the forward strand.
GCATAAGTATGTGCATACAGAAAAAACATATCACAGTTTTCTATAACGTATACTTATAGTTCATTCACAGAACAGCATGTGCACTCATTTATCAGTCAGTTATAGAGCGCAGATTTGTGGACTTTGTAAGAAGTCATTGCAGTAGCCATTGCTCGGGTCCCTGAGACACTCTTATTTAGATTCAGAAGCAATGGTGTAACGACACTATGGCCAGAACTTCACCATAGGCAGAAACGATTAGTTACTATTCCATTATGTCATTGTGAACAATAATTAGCTAATATCTGAATCTTGACACAGAAGTATTAGGAGCATTGGAAATTGACTTAGGTTTAAATTGCTATAAGGGGAACTTGGCTTATTCTCAGAAATCCAAATTCTCATTTTTTATTAAATCTGTTTTAGGGTGTTCACTCTACAGCATGGATGGGGAAGCTTTTTTCTTCCAAGGGCCATTGAGATATTTAAACCATCCTTCGGGGGCCGTACAAATTGTGCACTAACTCTGCCCACAAAGAACATCCTGACGCTGGCATCAGGACGTAATCTTTCACTGCACACTCCACAGCTTGCGCGTGCTCAAAGAGCAAAAAAATTTAAAAGGTTGTTGGCCATCACAACTGCCAGCATAAGCACTGTGATCCCCAGGAATCTGGTCATGGCGGGCCCAGAGGCTGGAGGTTCTCCATCCCTGCTCTACAGGATAAAGGAATATTAAAACATTTTATCTATCTATCTATACGGTTACGGATTTAGTGATATGAAATATATTTTGTATTATTAAGAGTTTTTCCACTACTTTTACACTTTTCTTAAGTTCACCCAACAGATTTGAACTTTCAATCTCTTGTAAAATACACTGCAAGACTTTAGTATTGCAGTGTACTGTAATTTTGTTTTTCTTGTAGGAGTTTTAACATGATAGAAGTGGACATTTCAGTAGGCCACACAGCCCACCCATCAAAGGTCCTGGATGCTGCTGCTTTTATCTGACTGCAGTCAGCTCCCAGCTGTATATAACAACTTATAACACTGCAGTGTATGGAGCGATCTCAGCTCCTGAGCCCACTTCACACATCTTGCGTGCACATACCCCGTACATGTACTGTGGATTTGTAAAGGGATTCAAAGGGTTTCCTGTTGCGTGTAAAGCACAAAAGGATCAATGTTACTAATATACTTTAAGAAAGTTGTTTCAATTTCAAGATATCATCAGTCCAGGACTACTCAAGTCTGAGCACTATTGCAAGTACTGACATTGGAACATTCTCCACAGAAGAGGAGATAACGACAATCAGGACTGACAATTTTGGAATTTAAAGGGGACCGGTCATGCCAAAAAATACTATTAACCTGCAGATATGGGGTTAATCTGCAAGTTGATAGCGCTCTAAAGCCGTGTGGCCACCGCTATGAAAGCCTAGTTACTGGGAAGAAATTAACTATTCCTTCTGGCAGCCTCCGGCCTTCAGTCACAGAGGTGTGATCAGCACAGCTTCAATCACCGCTCAGTACATAGTAAGTGGTGGATGTTAAACACCTCCCTGCACTGACTGACTGATGGCCCAACAGTGTCTCTGTGTAGAGGGAGTTGTCAGGAGCGTATAGTTGCCCCTCACTACGTATTGAACAGTGACTGAAGCTGCGTTGGCCACGTCTCCATGACTGAAAGCTGGAGGCTTCCGGGATAAAGTTCCTTTCTTCCCAGTAGCCGCTCTCTCAGTGTGGTGGCCACATGGCTATAGAATGCTACCAACCTGCAAATTAACCCCCTAATTGCACGATAATAGCATGCTTTGACAGGATAGGTTTCATTTAAATATAGTAAAACAACTTTTTCAAGCAGGACAAATCAAGAATATCTTAAAAATATCATTGTGAATGCTGTATCATATCACTTGTTCACCATGTGCCCAGGACTCATAGCATGCTATCAGACATATATCTCTATACTCTAATTTATATAGATGTGTGATTTCTTCCCAAATATAATGCTCCTGACATACAGAGAGGCCTTCTGCTTGCACTACGGACAAACAAGCAAAGATGTGAACTGGTAACAGATCACTGAGTACAGTATTTAATCTTAGAAATTTGACATCCTAATGTCAGCCACCAGTATTAGAACTTACTACAGCCACAGTGGAGGGCAGGACACCAGGCACAAATTTACATTATTATATATATATATATACACACACACACATATACATACACACACCGTATATATATATATATATATATATATATATATATATATATATATATATATATATTCAGCAGCACAGGAAAAAGTAGGGTGCAGAGCCTCACAGGTTCATATCAGTCCTTGTAAGTAGAAATTCAAAAAAGCTAGAGGCAGCACACCATATGGAATTAGAAAAAAGTGCTTTTTAATAGCCCATGTGGCGACGTTTTGGACCGAAATATATACACATATACATAATATATATATATATATATATATATATATATATATATATATATATATACATACATACATATATATATATATATATATATATACACACATACATATATAATACATACATGCACACACATATATATATTATATTATATATAGGGCCATTTCTATGGATACACCTGGGTGGGCCATTTATAAAGTTGGATCCAGAATGGCCGACATCAAAATGGTCCCCATGGTCACCACCCATCTTGAAAAGTTTTCTCCCTCCCATATACTAATGTGCCACAAACAGGAAGTTGATATCACCAACCATTCCCATTTTATTTAGGTTCATCCATATACCGTATATACACTTGAGTATAAGCCGAGATTTTCAGACCTTTTTTAAGACTGAAAGTGCCCCCTCGGCTTATACGCGAGTCATATATGCCAGGGGGGTCGGCAGGGGAGGGGGAGCGGGGGGTGTCAGATCATACTTACCCCCTCCTGATGCGGTCTCCGGCGACTGTGTTCATGAAGTCATGAATATACGCATGTGACCGCTGAAGGAAGGAAGAGCTGCGGCGCTGGAGACCGTGAGAGAAGCAGGGGCTGCAGGGACCACGCCAGGAGGGGGTAAGTATACGCGATATTCACCTGTCTACGTTCCACCGCCGCGCGCCGCTCTGTCCTCTGGCTGTGATGTTTAGGTCAGAGGACGCGGTGACGTGGTTAATGCGCGCCCTCTGCCTGAACAGTCACTGACAGAGGACCCAAAAGACAGAGTGGCGTGCGGCGGTGGAACGGGGACAGGTGAATATCGCAGGTGCCGGAGCCCTGTGCTTTTCTTTTAAAAATAAGGAAATTTCTAAGTGACCCTAAACTTTTGAACGGATATATTATATATATATAGTATCTATCTATCTATCTATCTATCTATCTAAGTGTATAGCCCCGCCCACTCCACATAGCCACATTCACTATATTACAAATCCTCCCGTCAGCAAGGGCCACCAGACTACTACCCCTAATATCCCACGTCATCCTGTCAGCCAGAGCTATAGGACTACTACCCCTAATATGCCGCATCATCCCATCAGCCTGGGGTCAGAACTAGAACGCTGAGTGGAACTGAGCTAACTTCCATACCAGGGATCCCTTTAAGAGAGGCCTGGGGTCAGAACCAGCGTGCTGGATGGATTTGACCTGACTTCCATACCAATGAACCCTTTTATATAAGCCTGGGGTCAGAATCAGAGCGCTGAGGGATTTGCCCTAACTTCCATACCGGAGATCCCTTTAAGAGAGGCCTGGGGTCAGTACCAAAGCACAGAGTGTATTTGCCCTCACTTCCGTACCGGGGATCCCTTTAAGAGGGGCCTGGGGTCAGAACCAGAGCACTTAGTGGAATTGCCCTAACTTCCATACCAATGATCCCTTTAAGAGACCCTGGGGTCAGAACCACAGCACTGAGTGGAACGGTCCTAACTTCCATACCCAGAATCTCTTTAAGAGAGGCCTGGGGTCAAAACCAAAGTGCTGGATGGATTTGCCCTGACTTCCATTCAAGAGATCCCTTTAAGAGGGAAGATGTGCCTATGGGATTGAGGATGTGTGATGGGTATATGGGCACGGGAGGGGGTGATTCATTTCTGTCATGTGCTCTCTGCTCCTTTTTGGGGGGCAGACAATGGCTGGAAGCTTATGTTTCTGGGGATGCTAGATTTCTCCCACCCAGTCAGTGACTGCAGAGGTGTTGTTGTGGAGTGGGAAAACTGTTGCTGTGCACAAAAGTTTACATACCCCGCCAGTATTTTTGCTTTCTTGGCCTTTTTTCAGAGAAAATGAATGATAACACCAAAACTTTTTCTCCACTCATGGTTAGTGGTTGGGTGAAGCCATTTATTGTCAAACTACTGTGTTTTCTCTTTTTAAATCATAATGACAACCCAAAACATCCAAATGACCCTGATCAAATGTTCACATACTCTGGTGATTTTGGCCTGATAACGTGCACAGAAGTTGACACCAATGGGTTTGAATGGCTACTAAAGGTAACATCCTCACCTGTGACCTGTTTTCTTGTAATGTGTGTGCGCATAAAAGCTGAGTGAGTTTCTGGGATCCAGACAGACTCTTGCATCCTTCATCCAGCCACTGACATTTCTGGATTGTGAGTCATGGGGAAAGCAAAAGAATGGTCAACGGATCTACGGGAAAACGTAGCAGTATGACAATAAATGGCTTCACCCAACCACTAACCATGAGTGGAGAAAAAGTTTTGGTTTGATCATTCTTATTCTATGAAAAAAGGCCAAGAAAGCAAAAATTCTGTTGAGATATGTAAAGTTTTGAGCACAGCTATATCTATTTATATAATTGCCTTGTAATGTTTCAAATTCCTGTTCTGTCCAGATGTCACCGCATCCCAGAATTCCAAGCGGAGGAAGTTCACCCACAGCCATATTGGGACACCCAAGTAATGGGTGTCTCAATATGGAAACTGCTGCTGGTACCAACTTATTGCGCGATACCACCAGCGGAACACCGTCGCACCACACACACTCTATAAGCCGTACGCAACACACACACGCAGCCTCTTGCGAGGTACCACCAGCGGAACACCGCCGCACTGCATCTGTGTGAATTCCGCGCAGTGAATCATTCGGCTGATCCCGGCAGCAGATGCGTGATGTGTCTACAGGCAGAGGAAGCCGGTCACATTAAAGGGGTTTTCCCACATTTTTAAAATGAACTTTCGTTCGTGGGGAAAACCTTTTTAAATAGAAATTCCTCCTGACATGCTGTGCACTGACTGTTTAGTGATGGGGTTCACAGGTCAAACAAGCGATGACGAGAAGAGAAGACAGCAGATGGGGGAGAGAAAAAGCACACAGGGGTGAGACAGACAGCACCAGGGGGGAGACAGCTCAAATGGGACAGCACATGAGGGGAGAACACAGCACAGGAAGGAGAGAGACAGAAGACAAAGGGGAGAGCACATGGGGTAGACAGGTCAAAGAGAAGTCAGCACATGGGAAAAGCGAGAGTAGATAGGTGGGTGAGCACATGGGGGGGGGGGGGAGAGAGATATTCTCAGCGTTGCAAAGCCTGCCCCCATTGTGACATTACCGCCTCCATCTAGTATATATATGGCTGAAGGTGCTGAAGATGTTGGTATTCATGAAATTGTTCCAGAAAATGAGGTATTCTCCCAGAAAATTGTGTGTGTATTGGAATAATAAAAACAATTGAAAATAAAGGCAGATTGGACATAATTTCACACAAAACTGCAAAAATAGGCCAGACAAAATTGTTGTTGCCCACAACATGATATTTGGTTGCACTCCCTTTAGAATAAATAACTGCAATCAATCGCTTCCTATACTCATCAACAAGCTTCTTACACCTTTCAACTGGAATTTGTGACCACTCTTCTTTTGCAAAGTGCTCCAGGACTCTCATATTTCAAGGGTGCCTTCTCCCAACAGCAATTTTGAGATCTTTCCATAGGTGTTCAATGGGATTTAGATCCAGACTCATTGCTGGCCACTTCAGAACTCTCCAGTGCTTTGTTTCTATTCATTTCTGGGTGCTTCTTGAAGTATGTTTGTGGTGATTGTACAACTGGAAGACCCATGACTCAGAACGCAAACCCAGCTTTCTGACACTGGGCAATACATTGTGACCCAAAATCCTTTGTTAATCTTCAGATTTCATGATCCCTTGCACACAGTCAAGGCACCCAGTGCCAGAAACCGCAAACATCTTTGAACCTCCACCATATTTGACTGTAGGTGCTGTGTTCTTTTCTTTGTAGGCTTCATTCTGTTTTCGGTAAAAAGTAGAATGAAACGTTCAACAAAAACCTATAAGTCTCATCTGTCCACCAGATATTTCCTAGAAGGATTTTGGCAAACTGCTATCTAGCTTTTTTATGTCTCTGTGTCAGCAGTGGAGTCTCCTGCAATAGCGATTCATTTCATTCAAATGTCCACAGATATTCAAGCTTCCCTGGAGGCCTAGGATGCATAAGTGTCAGCGCAAACTATCTCTGGAACTTGATTGGGGCTGCTTATACACCATCCGGACTACCCAGTGTTGCAACCTTTCTGCCATCCACGTTCGTTCAGGGAGATTAGCTAAAGTGCCATAGGCTGTAAACTTCTTGATTATGTTGCGCACTGTGGACAAAGAAAAATCAAAATCTCTAGAGATGGACTTGTAACCTTGAGATTGTTGATATTGTTTAACAATTTTGGTTCTCAAGTCCTCAAACAGTTCTCTTCTCTCTTTCTGTACTCCATGCTTAATGTGGCAAACACAGACACACATTGCAAAGATTGAGTCAACTTCTCACCTTTTTTATCTGGTTTTAGGTGTTATTTTCATATTGCCCACACCTGTTACTTGCCACAGGGGAGTTTGAACAGGCAACACATGCTTGAAACAAAGTGGTTTATCAACAATTTTGCAAAAGGTGCCTACAATTTTGCCCTACACGTTTTGGGGGTTTTGTGTGTAATTAAGTTCAATTTACCTTTTCTTCTTGGCTTTTTTTTGTTGTTCCAATACTGACAAAGGAAATAAATGTGTATAACAAAACATGTCATTGCAATAATTTTTGGGAGAAATACATTTTTTTGGAACAATTTCTAGAGTGCCAACTCTTTTGGCCATGACTGTATTTATAAATAATTTAAGGACGACTTGAAAAGCAGAAACCTTTAAATATTTCCTACATCTTGTTTACAGTGATCACAGTGAAAAGATCTGGAAATTGCCTACAATTCATAAAACAAAAATAGTAAAGTAAAAGTTTGGGAACTTCATACAAAGAAAACTTGACCCTCCTCTAATGGCCATTCACACCAGATAGCTGTTCAGTCAAAGACCATTTCTCCTGAGTTCTTCATGAATATGGTTTTTTGAATGGAAAATAAGCTGTTGTCAGAAAACTGTGAAAGTTGCTTTTCTCCTAGAGAAACAAGAATTGTCCATGTTGCACTAAAAAAATTCCTGATTCTTCTTTCCCTTCACCTCATTTCATCTAACCTACTTTATATGGCATGCTTTACTTTTCATTATTACGAATGTGAGGGAAACTTGCTCCAAAGCTCCACCTGGCTGTCAAGTGTGTGCCTGCATATGTTCTGCTGGAAGATAAAGGTTGTGATATTGATATATTGTGCCTTGTATAAAGTTTGTGATAATTCCCATTTTCTCTACTTCATGACCACATTTGAACCTTTCATAACAAACCAAATTTTTATTTTTGTGCACTGTTTTTTACTTATACCCTTCTCTTAAGAACCATAAACATTTTATTTCTCATACGAGAACTTTTTTTTGGCGGTAAAAGTTTTAGTTTTAAATGGCACCATTCATTTTACTACACAATGTACTGAAAAATTAGAAAAATAAAATGCAGTAAAACAAACAACTGTCACTGGTTTCCAGGTTTTGTTTTCACGCCCTTCAATGTGCATTAAAAGCGACCTGGAAACATGATTCACCAGGTCACTACGATTATGCCAATGCTAATTTTTAGTTTATATATACAGGAGCTTCTCACAAAATTAGAATATCATTAAAAAGTTAATTTATTTCAGTGCTTCAATACAAAAAGTAAAACTCATTATACAGAGTCATTACAAAGTCGAGCGAATATCTTCGGTTCGGTTCGGTTCCTCACTTATTCGGCAAGCTATAGCGCTTGCCGAATTGTCTACAGCAGGAACCCGGCTTCTTGGATCGCGCTGGCTGAACAACTGATCGCCACCGCAGCTGCATGTGTCGCGGCTGTGTCACAGTCACAACATATGCATGGAGAGCACGGAAGGGAAGGAGCGCCATTTGATTTTTTTTAAACACAAAATTGGCTGGAATCGAGAGCGGATGCCATGACACGTTTGGAGGGCTCCTGATGTGCCTAAACAGTGGACCCCATTTTGGAAAGTAGACCCCTCAAGGAACTTATCTAGATGTGTGGTGAGCATCTTAAACCTCCAGATGCTTCACAGAATTTTATAACAGAGCCGTGAAGATAAAAAATTAAATTTTGTTCCACAAAAATGATATTTTAGCCCCAATTTTTTAATTTTCAAAAGGAAAACAGGCGAAAAAATTTTTTTGTGCAATTTCTCCTGAGTACTCCAATATCCCATATGTGGGCAAAAACTACTGTTTGGGTGCACAGCAGGGTTCGGAAGGGAAGGAGCACCGTTTGACTTTTTGAACATAAAATTGGCAGGAGTTGAAAGCAGATGCCATGTCTCGTTTGGAGAGCCCCTGATGTGCCTCAAAAAACTAAACCTCTCAATGAATTCATCTAGGGGCACAGTGATCATATTGACACTATGGGTGTGTCACAGAATTTTACAAATTTGGGCAGTGAAGAAAAAATAATTACATTTTTACCACCAAAATTTTGTTTTAGCCCCAGATTTTACATTTTTCACATGGGAAAATTGGTAAAAATGGCACCAAAATTTGTCCCACAATTTCTGCCAAATGTAGAAATACCCCATATGTAGCTGTACAGTACTGATTAGCTACACGCCAAGACTCCGGAGGGACAGAGCACCATTTGCCTCCTGGAGCGCAGATGTTCCAAGAATAGTTTGCGGACTCCATATACAGAGCCCCTGAGGGTGTGTGCACACGTTGCGGCTTTGGCAGCGGATCCGCAGCAGTTTTCTATGCGGTTTACAGTACCATGTAACCCTATGGAAAACCAAATCCGCTGTGCACTTGCTGGGGAAAATTCCGCTCAGATTTGCTGTGGTTTATTTTCCGCAGCATGTCAATTGTTTTTGCGGATCTGTAGCTGCGTTTTCCCATTCTTGGACATACAAAATCTCTCTCTCTCTGCGTTTTCTGCAAAGAGATGCAGATTCTCTGCAGAAAAATCTGCAGGGTAAACCGCAATGTGTGCACATACCCTAAATGCTAGAAAAGCAGAATTCCATCTCAAGTGATCCCATTTTGGAAATTATACCCTTGCCAAACATATCGACGCTAAAGGTGGTTTATACACACTGGGGCTCAGAAGGGAGGCATTTGGATTTGGGAGCGCGGAATTCGCTGAATTTATTTTGGGGGGCGATGAACCATTTTGATTTTTCAAAGCTCTTGTACTACCACTAACATGGAAGCTGTCACGAGCGCTTCGGAGGTGACAGGCTATCATCCTGCGTCAGGCCTCAGAAGGTCTGAGTGCCTGTCCATACAGACTGCTCCCTGAACGCCTCTAGGACCCAGCGTCGACCTCCTCCTGCCCTGAGAAGTTTGGATCTATTTAGTTAGTGGCTCAGCTGTGACCCAGCGTGGGTAATAGCTTCATTTCCACTTCTGCTTGCGAGAGAGTTGGAACTTCTCAGAGTGCTCCAGTTTGGTGGCTGGAATCCCTCTTCTGGTATCCATATCTGGCGATTCAGCTAAGTGTTCCCCTGTTTGTCTCACCTTACAGTCTTTAGTTTAGCGGAAACTGCCTAGCGCGCATCTCCCTCCCGTTCCCTATTCAGGACTAGGCCCCAGGGAGATTCAGGGCCTCAGGTTCCGGCTCGGCGATTGGTGAGGAACTCGGTAGGAGTTCTAGGGAGAGATTAGATCTAGCCTAGGGGTCTCCAAATACCTTCCTTAGTGTCTGGGACCCATTCCCCTTTATGTTACACCTGGTTTTCCCTCACCGTGCGTGACAGAATCCCCCTATATTTCCATCAACAGAACACGGATCTGAGTGGGGATTTGCTTTTTTTATTGATTGAGTTGAAGCTTTTATTGGGAACATTTTACATAACATTTGTGATCACATTTATCCAGCGCTCTATGCTGAGAACTTACTTTGGGGTTTCCTTCTAAATCTCTGAGTGACGGGATTCAGATGAAACCCTCAAGGGATCTATTCAATATAAAGAAGCAGCAGATTTATTCTGGACTCCGTCTGGCCTCTGTGCAGCAGAGTCCTTTTTAAAAGTGCACAAAACTGTGGTGGACCGCGTTTTTATGGATGCCTAAAAAAATGGACACAGCCAGATCACAGGTCAGACGGCATCCACAGTGCCTCCATCTGCCTCATTATAGGGAATCTTCCACTGGGGTTCCATCTAAATCACGTATTTCAGAGATTTACAAGGAAACCTTGGTGTAAGAGCTCAGCGCAGAGTGCAGGATAAATGTGAGCCGAGCCTTACTGCGATCTTTGGGAGGCCAAATTCAACTGCAGGTGAAGAATAGGTTTTATGTTTTACGCCATTCCTCGTGTAGTACAAGTAATTAGGCGACTTTATTCTTCGTGTCGGTGCGATTGCAGCAATACCAGATTGGGTTTTTAGGTTTGGCTTCTGTCACACACTAAAAGATGCTTTTTATTGCAAAAACTGCATTGCCATATTTTGAGAGTTATAATTTTTTCATATTTCAGCTGACTTATTTGATGTCCTGCTTTTTTGCGGGATGAGTTGACGATTTTATTGGTACAATTTTCGGTCACATGGCACTTTTTTATGACTTTCTATTCTGATTTTTGTGGAGGCAGAATGAACAAAACTCAGCAATTCAGGAATTTTTTTTTTTCTTACTGCGTGTGGTATAATTTTTTAGGCAACTTTATTCTTTGGTCAGTACGATTACAGCGATACCGCAGTTAAATAGTTTTGGCGCTTTTATACAATAAAAACTTTTATATTATTTTTGCAATGCTTTATTTTAAGTGCTATAACTTTATTTATGTGCTGACGGAGCTGTATTGCAGCTTGTTTTTTGCAGGACAAGATGACATTTACAGAGATTCCATGTCTATTTATATTTGGCTTTTTTATCGCGTTTTAGGCTGGTTTCACACTTGAGTTTTTTTGCCCTGCTTTTTAGTGCAAAAAAAGCATGCGTTTTCCCCCTATACTTTAACATGGGTGCGCATACATATGCGCACGTACGCGTTTGTATGCGCATGCGTTTTTTTGCAGTGTGCGCTCGGGCGCACAAAATGCATCCTGTTGCATTTTTTGTGCATCCGACTTGCCCCCAAGTGTTTATTTTTACGGTGTTCACTGAAGGGGTTATTTAGTGTGACACTTATAGATGGAGTTGTTCCGGACATGGCGATACCAAACATATACTTTTTTGTTTTATTAAAAAAAGAAAAATGTTATCAGGCCAAAATCACCAGGGCATGTAAACTTTTGATCAGGGTCAAGTGGATGTTTTGGGTTGTCATTATGATTTAAATAGCGAAAACACAGTAATTTGACAATAAATGCCTTCACCCATCCACTAACCATGAGTGGAGAAAAAGTGTTGGTGTTATCATTCATATTCTCTGGAAAAAGGCCAAGAAAGCAAAAATTCTGCCGGGGCATGAAAACTTTTGAGCACAAGTGTATACATATAAAAAAAAAATTTTAACTTTTTTTTTTTTTTTTACTTACTCCCTTTATGGGACTTTCACTTTTTATTTTTTTACTTAGATTGCAGGTATAAAGCATTGCATTATACCTATACTGAAAGCTTCTGACACTACACTGTGAGCATGGTCTCAAAGCTTTCCATAGCTTGGTGACTCCGGGGTCATCATAACAACCCCAAGTCACCATGGTAACAATTGGGATCCCGTGATGGCGTCGCGGGTGAACCGATCTGAAGGCAGAGGGAGCTCCTGTCCCTCTGCATGACTCCTGAATGTTGCGATCACACTCGATTGCAGTGCACTGACACTGCTCCTGAATATTTAATGTTGAAGGTCAGCCACTGGTGGCATCAAACCTCTGCACTGAACGGGAAGGAGGTGCTGATATTTCAGCATCTACTGCACGATCATACTGTGATCGGTCAGATTGACTGACTGATCACAGCAATTTGGGTGAAAGGACCGACGACATGGGTCCCCGGCACCACTTCTCGTGCTTCTCAGCTGTCAGTGACAGCTGTTGGCACTGAACTGTCACTGCATGTTTACACGCAGTCACATTTCAAAGTCATGATGGACATAGCACAACATGGTGCGGGAACTGACACCCGCTCATGACGTGTTATGTCAGTCATTGGACGTAAAGGTGTTAAATTGACTCTAAAATGTTTTATTTGCTTTTCTTTTAATTTCTTAAAGGGAATCTTTAAGTAGGATAAACCCTCCTAAGGAGTCTATATGGGAAAGCAAGTCACAGAAATAAAACACCTCTTTGATATCTGCGATCCAATGTCTTATTCCAGAGAAATCCACGTTTCTTTAGAATGTAAATGAATTGAGCTTATTTTAAATGAAAGGAGAAATTACCAGTGTGAGACATGTAATGACTGCTCTCCTGATTACACTGAAGAGTGGAGTGTGAATATAACTAACATTTTTTCAGCTTCAATCTCACAGGCAGCTAGTGTAAGGGGAGGGGCACAACAGTTGAGCTGGCAGCACTTTGGAAGGAGTGTTCTGCACCAAAGAGCTGCTCTGCTGTACTATGTTAGTTATAATCACACACAGCTCTGCAGTGAGATCTGGAGAGCAGAAAGTCAATCATTTCATGTCTCACACTGGTTATGCCCCATTTTATTTAAAGCGAACCTGTAAGCCGTTTTGTACACCAAACAGATCAAGGAAGCATAATGCCATAAAATACAAATTGCTTTATTGAAATACATACAAAAGACATAGACATGATAAAAAGAGATGGATATATCGATGGATATCACAAATACAAATGTGCTAATCGTATGAAAATATACAACAGAGATAAAGTATCAAAAATCATGACAGAGTGCATCAGTATAAAGCATAGGGGATATACAAAACATGTACATTCATAGGCAGAAAGACTGTGGTCTACTGCAATAATGATAATAACTGGCAGAAATACTGAAAACATCCAATATTACAAGACAATGTGATAGATATAGCCAAAATACATGCCCTACATGGAGAGGAAAGCTCTCAGCAGACACACTTGTGTTGTTTATTGCACCTATGTGATGGCATACTATTGTGGGTATACTGTACATTATCTTCTGCCCCGAACTTAGATAGTGTTGGATTTTGTATCTGGCAGCATATTGATACATATTGATACATATTTAGTATTTTGGTCATAGTATAGGTCACGCTTCATGACTATGCATGTAATTGTTTAGTGTTACTGTTATTGCAGCAGGTTAAAATACACACTATTAGCACTCTTTCAGCACATGTTTTTCATGTTACTGCTATTTTAGCAGTGCCGTGCATTGATTCTGACCATATTTTACATAATCTGCTGAGAGCTTTCCTCTCCATGTAGGGCATGTATTTTGGCTACATCACATTGTCTTGTAATATTGGATGTTTTCAGTATTTCTGCCAGTTATTATCATTATTGCAGTAGACCACAGTCTTTCTGCCTATGAATGTTCATGTTTTGCATATCCCCTATGCTTTATACTGATGCACTCTGTCATGATTTTTGATACTTTATCTCTGGTGTATATTTTCATATGATTAGCACATTTGTATATGTGATATCCATCGATATATCCATCTCTTTTTATCATGTCTATGTCTTTTGTATGTATTTCAATAAAGCAATTTGTATTTTATGGCATTATGCTTCCTTGATCTGTTTGGTGTACACATAAGTTGGGAAGTGCCATGTTTGTTCAGGCCCTAGTTGTGGAAATCTGTAAGCTACAAGATGCGGCCAACTGCCTTTCAGGGCTGATCTACAGCTTGCATCATGCCTCCCCGACATCACGCTTCTGTGCCCTGTTGAGGGCAGAGCAAAGCACTGCAGTGCGCTGGCGCCAGGAAAGGTCAGAGAGAACCAAGCGCCTGTGCACTGCAGGAATTTGCTCTGCCCTCAACAAGGCAAAGAAGTACACCTGCGCAGGAGCGTGATGTTGGGGAGCCATAAAGCAAGCAGGAGGGCGGCATCGCAAGAAGCTGGGAGGCACTGGACCCGTACCTGCGACACCCATCGGACCGGACAGCTCCCCGGGTGAGTATAATAAAACTTATTTTTCTTATCTTGCAGGTCTGATCAGGGCTTATCTGCAGCATTATAGCTGATCTTATAGCGGCCAAAACAGCTGACAGGTTCCCTTTAAAATAATCTCTGGAGGCAGATCCCCAGGGAGATCAGTGTCCGGACCATAGATCTTAACAGCTCATTTACATATTACGAAAACATGGATTTCAGCAGATCACAGATCTCAAGGTATCATTTTATTCGATTTCCTATGACTTACAAGGCCATATAGATGGATAAGGAGGGTTCTTTCTGTTCACAGATTCCCGTAAAAAATAAATGAAACATTTGACAGTCACTAATTTACTACCTGCACATTCTCTCTAACAAGCAGAAGATATAATGAATCACAAAACATCACTTTTTTGGGCACCACTAAATAATATCTCTCCATATGATTATACTTTCTCCAAATGGTCATGTAATCAGGTACTGCAGAAAACACAAGGTCTTTTACATTTATTCTCATATTAAATGTACACAACACTGAACTACTAAGCAGAAAACTGCTCTCACCGATGTCACCGTCTGTATATGGTTCACACAGAATGGTTAGGATGCCATAAGATCATCATATAATGATATAAGAAGTAAGCTCAGGGATATGAATGGAAGTATTTCTGGAAGGAAAGACTTACTGTGCTACTTGAATTATGTATTCTCTCAGTGGAATAATTCTGGTGACGTAACCTTTCTGGAGATACACCTGGACTCTTGGACGGACTCTTTCTTACAATTTCCACGTAGGACACTGGGAAGATGCCTTGTCTGCTGGTTCCAGGAATTTTACCTTCATACCAGTTTTGATCAACCTTCTTTAGAAGTGTCACCTTGTCACCCTGGAAGGCAAAGTAGTTAGTATTGATGAGAAGCCTTTTTTTTTTTTTTTTAAATCGGTTTTAGGGGCAACCCTGTAAAGTAGAGTAAACGTTGATCACAACCTTTGATGGGACTGGTGAGACATATCCAGATCAAGCCACTTCTCCGCTTTAGAGACAGAGAACTAAAAGCCTAAATGCACTTCAGCATTACCATTCCGGGGTTCTCTTTCATTTAGTCTTGACGAAATTTCTGTGCAGAACACAAACTTGGCATCCATAAACTCTCATTTTGGGGGACCTCATGCCCACTGATTTATCCTTTATGGGCTTCTTATAAACATCCTGATTAAAAATGTTACAGGTATGACAATGACGTTTTAAAGGCTTTTTCCATCTTTTTGCATTTACATGGTAGATAAAAGCAAGTAAGCTGGGTTTACTTTTCTGCTTAATTTGTGTGGCTATCAATCATCCTGCAAGCAACTTGTTTAATAACGACTTTTATTACTTTATTCCTTGGTTATTACTTTTATATTCTTGGCAGACAAGACTGTGACAATAACCATGTGTGAAGATAAAACACGAAGAAACAATAAATGGTTTTACATGAATTTCCTCACAAGACATATTTATCACAGATTCATAGGACATATCATATGAAGGGATATTTTTCAATTAAAATGCGAGATTTTCTAGAAAATGTTTCAAAATAAAAACCCAACAAGCCCAACTGTGCGGAACAAAGTAATGCCTTCAGCATAGCTGGCCTTATCCATCAGGGGACTCACTTTTCTCAGCGTTAGCTCCACATTTGTGTCCGCAGTGAAATTATATTTAGCTATTGCTTCTCCGATCTCTCGCACTTGTGCAGGAGGTGGGGGTCGTACTGGCTGTGATTTCTCAGTAGGGTTTATTTTCTGTATAAAGAAATAAAAAAGGACTGAGATACCATTATGCCTAAAAAGACAAAAGCTCTATAAACATTGTAGGGATTCACGCTCTCAGGTAGGCGCTATGTAGCATTCACTTCGGCCCTGGAAGGGGCGTAAAAGATCGCGGTAACTTAGGTCACGACCTCTACCAGGCTCGTGCGGGTGAGGGCCCTGCTGATGCAGGCACAAACTTCAACTGGATGTTTATGCACAGACGCATAAACATCCAGCAAAAGGTGGATACTTTGAAGAACCTAGAAGACATTTTCAGTTGTTTCACACTTTTTTGTTAATTATATAATTCCACGTGTTAATTCATAGTTTTGATGCCTTCAGAGTGAATCTACAATTTTCATAGTCAGGAAAATAAAGAAAACTCTTTGAATGAGAAGGTGTGTCCAAACTTTTGGTCTGTACTGTATATGTAAAACAACCTAAATGTAGCCCACTGCTTCATATATATGTCAGGTATACAAGCGACATAGCCTATTACCAGGTAAAGAAACACATATCCGAAGTGCAAGTAACATTACCTATTTTCAGATAAAGTGCAAATAGTGCATGTGGTCTGATGGTGACCTCCTGCGCCCCGACGCACGCTTAGCCCTTCTGCTTCTTCCGGGGGCGTGACTATGCGAATTAGGGGGGTATTCTTGTAGTACTAGTGGGCCAATGGGCTTGTCGAGATGATTCACACGTGATGCAATGTCAAAAAATAATTTGCTCTAATATCATTTTTGTAAATTTTGGTCTGTTATTCCCTCTGGGATGTGTTTATGTGTAATATGGATATGTGGCTTTTTATATATTTTAATAATTTTTCTAATAAACATCAATTTTTCATCTATTTATTGTTCCCTTCATATAGGTGGCAGAATAATCACTGCCCCTTTGATTTGTACATAGTATTTGGAAGTGAGAAAGCCAAAATTTTTCTGGGAAAGCATCTTGTGGACAAATGAGACCAAGATAGCGCTTTTATTAAAGCACATTAACCTGTTTACCAAAAACTAAATGAGGCCTACGAAGAAAAGAGCATAGTACCTACAGTCAAATATGGTGGAGTTTCAAAGATGTTTTGGGGTTGTTTTGCTGCCTCTATCACTGGGTACCTTGATTGTGTGCAAGGCATCATGAAATCTGACGATTACCAATGGATTTTGGGTCACAATGTAGTGCCCAGTGTCAGAAAGCTGGGTGAGTTGGCGTCCTTGTTCATGGGTCTTCCATCAGGACAATAACCCCAAACATACTTCAAGAATCACCCCAAAATAGATGGACACAAAACACTGAAGAGTTCTGAAGTGTCCAGCAATGAGTCCGGATCTAAATCTCATTGAAGACCTTAAAATTTCTGTTGGTAGAAGGCGGCTTCTAATATGAGAGCCCTGGAGCAGTTTGCAAAAGAAGAAAATTCAAGTTGAGAGGTGTAAGAAGCTTTCTGATGGTTATAGGAAGCGATAATTTGCAGTTATTTATTCTAAAGGGTGTGAAACCAAATATTAAGTTGAGGGTGTCAACAATTTTGCCCGGCCCTTTTTGGGGTTTTGTTTGCAATGATGTCCAGGTTACCTAATTCTGTTTTTTGTGTTTTTACAATACACACAAAGGAAATAAACATTTGTATAACAAAACATGTGTAATTGCAATAGTTTTCTGGGAGAAATCCTTCATTTTCTGGAACAATTTCAATGGTGCCAACACTTTCTGCCATGACTGTATATTCTAACAAACACAAAAAAAGTAGAGGTCCCATACCATGCACTTTCAGAATTTGGAGAGATATTTTGCCACCTACACTGATATGATCATCCTTCCTTCATATTGACCAGGATTTATCCTGCTTGTCATCTGGAGATAACTAGACAAGCTACGACAGCTGGGCAATGTGCTTGAGTTACACCCTGGATGGCTCCAGGATAAGTTACTAAATACATCAAGTGTAGTAGGTGTAAGGGTATAGTTTGGAATTGAAACTTGGTTTCTCAAATTAATACTAAATATTTTTTTTTCCATCGGAAAACCACTTGTAGCCATAAATAGCGATAACTATGGAGGCATCCACTATTCCAATGGACATTTCTATCACTTGTCTTTCTTTATTTCTGTGCTCATTTGACAGAGTAGTTGTTGTTGTTGAAATTGTTGAAATGCCTTTCGCGTCAATAAAAGTTGCTTAATATAGTTGGGATACTCACAAAATCAAACTACTCAGTGGACCAGAGGTCACCAAGTAGAGCTCTGCAGTGATTGTACCCTACATTCATAGACAACAAGCAGATATCTTGAAAATACTAAGTGCTAGAAACATGTATTATAAAATGTCAGAATGACCAGAACCTTTTATTATTCAGGGATTATGTTTTAGTGACATAAAACAAGAAATTCACATAGCCATGTGAACAACTACAACGTAGTTCAAGAGTCCCACAAACCTCAACGTAAGAAATTGGCAATATTCCCACTCGTCCGTGATGTTCACCCTCGTACCAGTTCTTGTCTATTTTCCTGAGGATGTACACAGTATCTCCTTTTTTAAAGGACAGCTCTCTGTAAAATGAAGTCATATTCATAAAAAGCATAAATTGCACGTGAGGACAGTAAGACTTACTCCATCCGGAGGTCTGGAGGAGTTATCATCCCCATCAAAAGCTAAGCACTTACTTTGGTGTCTGAGCCTTGAAGTCATACACAGCTCTGGCGGGCTAGACATGAAAAAGTCAAGACAGATAACTATTATGGAAGGTACGTTTTTTACATGTATACAAAGTATAAACAAACGTATAAATGGACTGGAGTTTGTAAGCCTGAAATCCCTATCAGAAGAAGCTACGAGGAGCACTGCCGAAGGGTTGGTAAAACTGCCCAGCCGCACCCACAATGTTCTCAGCACCACGGTTGCACATGAACATAAAAAGGGTGGTCTCCAAAACTATCAATTGGGATTTTTAAAGTAAACATATGGCTCATAAATTTACCAAAACATTCTCCTGAATAAAATTAGATCGATCAATGATCTGCAGATAAATATCTCATGTCTATGGCCGTCTCAAGTTCTCTTTGGAATCTGCCCAGATGAACGTTTGTATGAATTTTCATTCCTGATAATTACCCAGCGTTAATCTGCCCTGCGATCAAACAAAAACACGTTCATTCATTGTTTATTGCAAAAAAATTATCGGCAGCACATTGTCTTATGTACAAAGAGGACGTGCTGCCAACAGTTACACAAAGGGTTTCATAGGAATGTTGGCACAAGTAAACGATTGCATGGAACCTTCCCGATAATTACAACAGATAAGTTATTAAATAAGAGTCAAAAGACTTTCTATAGCCAATTTGTCTGCATAGGTAAAAAGCGCCTAGGTGAGGTCCATTATGTCATATAAGGCGATATTTATAGAATCCTACACTATTCAGGAACATTATTTTTTTTACTGTGATCATAGTCAGGGCACGTTCACACGTCGATATTTTCGACCCGAGTGCTGTCCGTGGAAAAAACAGACAGCACTTGGACTGTTATTCAGTGAGGCAGTGCAGATGAGCAATTTTTTTACTGACTGACTCTGTGTGTCAAAAAAATTGCAGCATCCATTTTTCTACTGTAAATTGGATGAGACTCACCCATTAAAGTCCATGGCTGCGTGAACAAAATCGGATCCCATACAGAGACAGTATAGCATCAATTTTTTATAGATACATTTCAATTCTGTAAGATAGGAAACTAAATTGTCCTGTAAATTATTAATTGCTGCTACTGTAAAAAAAAACAAGTTGCATACGGATGACAAATGAGAAAAAAAATCGTTTGAGTTTTCTAAACGAATCTCTGAATGATTTTTTTTATTAGGGGAGGTTCACAGGAGTGTATATAAAATAATTCAGAGCTTCATCTGGAAAACTTGGAGAATTTTTTCTTCAACTGTCATCAGTGTGCTGTCCATATGCTATGTGTTTTTTTTTTTTTACAGTAGCAGCAATTACAGGCCCATTTACAGTTTCCCATGTTACAGACTTGCAATGTATCCATGAAAATCAGACGTTACACTGTGGCTCCATATGGGATGCACATTTTTTGCACACCCATAGATTTGAATAGGCGGTTCTCATTCGATTTTTGGATGAAACTAGTGCATGCGGCGACTCATCTGCGCTGCCCCTTTGAACATTGGTCCAAGTACAATCTTTTTTTTCACTGATAGAATTTGGAGTGAAAGCACCTGCTTGTGAACAAGCCCTTAAGGTGAGTAACTTCTTTAGGTCCAGGACTGCACAGAATGGAAGTTACCTCCTTCTCTCTTTCTGCTCTCCTTGCAGAACTCTTGCTCACATCAGTGAACGCTGATGAATAATTTCTTGGAGAATCTTGATCCACTATAAAAACAGAATATTATTAAGATGTGCTCTTATTTATGTTGTTTTACGGTTTCTGACACTTCGATATCCATGACAACGTTATAGATCTCCCACTTACTACATATCCTAAATGTGCAGGCTATTTTAAGTGATGACTCACGCCCCGACCTTCCACTACATAGTAGGTATGCTGATCTTAGCCCTCATGGCGGTCAATGCATTCCTGAGCAGTGACTTCACTACCGGGCACAGTGTGCTTCAATACTCTCATGCGCTATTTTCTGCTCACGTATCTGTTGTAAACATTAACGCAACCAAAAGTGTGGATGTTAAACACAGATGGACACGGATGGGTGCATCACCTATGGGATGTCATGCTTTATATACACATGCATGGAACAACTGCATGCAAAACAAACTTACTTGATAAAATACCTGATCTTAGATTTTAATTTATGCTACTTTATATAAAGTTGTGCTTTTCTGGAGCACTTATAGTTCATAATCTTGGAAGAATATTTATTTGACCGTGTTTTTGGTACAATACTGATTAACCCCCAAATTGTTATGACTGTGAAAACCTCTCACAACATTTGGTTATTCGGTGTATTCCAGAAGTGTATCTCGCATCTGAGAGAGGAGTCAGCAGACAGACCCTACATACGCCACATGCATTAAGGTCATCCTCCTGGTCTCCACTTTATAAAGGGTCTGGTTTACCCTTTTGAGAGATTACTGAAGGCGAGTACAAACAGCAGGAGGTGACCAGAAGGAGCTCCAAGCCTTGACCGGAACACCAGGCCAGGGTGTTTATAAAGTGCATGACAGTCTTATTGAGTAAGGCCATATAAACTATGTCTTGTAAGTGTAAAAAACAGTGAACTGGACAGAAGTAATGTATGATTGACATGTGCACCATATTATTCAATGGACGCAACAGGTAGAAATAAATGATTCGGAATTTACAAGCTAAAAATATTTTGCAGGTTTTAAGACAACTTAAATTCGAGTCAGTGATAACATCCTACAGATTTTCTCTGACAGGCATCATCTGTGACGACTTCGTGCATTAAGCAGCAGTGGGCATGCATTGACCTCTTATCGGGTGTGGTAAGCTCTATCTTGGCACTGCGTACTAATCCCTGGTTGTGGTGCAGCCATGTGTACTGCTCTATGCCTCCCTTGACATACAAAGAACACTGTGATTCTCCCCTGACCAATAGAGAAGATAAAAATAAAAAATTATGTCGGCATCACAAGCAGACATTAGTGTACAATGTCAGGAAAGAAGAACGGTTCAAGTGTGTCCACCACTGCTTGATACAATAGACGAACACAGATATGGGCAATTAGACACAAATCTGGAGTAACTACCACTGACTCCATGTTATTTCAAGAACATACAAAGTATTTTCAACACATTTAAATTGCAAAATGAATTTTTCTTACATGTTCTATCCATAGACTATTCTAATTTTTCGTGGAATAACCCCCTTTAAATAGAAAGGTCATGCTTTTTTTCTTGCCATTACTTTCTTTATGTGGACCATTAAAGGGGTTGACCACTGCTCGGACAAAAGTTTCTGAATCCCCATGTTTCCGAAATATAATAGTAACACTTATCACCTCCGATGTTGGTTCCGTTCCAACTGTGTCTCCAGGGGCTTGCGTGACATTGTTATGTCACGTGATCCCTGTGGTCAATCAGTGCTGGCTTCACTCTCCTATGGACATAACTGACATCTGGAGAAAGTGAGAGAAAAGCTGTAATTTCCTCAGGACTTGTCCGAAGGAGGATTACAAAGTTATGCGAGCTCCGGGATAGCCAGTGCTGATACTGCTGGAACGGCTCCAGTACCGGAGGTGAGTATAAGTATTATTATTTTACTGGAGAGAAACATAGGGATTCAGAAGGGACAACCCCTTTAGTTTTATAGCAAGCTGGACTATAGGGATTTCCAAACTACCAACTATGTTGACTAACTACAGTCATTTAGATACATCAATTTTTAGTATGAAATTTATTGTACGTCCTATAGCCTTGCTGGAGGGGACACAGGAATGGACACAGGAATGCTGTAGAGAACTTGCAGCTTCCATAACTTTTCATGATACAATCAGATCTGTCTTGCTTGAATATAATACGTCAGTTTCACTATTATCTTAACGATCATAAATGTAAGCAGAGTTTGTAAGCTTGCCAAGCTGATATAGTGATAAAAAAAAGGTAAAACTTGCCAAAAGAACTAAATCGATGGTGTACAGTATATGAAATTTTTTTTGAAACAGAGATGAAGAGAAAGCAGGAAAGGTATATTGGACTAAATGCTTATATTAGAGTACTTGGATGAATCACCAGAGTATTTTTCCAATACTTTTGTAATGTATCAATTTGAAGTAGTCTGAACAATCCATATCTTCCTACAACATCTCTGCATCACACATGGCTCCACAAATTTAGAAACTGGCATGAATGCAATGAGGTGGATACATTGTGAAATTTAGGGAAATGAGAGCGGTGCACCTTTGAAAGGATATGGGCTATCCTGGGAGTTGTTGTTGGTTGCATCCACATTCTGGTAAGAGGCACTGATGGGCAATCTTCCACAATCATTCTGATAAGGTGGGCAATGGATAGCACCATCCTGAGGCAGCTGGTAGTAAGATGGGTTAGGGGTAGATAAAGGAAATGCTTTTAAAGAAGAATTTCTTTCGGGAACATCTGGTAGAAGCTCACTAATAAGTCTGTGCAGGATGCTGTTGTCTGGCAAGCTCCCACGCCTTTTCTCTGCTTTAATTTGGTCACATATATCTTGAAGAGCAGAGTCCAGAGCTTCAAACACGGATGCTTTACTCCGGCTCTTTTCAGACTGCCTTTTAGGCGTAGAACTTTTTTTCCTACGAAAAGGCACTGGACTGACAAGAAAAGCAATTTTAGAAAGGCCTGAATCCATTTCTTTCCTTCCTGAAGTTTCACTTTTCTCCTGCTTAGCCCTCTCATGTTTCAACATGGTGGTGAAGCGGGTGTATGATGCTGGGCATCTTCCTTTACAAGAGTTGATGAGGTGCCGATGGTGGTGGTGATGATGGTGGTGGTGGTGATGGTGATGCCCAGAACCGTAAAAACTTTCAGAAGATGTAAACGAATAGTGGTCGAAATCACTCTCACTGCAAAATGAAGATCCTTCTATTTGTATGTAGTCACTTAGGTCAGAAACAACCGCCTCGGGGTCACTATCTGAAAATTCCACGTGCGATTTTGGAGCCTGATCACTCGTCACTTCAATATGAACAGGAACTAATGGTTTTGCTTTCCCATTCTGCTGTACCTGAGATATATGTCTTTCTTGAGCTTCTTCATCGAGAAGAGATTCAATAGAAAACCTACGTTTAGGGCAGGTGTTGGTAGAGATATCTAAACTGACTGCAGATAGCATTTCATCCCCGAGGTTAGGCATGGACTTGGATTTCTGTATAAGCTGTTCAAACTCTGATATTCTTGTAGGGACCATATCTCTTGGTACCTCTTCAGATTCTGTTCTCCAACCTGTGAATATTCCTTTTTGCTGTTCCTGTTCATATTGCATGATCCGAGATTTCACAGAACAGATTACTTCAGAGGTCATTAAGTCCTCGCGGTTGATGCGATGCATTTTTTTGTACAACTTTAGGAAGCCTGGAGTGTCATGTGCTGACCTATGTCGAACCCTGGACTTGTTTGGAGACCACCCGCCAGACGTGAAGGAGTTTTCCCATAACATGGGACTACTCTGCTTAAATTTGTCTTCACGTAATAGGGATCCCATGCTTTCAGATTTGGCCTGGTTTGTAGAGAAGTCATTGTGATCCTCTGTTAACAAATCATCACAACTTCGAGACTTAATTTTTGGTGACGCTGTTTCCTCTGTACTGCTCCACACCTCGGCATTCTGTCGATTCATCTGCCAGCCATTCTTAAAGCTGATTGCACGTTTTGTATCATCAGGCACAGCTAAGTGGTAACTATAGCCACCACAGTAATCTACTGAGTTTGAGGCATTTGGTTTATGTACAGAATAAGCGAATACGGGGGGATACATTCTGCTAACATCCCCACCTTCAAAATCCAAAGAGCAGCATGACAAAAGAGAGACATGTCCAGAAATTAACAGACTTATAGAAAAAGAGAAAGCATTGGTAACAGAATAAAATAGAGAAAAGGCATAGTGACATGATATACTGTAACCTCAGCAAAACTCATACCAAAACACGATTTATTGGTATTCTCTGTCAGAACATATCATTGACTATAATACAGAGACTAATACACTATCTCATTTATAAACATTGGCCACAATATTTTACTTTGGACTATTTTTCAAATAAAAATTTGTGATCTACAGCAAAATATTGCTTTCTTTGTTTGAATCAAAATTATATTATAAAAGCACTAGAGTATTTCTGTAATAAAGGAACTTCCGTCATTATGAAACGAAAGTAATTCGGTAACATACACATCTCAACATTGATACAGAAACACCAAGAAGGAAAAGCAATGGAATTATGGAAATCGTGACATGCAAATGATGGAGAACTGGAAACAAAAGTTTCAAACCTTCTCAATTTATTTAATATGGAGTATGACGGCACCACACAGATATCCCTGCTCTTTCATGCTTTGGCATGCCATCAATCTGGTTATTAACGGTTGTCTGAGGAATGTTCTACATGCACTTGGGTCCACAAATCAAGATCCACTGCAAGCAGCTCCCATTGCAACTGCTGACCAATTATGCCCCAGATGTGCTCGAAGAAAGACAAGTCCACAGACGCGGCAGGCCATGGAAAAACATTTGTGCGGCACAGGCAGCTCACAGTAGCATGCGCAACATACAACCTGGCCTTGTTTTAGAAAACAGCTACGGGTACACTTTGGAGAAATAGCCGTACCACTGGTACTGTGACTGAATGAATGTATGGTAGAGCTGTTCACATACCTGGAATGAAGACTAGAGGGATGTGGTTACTGTACATTATGCCAATCTACACCATAATCTTGGGAGTAGGACCAGTGTGATATTCCCTAGTGAAGGTATCTTCAATACGCATTTGGTCTCCAGACCAATCTCTGGCTACTTCTGCCTCCAAAACAAAGGCAGAACTCATAGCTGAGAAGGACTGCCTCTACTGCTATCTAGCTCTGCATCTTGATAGTCTTTCAGAGTGATGACTTCAAGTCAGTGTAAAGGGGGTTTTACACATAGCGATATCGCTAAAGCGCCACCGATTTTGTGATGCAGCAGCATCACAAAATGTGTGATACTTACCTCCGACCGGCTCCCCCGCTGTCTGTCGCTGATCGCGCGAGATCGGGCAGCTCCATTTCTGGTCGGGTGCTTCCTGCTGGGCTTCCTGTGGCACCGACGAGTGACGCGTGGACGCGGGTGGGAAGACGTCAAGATCTCCACGTCTGAAAGGTAAGTAATGACCGCTGCTGCGTCGCTACATCGCTGTGAGATCTGCCTGTGTGGCAGCTCACTAGCGACCATTAGGCGATGCACCAGCGATTCTGACCGGGTCGTATCGTGGTCGGGATCGCTGGTGCATCGCTAAATGTAAAGGGGCCTTAACACCAATAACTGGATATAGCTCATTCTGGTGCAAATGCCTTCTGATGCTTTGTGTAGACTCCACATTTGATGTTTTACTCGTTTGATGCTTTAGGTTTCAGAAGTGATGTCTAACTTGCAGTACAGAATGGATCAATTATGGAGTCAGTGGTATGGAAATTTCTACTAGGTCCCAGGAGCTGTTGTCCCAGGAGCTGTTGTCCCAGGAGCTGTTGTCAAACCCACCAACTCCAGGCTGCATGTTCCTCATACTAAAGTGAGTAGCCTGCATGGCCTAAATGTGTTACCATGGCCTGCAGAGTCTCCTATCGAGCACATCTAGAACATTATTGGTTGGCAATTACAAAGGGAGCTGTCAGCAGCGGATCTTGATGATTTGCGTACCCAAGTGTATTTATCATGGCAGAACATTCCTCATCCATTCATAGCCTTATTCATACCATGCCAAGGTCTGTAAGTGTGTGAACTCTTGTGTGGCAATCAGGCTCAATACTGGATAAATTGAGATGTTTTGAAATTGTTGTTTCCAATTTTTCCTCATTTTATTATTATTATTATTATTATTATTATTATTATGTCTATCCTGTGATTACCGTAATTCCATGACTTTTCCTTCCTGGTG
Organism: Dendrobates tinctorius; assembly: GCF_039654945.1. Classification (NCBI taxonomy): domain Eukaryota; kingdom Metazoa; phylum Chordata; class Amphibia; order Anura; family Dendrobatidae; genus Dendrobates; species Dendrobates tinctorius. Next base: position 73,278,778 of record NW_027361676.1, read on the forward strand.
CTACAATTTCAATGTGGAGGAGTGTAGTTTGAATAGAGTTTGTTAGAACAAAATGACAAATCCAAGCACTGGCGCTCAGTGCTCCTTTGTATTGCTAAACAATTCCCAGCTACTTACTTATTTTTCCATGTATCTCAGTCTCCCCTGACTCCTATAAAGCCAGTGCTGTCAATCATGGAAGAGGAGGGCGGAGACAGATGGAAATATGTAGGTGGAAGCATGCACTGAAATGTTTAGTCATACCAAGGAAGCACTGAGCATTAGTGCTTGGTTTGAACAGTCATTCTGTGCTGACAGACTCCATTTAACAAAGTTTAGACATGCACACACAGCTACAGTCAATACTAAAAAAAACTAGCAGAAGTCATTTTAATCAGTGAGCAGACGACCTTTACTATCTGTAGAAATGTTGCCAAAATGGAAATTTACAATTGTTTCACAGTTATTGCTGGCAAAATAAATGCACGCAGTATTCAAAGTGCTGCAGGTTTCAGAGCTGAAACCTCCTATGTATTTCCTGTTGGTTCATCATAGGGTTTGTTGGCTCTGGCGAGTTACATTTAAGACAACAGTCTTTACACCAGCACAGTTTCCAATAACCACCAGCAGAATTGTGAATGCAGCTCTGTATAAGGTAATACAATTCATTTACCAAGTCCTCCTATATTTAATGCAGATTATATCGCTATATAAAATAATGCTTAAAGGTGATTATCTTGATTCAAGCATAGTTATGGAAAATGGCTTTAGCTATCAGACAAACTTTGTTCTAGTATTTATTTTATTCTGATTAGAACAAAAAGCCCTGACAATATTCTGTAAATTGCTAGCATGGGATAAATGTGCTCTACAAGAGTGGACCTGCAGAGAGCACTATTGCACCGTGAATGATCATCTCTAACCACCATGCCTACCTTTTGTCCGGGAAGGAGATGGAGGTGAGGAATTAATGAAAGGTTTTTGCGGGGTGGTACTTGTGCCTTGTATTCCTGTCCGACCAAGACTGTGTCTGTTGGCATTCTGGTCACTGCTGACTCTTTGATGACCAACACTGGGCTCAGACTTCCGTCTTTTTCTGTAATCACTTGCAGAACTTGGAAAATAAAAACCTCATTTAATTTCTGTGCAAAATATCCAAATATGTGGGTTTTTTTGCAGGTGTGGTTAAAACGTGGTTCTTTTCACATTACCAGTTATGTGACATTTAGGGACACCCTGCCCTGCAAACCTCACCCCTATAATACCTGAGGAGCAATAAATGTGACCCTGTGGCTTCCTGAAGAAGGTTGTCAGTATAATTTTAACACAGTCAACATTGACTGTTAATAATTTAGGATCGCACCAGTATAAATACACACGTGGTTAAAATTGTTGGTACCCCTCGATAATGACAGAAAAACCCACAATGACCACAGGAAGAACTTGAATCTGACAAAAGTAATAAATCAAAAATCTATGAAAATGAACAAATGAAAGTCAGACATTGCTTTTCAACCATGCTTCCAAAGAATTTTTAAAAATGTAAAACTCATGAAATAGGCCTGGACAGAAATGATGGTACCCTTAACTTAATATTTTGTTGCACAACCTTTTGAGGCAATCACTGCAATCAAACGATTCCTGTAACTGTCAATGAGACTTCTGCTCCTCTTGACAGGTATTTTGGCCCATTCCTCAAGAGTAAACTGCTCCAGTTGTCTTGTGTTTGAAGGTTGCCTTTTCCAAAAGGCATGTTTCAGCTCTTTCCAATGGTGCTCAATAGAATTTAGGTCATGGCTCATAGAAGGCCACTTCAGAATAGTCCAGTGTTTTCCTCTTAGCCATTCTTGGGTGTTTTTAGCCATGTATTTTGGGTTATTATCCTGTTGCAAGACCCATGACCTGCAACTGAGAATAAGATTTCTGACACTGGGCAGCACATTTCTCTCTAGAATCCCTTGATAATCTTGATATTTCATAGTACCCTGCACAGATTCTAGACACCCTGTGCCAGATGCAGCAGGGCAACCCCAGAACATAACAGAGCCTCCTCCATGTTTCACAGTAGGGACAGTGTTCTTTTCTTGATATGCTTCATTTTTCCATCTGTGAACATAGAGCTGATGTGACTTGCTAAAAAGTTCTATTTTTGTCTCATCTGTCCATAGGACATTCTCCCAGAAGCTTTATGGCTTGTCATCACGTAGTGTGGAAAATTCCAGTCTGGCTTTTTTATGATTTTTTCTTCAACAATGGTGTCCTCCTTGGTGGTCTCCCATGAAGTCCACTTTGGCTCATACGACGACGGATGGTGCGATGCGACACTGATGTTCCTTGAGCTTGAAGATCACCTTTAATCTGTTTAGAAGTTTTTCTGGGCTCTTTTCTTACCATTCATATTATCCGTCTCTTTGATTTATCATCAATTTTCCTCCTGCGGCCACGTTCAGGGAGGTTGGCTATAGTTCCATGGAGCTTAAATTTCTGAATAATATGTAATCACTGGAACGTCAAGCTGCTTGGAGATGGTCTTATAACTTTTACTTTTAACACGTTTGTCTATAATTTTCTCTCTCATCTCCTGAGATAACTCTTTCCTTCGCTTCCTCTGGTCCATGTTGAGTGTGATGCTCACCATGTCACCAAACAGCACAGTGAGTATCTGTAGCCTCTATACAGGCCCACTCACTGATTCCAAGATTGTAGACACCTGTGATGCTAATTAGTGGACACACCTTGATTTAACATGTCCCTTTTTTCACATTATTTTCAGGGGCACCACCATTTCTGTCCAGGTGTATTTCATGAGTTTTATTATTTAAAAAAATTCTGTGGAAGCATGGTTGAAAAGCAACGTCTGACTTTCATTAGTTCATTTTCATAGATTTTTGATTATTACTTTTGTCAGTTTCAAGTTATTTCTCTCACCATTGTGGGTTTTTCTGTCATTAATTGATATCGAGGAGAAGGATTTGCTATATCTCATTTTAGACTGATGATTTTTTTTAGTTATCTGAGAGACAAACTGCTACCAGAGATGTCTATCAGGGTCTCTTTAATAAAGACCACAATGGCGCAAGCGCTGTTGTGTATAGGAGAGTCGGTCAAGATAGTTGCGGGCTGAACAATTGGCTGAACCATTAATCAACTGATAGCTATCTAAAGTGGGTGTTTTATTCCTTATCCATAGGACAATGTTCCTGAGTGGGGCTGAACCTAAGTCCCAGAGACAATAAATAGAGTGGATATCAAGCATGTGAACCTCTCGTCCATTCAAGACAGAGCTCTATCAAGCCCCATTCTTAGATAGGCTTTCAGTTCTGGAATATCCCTTCAAATTTCCAGAACAAACTCCTCAAGTAAGTGTAGACATGATAGACCTGGAAGATACTGTTAGTTCATGTTATAAAACCACCCACGATGGACCTGAGACTTGCGAACATCAAACAGATGCTAAAATGCATCCATATGTCATCTGTCTGGGGCTACACAAATTTTATGTAAGAATCTAAAGTAAAAATGTGCTATTTTAATGCACCATTAATGTCTATTGTTCTCAATTAATCACAGTGAGAAAAAAAGAAAGCCATATAACTTAGACTATGCTTTCTGTCAGTCAGTAGAGTTACCACCTATGGTAGAAATCACAGCCTTCTTTAACAGGGGCAGACACAGGCTCTCTATATTCTTTTCTAAAGGGAGTCCATCACTTCCAAAATGCATTTAAAATGGACTATACAGTGTTGTACGGGACTTAGCCCCTATAACAACCATAATAGCATGGTACAGTCTTTGATAAAATAAACTATAATTCACATGCAAATGAGGAGGCCAAGAGTTTGGTGCAACGCTATGCACCAAAAGTTATTTTCCCCCACTACATAGATACACCTGGAAGTGCAGTGATTGTTGGCAGAGAAATGAGACAGGGAGAACGGTCATTGCCACTGTCACTGCACACATGTGAGCAGCATTCAGAATCAGAAGTGATGGAAAGGCCCCAATATGCAAATGAGGTGGTGCAATGGTGAATCAAACTCGTGGCCATGGCAAGGGCGCCCCGAAAACCACCTCATTTGCATATGAATTATAAGTTATTTTTAGGCATTGTACCAATAACAGGTACAGTGCTAGTATGGTTGCTCCTAAGTCTCCTACAACACTGTGTAGCCCATTTAAAATGTATTTTGTGGGTGACTGACACTCTTTATAGATTTTCCACAACACTTCTGCTTTGGTTATATTAAAACAGCTAGCAAAGAAAAAATAAAAAAAAACCTCACACAACAAGATATGGCCTTACCAAAAACCCTGTCTAATGACAAATGCACAGATATACATATATATATACACACACATATATATATATATATATATATATATATATATATATATATATATATATATATATATATACATACACTCACTGGCCACTTTATTAGGTACACCATGCTAGTAACGGGTTGGACCCCCTTTTGCCTTCAGAACTGCCTCAATTCTTCGTGGCAGAGATTCAACAAGGTGCTGGAAGCATTCCTCAGAGATTTTGGACCATATTGACATGATGGCATCACACAGTTGGCGCAGATTTGTCGGCTGCACATCCCTGATGCGAATCTCCCGTTCCACCACATCCCAAAGATGCTCTATTGGATTGAGATCTGGTGACTGAGGAGGCCATTTGAGTACAGTGAACTCATTGTCATGTTCAAGAAACCAATCTGAGATGATTCGAGCTTTATGACATGGCGCATTATCCTGCTGAAAGTAGCCATCAGATGTTGGGTACATTGTGGTCATAAAGGGATGGACATGGTCAGCAACAATACTCAGGTAGGCTGTGGCGTTGCAACGATGCTCAATTGGTACCAAGGGGCCCAAAGAGTGCCAAGAAAAAATTCCCCACACCATGACACCACCACCACCAGCCTGAACCGTTGATACAAGGCAGGATGGATCCATGCTTTCATGTTGTTTACGCCAAATTCTGACCCTACCATCCGAATGTCGCAGCAGAAATCGAGACTCATCAGACCAGGCAACGTTTTTCCAATCTTCTACTGTCCAATTTCGATGAGCTTGTGCAAATTGTAGCCTCAGTTTCCTGTTCTTAGCTGAGAGGAGTGGTACCCAGTGTGGTCTTCTGCTGCTGTAGCCCATCTGCCTCAAAGTTCGACGCACTGTGCGTTCAGAGATGCTCTTCTGCCTACCTTGGTTGTAACGGGTGGCAATTTGAGTCACTGTTGCCTTTCTATCAGCTCGAACCAGTCTGCCCATTCTCCTCTGACCTCTGGCATCAACAAGGCATTTCCGGCCACAGAACTGCCGCTCACTGGATTTTTTTTCTTTTTCGGACCATTCTCTGTAAACCCTAGAGATGGTTGTGCGTGAAAATCCCAGTAGATCAGCAGTTTCTGAAATACTCAGACCAGCCCTTCTGGCACCAACAATCATGCCACGTTCAAAGGCACTCAAATCACCTTTCTTCCCCATACTGATGCTCGGTTTGAACTGCAGGAGATTGTCTTGACCATGTCTACATGCCTAAATGCACTGAGTTGCCGCCATGTGATTGGCTGATTAGAAATTAAGTCTTAACACACAGTTGGACAGGTGTACCTAATAAAGTGGCCAGTGAGTGTATATATATATATATATATATATATATATATATATATATATATATATATATATATATATATATATATACACACACACTTCTGCTTTGGTTATATTATTTGGTTGTCTTGCATTCACAGCATGTTTGAGAGCTTCTCAAGGACAAACATTCAATACTACAAAGTATGGGGACTGTGTGCCAAGACCGATTTTAAAGAACGTCTTGGTCAGTATTTCTATATTAGAAATATTTGTGGTAAGTTATTAGAATTAATTGATTTTCACAGTCTGTGTATATATGATTACAGGGTGTACATGGGTAATCATTTGTAGAGGGTATGCACAAAATCTTTCCAGTTACATTACCTGGAAGGTCTTTCATTGCCTATCGATGGTTGGTATAGTGATGTCTGTAAGAAGAAAAGAACATATTACTGAATGAAGACACTGTACACATCGTATACATATTATGTACTTTCCATCTGTATGCTTAAACAGCACCAACACAAATACAGTGGGGAAAAAGTATTTAGTCAGCCACCAATAGTGCAAGATCTCCCACTTAAAAAGATGAGAGAGGCCTGTAATTGACATCATAGGTAGACCACAACTATGAGAGTCAAAATGAGAAAACAAATCCAGAAAATCTCCTTGTCTGATTTGGGACGATATATTTAGCAAATTATGTTGGAAAATAAGTATTTGGTCCCCTAGAAATATGCAAGATTTCTGGCTCTCACAGACCTGTAACTTAAGAGGCTCCTCTGTCCTCCACTTATTACCTGCAGTAATGGCACCTGTGTGAACCTGTTATCCTGTTATTAGTACAAAAGACACGTGTCCACAACCTCAGTCAGTCACCCTCCAATCTCCACTATGGTGAAGACCAAAGAGCTGTCGACGGACACCATTACTACAGGTAATAAGTGGAGGACAGAGGAGCCTCTTAAGAAGTTACAGGTCTGTGAGAGCCAGAAATCTTGCATATTTCTAGGGGACCAAATAACGTATCTTCCAACATAACTTGCTAAATAAATCGTGCCAAATCAGACAGGGTGATTTTCTGGATTTGTTTTCTCATTTTGACTCTCATAGCTGTGGTCTACCTATGATGTCAATTACAGGCCTCTCTCATCTTTTTAAGTGGGAGAACTTGCACAATTGGTGGCTGACTAAATACTCCCCCCCCCCCACTGTATTTAAGAAAAGACTAATCAGTGCACAGAACAAAGTAATAAAACCATTTCCATCAGGCTGTCGAGAACATGCTGTCCTGTTAAATAAACCGTGGTCATATATAGGACTGCCTGCAGTAATAACGCTTGGCACGTCAAATGATGCTCTTTGGCATCCTAGGTGTTGCAGAAATGTGGGGTTAGGAAAGGACATAGAGATGAAAGGGCCAGCTGTACACGGGCTGCTCATGTAAAATGACAAAATCGTGCAGTTAAATATAGTGATTGGGTAATCATAGGAGATAAAACTGAGGCCTCATACATCTCAGCCTTCCATGACTCCAGGGGGATCTAGAAACATACACACAATCTTATTTTCTGGTAGCTTGTTAACATGACTCAAGCCTTCATAGGACCTGAAGACAAAAACTAAACAGGAAATCTCACTTTTACTCTAGACTAATTGAGACATTAAAAAAAGGTTGTGAATGGGGACAATGCCTTTAAGGGCAACCTGGTATATTAAACTAAACATGCAGTCCGATGAATCATCAGACTGTTATAGATCAGACAGGACGAACTTAACAGATTGATATACATGTTGTGGGGGAAAGGTTCAGTATAATAGATTTTATTGAATTCCTGCATAGTCTGGGTTTAGCAGTCAAGTGGGCGGTTCTGGTGAAGATTAACATATATTTCCATAATTATGCCTAGATGGCAGTCCTTTAGTGATTAGAACCACCCCATTGACTGATAAACTTAAAATAAGCATACATTTCAACAAATAAAGCACAAGTTAGGGCAGGTGCAGATAACCGTACTTTTTGGTTCGAGTGCGATCTGACAAAACATTGGATCGCACTCAGAACAAAGTTAGACTATAGGGCTTTGCACACGTCTGATTTTTTTTCTCCTCTGTTCGAGGACAAAAATAGCCGCATGCCCAAGTTTGATTCTACTTTCAGATCGCACTTGGCTAAGAAGTCAATGAGTCCATGGAAACCAGTCCAATTTCCACACACTCAGAAAATGGAGATTTGGGAAAAAAGTGTGATACGCGGATCAGACTCTGATCATAGTTTGACCAGAGTGTCATTTGCATAATTGGCCCATTCTCTCGGATGAGAGAATCTACGGCCGTCTGCACCTGCTCTCATACCGAGTTATTTCCCACAAACCTATGTATCAATCAGTTCCGCCTGCCCTACAACAGGCTGCCCATGGATTTGCACTGCATTTCCAAGCTGATGGGTTCACTTTCAATACACTTGAGAGCAGTGTCAGGATACTACAGGCCTACAAGTGCTAAAGATGAGAGTGCAAGTCTGAGCTGACCATGTTAAAGACTATCCTCTGCTTGGTGCTTTACATGGCGTAGTATAGAGCTACATACAAAGCCACTATTATACACATGTCAATTAAATTCCTCATAGGGCAGCTGAGGCATCCATGGGGATTTTAAATGGGGAGAATTTGAGTAAGATATCCATGGAAATTTTACATTCTCAGCAGTTTCCTGTTCAACCTGTCAACAAGCCGTCAACAGAAACATAGGTTAACAGTAAGAAATGAAATGCTCCTTCTGCAGCATCTAATTCCACATGGCTCCTGCGGTTTATGGCAGTATTTTTTAAAAATAGCAAAAATTATGAAACCACCGATTGAAATAATCTATGTGAAATGTTATGTTCTGGTCTTACTAGATGTACAGTATGTACTATGGGAAGGACAATCCTTTTCAGTGACAGGTACACATTTTGGCCAGTCTCAGGTACTGATATCTGATTGGATTCAATGAATGGTTTCGGAATAATAAGTGAAATGCGTTGTGTAACCTTCAATCTGCTTATTGGCTATTGAGAATTCTATGAACTGTAAGTTATTCTGACGATGAATAGCACCTGACCATTCATTATGTTTTTTTCACCCTGTGTCTCTGGAATAATAATCAATTATAAAAGATAACAAAGGTGGGACTAATGATAAGAGAAGGTTGTATCTGCTGATGCATGAGAAAAATATTAGTTTAATTTACACAAAAAGCATATAGTGCACAAAAATACAAAAAAGCACCAAGATACTCATTATTTGCTTCTTTAGAGCAGGCATGTGATGAATCTATTCTGCACTATGAATTTGGGATATTCTTCCAAGTAACTTGCAGGCTGCTGTCCAGAGTTTCATCCTTCTACGGCATCCAAATGGATGCTCATAAATATTCATTAGTGGTTCAACCATCTTTATAATAGTGGATCGGTCAATCGGGTCACTTGACATACTAGGTTAAATTTACACTGCAGCCTTTTTATGATCAATAGTTACAAGCGAACCCTTCAGACTAATTTGTCGGAGCGTGAAAAAAAAAAAAAAAAAAAAAAGACATAAAAGGACACTAAAAATTTAAGGGATACCAATTATTTTAATGTCCAGAGATGAATATAATGCACACTAGACCCCAAAAGTTGGAGACCGATGCACTGACAAGACTGATGCTCATATTTTACTTCTAGACCATTATCTGTTGCAAAATGTTATGTTACATAAAAATAGCTGTTATAAAAAAGTCAAAAAATATGTTTTATTTTTTTTTTATTAAAAAGACCATGGACTACATTTCATCTTTAATATAGGTTGGATTTTGCAGGAAATTGCAGAAATTAAAAAAGTCACATGTAAGGGAACCTGTCGAGTCGGATAACGCTATTAATCTGCAGATAGAGGGTTAGACCAGGGTCACACTTGCAAGTGAAATGAGAGAAACTCGCACGAGTCTCTCGCATCAATACCCGGCACTGCCAACGGCGGTTCGGACCGGAGCGTTCAGCTGCATAGAAAGACATGCAGCCGCACACTCTGATCCCGAGTGCCGGCGGCAGTGCCGGGTATTGAGGCGCAAGTTTCTCGCATTGCACTTGCAAGTGTGACTCCGACCTTAATCTGCAAGTTAATAGCGTTATGAAGGTGCTCGGCCACTGTATTGAAAATGCAGCAACTGGGAAAAAATGAACTTTTTCTCCTGGGAGATGACGGCTTTCAGTCGTACAGGTGTGCCCAAGCGGCTACAGTCATCGCTTACTCTATTGTGAGTAAGAATAATGAAATCAGAACAATATTCAAAGTATACAATATCTGACCACATCAAACATGGCTCTCTCTAATCTGCCAGCACGACAGAAAATTCCCATGGATGTATAAAATTAGAAAAATTGGAGTCATAGAATCTGTCTTCAAAAGTATATACAAAAATTGTTTACTTATACATAGACATTAAGTATAGACAGAAATAAGATCAATATGTAGATACATAAGTATTATATAGGTAGAATTGATAAAAAAAAAAAGGGGTCTGGAGGACAACACTAGACTATAAAGTACCGTATACGACCGATATGATCAAGTTCTTGGGAAAATAAAACATGAAGTACAGTGTGGAAAGGCCTTTAAGAGGCAAACCTGTATAGTGGCTAACTCATGATTGATCCTCACCCATATCATGTCACCAGACCGCCAGCACCTTACGCACGTTTCGTGTAGGCTTCTTTTAAATTAAAAAGTTGAACATTTTGTCTTCTTACTCAAGAGAACAAGTGAGAAGAGTACAGTTGGCAATTTTCTTCCCCTGTGGCCACACCATGGAAAAAGTGTGGTTGCCCGGGGCTCATGCTAAAGATGAAACCTTTGTTTTGAAAAAGTGATCTTTATGAGAAAACCCCTGTAATATAAATATAGCGCACACAAATAGGTAAAAAAAGCTATACTGCCATTCTTCAAGTAATTATAGTAACTTTGCCCCAAAAGATACCTCCAAATACTTTTGAATAGTAAAACAAATCCGATCTTGTAAAAATGTCAAAATATTGTCTGTGCAGTTCCTACTTTGTAAGCAAATGCTTCTCTATGTATATTTACACAGATCTAAGAGATGAAGATAATTTTGTGTTATTATGAAGGAAAGATCCATCTACTACAGTATATCAATTAAATTATTTGTATATTTCTTATGTAAATCTAGTGTTATGGAAAAGGAATTCTCTTTAACACCCTCTAGGGTACGTCTAATACACAGAGGAAATGCTGTGGAAAATTTCTGCACCACAGAGGCATATCTACACCAAATTCCCAGCGCTTATGAATCAAATTTTGCAAGTTTTGGTATAGGATTTAGTGACGATTTCCTTGTGGAGAATTGCAAAGTGTGTTGAAAAAAAGAAACCACTATACCCCAACTCTAATGACACCTCCAAGGTTCCTTTCATGGCCTCTGTACAACGTGTCCCATGTAACTGCTGCAGCAGTCATATAGAGCGAAACGTCACAGCAGGCGATCAGGTTGTACAGGGACTAGTAGAGGATCAAACAGAGAAGTATAGTAGTTTTATTTTATTTTTTTAGATTTTATAGATTTTTCTGCAGCAAAATCCAGTGTCACTGCAGATTTTTTTCCCCATTGACCTCTATGAGAAAAATTTGCAACAAATCAGTAATGAACCCAGAGAAAGAATTAATGTGTGAAATTAAATGAAGCATCACACGTCAATTTATGCACAAATATTTTTTCACAGTAAGTGAATTGAATTAGATTTGCTTAAAGGGGTTGTCTCATCTTAATAAATGGGTAAAAGTGAAAAATATTGGTAAGTACAAGCAATTTTGCAATTTACCGCTTATGAAAAATTCTCTATGTTCCAGAAAAAGAAAAAAAAAAAAAAGATATTTTTAATTCTGGAGGTTATTGCCAAGTTTACAATTCATGTCAGAACCGACTGTTCTCTTGGCACGGCGTCCACGCTTGAAAGCTCTTTGCTAAAAAGTGCAGCTCTGAAACGGTCTGGTTGCGGAATCTAGCAGCCTCAGTGTCCCTGCGTTTCTCCAATGAAGAGTCTGCGTCTGCTCACAGTATGGGCAGTATGGGAAAAGACACAATTTGTCCATCAGCAGAGCCATGCCGCAGGCCCAGGCATTCTTTAGGACCACACAACCCACCAACAAGCAGGAAAGTGGAAGACTGGAGCAGTGTGCCCCACAAAATGGGAACATGAGACAACCCCTTCCATTTTGCTGCTCCTGTGTTATGCCACAGATTTTTCACCCACAAATCCAAACAGAAAATCAACAACATTTCCTCCACTTGTCAACGTAGCCTTAATGTCCCCATAAACAGACAGACGAAGAACTTCAAACAATGAATAAGATTTACCTCAGTAGACACACGAGGGGGACTCTCCTGCACATAATCCAATAGCTTTTTAGGAGGCTGGCGGCAGACACAGAACAGAAATGCAGAGGTGAAATGGATAATCATGATAGTAGACCAATACCAAAGTGATGGAGAATGTTGGTGTTACTTTTCCAAAAAAAGGCTTCAAAAGGTAAAGAAAGCAAACTACTGGCATGAGGAAAAACAGAGAAATTAGTGGAAGGTTGTGAATGTCTACATGCAAGCCACACAAAGCAATAAGCACACGTCTGCTGAGTGCTGGGGACACGTTAATGCCACGGATGTCCTAGGCAGAAGAAGAAGCTTTTAGCAATGGACAGAAAACACAAACACCACACATTGACAAGAGGAAGACATGCAGTCCCAGCACTCGTTGGTAAACCCCCTATTTTGCACCATTTCTCCTGTGCACCTCTTTCCACACCTACTATACTAATCAATAAAAGCTTTCTAATAAATGTAATGGCAAATTATTTGTGAACTTATAATGTGTTGTGGTTGCACTGCGAGTTTACCCTGAAGATTATACCACAGTAACCTTACAAAAGCTGACTGACAAAAGCTCATAATGGCGGATTGCTGACTTTTGTCAATAAGCAAGCCAAAAATGCAGCACCAATACTGACGGGAAAAGAAACAATTTCCCTGGAAATTAGTTTTTATTAACTTGCATTGCACTATAAACAAAATATACATAAAAAATGCACATGAAGTAGGAAATTCATTTTTATTTTACTACTAGAAAAACACCACATAAATAGTGTATATCTGGCATAGGCAGCAGCTTAAAAAGAACTACAGAAAGCCCTAAAACTAGTTTTTTGAACCACAGTGTGTGAATGAAGAAGTCTCAGCAATGTTTTACACGATTGGCACTAATTATGTAGCCAAGTGCAAATGTATTAAAATACTTACCGAACATCCTCATCTTCACCAGTTTCTGCGCCAGTCATTTTCTAGCCCATGTGACTGGTCTCCAGTTTTGATGGCTCACACTGTGTGGGGCTCTGCTTCTTTACCAACAAGACACTCAAAACAATGCTCCACAGACTTACATTACGGACACGTTCACACGGTCAGTGTTTGGTCAGTATTTTACCTCAGTACTTGGAAGCCAAAACAAAATGTGGAACATTCAGAGGAAAAGTATAGTGGAAACACGGCACCACGTCTGTATTTATCACCTACTCCTGGTTTTGACTTACAAATACTGAGGTAAAATACTGACCAAATACTGAACACGGCCTAAGAAAACAACTTCTACGCCACACATGAAGACCGGTATGAGGTAGAGAGCAAGACTTCAGGTCACATGAGTCAGAAGACGACCAGTGGGGTGTTGGAGACTGGGGAAGACAATGATCGGTAAATGTTTTAATCCACCTACACTATATATATATATATATATATATATATATATATATATATATATATATATATATATATATATATATATATGGGAATAGGGGGAAAAAATGTTGGGACACATTTAAACCAGACACAAAATTCTGTTTACTTTAGTATCTGGTCACTGTGGTCATTTATCACAGAAACAATAATCCACCGTAAGTGAATTCGGATACAAAAAGTTGATAAGTTGCCTGTCAATGTGCTGCTCTGCACGAACATTCATTTTTTGTACAGATGATCAGTATGAGTTAGAGAAGCAGTCTTTTTGAATACACAATACAGCATATAGGCAATTATGAAAAAAATTGGAAGGTCTTGTGTATGCCTTGTGTATACTTGTTTTAGTGAAGGTGCCATTTTGTCCGTCATCTTGGTTCCTTCCTGTTCTCTAATATGGTTAATATATTGTTAAATATGGTATGTCACACATTACTCTTGCTCTTTGTAGTCAGGCGGGCATAATCTCATTATATTTCACTTACTCTGCTCCTATCTACCTAAGGCCTCTTTCACACTTCCGTTTTTGACAATCAGTCAAGATCCGCCACAATGTTGGTATCCGTCAACATCCTCAAAGATTTCCAAACGGAGCTTGCAACGTTTTTTTGGCCGGCGGATCCTCCAGACACTGAATTAACCCCAAATTCTCTCTCTCTCTCTCTCAGCGGTTCCTTTAAATTTCCTCATTTTCAGGATCCGTCTAAAAACGGATCCTGTGCCATCCGTTCACATCAGTTGAGAACGGATCCGCTTCTCTGCCTTTTTGGCGGATTATAACTGATGCAAATAACTGAAGTGTGAAAGAGGCCTTAATAGCAGCAGTGATAGATAAGTGTCATAAATCTTCTGTCCTCGACTTACACTGCAGAGACTCCGTGTGCCCTGAGTGATCCAGTTTCACAAAGTAGAGTATCAGTTTATTCCATGTAACCCACTTCTGCCGGTCTTCCCTGCTATGATAGATTTCTCACTGTCAAAATGCAGTGAAAACAGGCAAAAGCGTTTTTTCAGCAGCACCACTTGTCAACTGGAAATGTATTTATAAAGAAGCAATTACACCTGGGCAGCATGATCTGTGTGAGAGAACTTGTTCGGCAGTATGTTACCAAATAACATCTTACTAGAACACAAGGACATATCAGCACGAAGCTGCAAATTTGAAATGGATCAGCACTAATTTAGATGTGTATTTCAAAACTCAGATGACCTAATTAAGTAGAAATTTTAAGTATACATACAATACCGTTCAAGAGTCAGAGAATACCCTGAAGGGGGAAGACGTGTGGGATAAAAAGCTCTGCACAGATCGGGGGCGGTCCAGAGAATCAGACCCAGAAGAGGCATTGGATTCCATAACTCTTTCCACCCTAGGTGGAAGAGGCCAATCGGGTCACAGCGAGGGGGAAATATGGTGGGCCTCAAGAAAGCTGTAATGTCTGATAGAATGTCCACGGTACCAACAGAAGCTGTTGAGGTGGGGCAGGTTTGGCAGAATGGTGGCAAGGCTGATAGTGCACCAGTCAAAGGAAACAAACAGGAGGGGACTCTGTCTCATTCTACTGTATGTGCCGCAACCGCATGTATCCGTATTGCACAGAAAAGCCGAACCTGTTAAACTGGACCTAAAAAGTCTCTTGTTGAGTGTGCAGCTGTATCCGTTCCCATGGATGAGACGGTAACAAGGACTACCGTATGACAAGTGATTACATAATGAATCCCACAGCACCTCACACACCAATATTGCAAAATCAGTGAGCTGAATGGTGCACTGAGCCTTCTAGGCCGCACCAAGCATGCACTGAGCACGCTAATTAGAACATTTCATTGAACTTTGGTTTCTGCAGTGTGAAGGCAGAAATTAGAACACTAAAGATGCTATTTTTATTGGGGCTGTATCTCTTACAAGGTTATGTGTGATGTGCTTAATTTATATTGTGAATTTGAACTGACATTATGAAAAAAGGAAGAAATTATAGACAAAAGTGTTTTTGTGTATAGCAGCTCTCTGTTTTCAATTTGGATGGCAGAGAACACTTTTTGTAGCAACAAAGCTTGTACTGACAAACTTCCATTCACAATCAGAGTTCCAGCACAACATCAGTGGGATGAGGGAATAGTCGCAGCAGATGAAAGGAATAAAGATTCAAGGTTTGCAGGTATTAGGCTGAATATACTGCGCCCAGGGACTAAAAATTTTTGAAAGGGGACAATCCTTTTAGAGGAGTGTTCTAGTCTTCTGTCTCCCTGACTGTCAGTCTTTAAGAGTGCACCACACCCAGCAAATAGGAGCTGGGAGGCAGTGGAGCGGTGTGCTCCTGAAAAGAACCGAATAATCTGTAGCTGAGGGGCACATGGGATCGTGCTACTCTCCCTCTCTCCTAATTTCCCTATTCCTCCATCGCTCACCTTCTTGATGGTTTTTATAGGGTTAAGTAGTGAAGATTAACATTTACAGGTTTTTTTCTCCTGGGTCACATGTTTGGCTATTGCCCAATTCCAGGACTCTGATTGGCAGGGAGGAATTTTGGCGAACACATCACAGCTACTTAACTACCCTTCACGCTGATTTCTGGACAGTTTACTTCAGGATCCTGGAAGAAGAACATCGTCCCAACCAGCTCCTGTTGTTTTTGAAGAAGGTCACAGAGTTTGTTGGTGGGTTTTCGCCTAGCCAACACTAGGTGGACATTGGTCTTAATGTGATTTAATATGCTATTTATTGGTATTGAGATTAATTGAAGGTTTTAAGAAATATATTGGGATAGTGGAGTTGCCGCTATGGTCCCATGAAATATACCCAAAAGAAGGGAAGTGCACAACCCAAGATAAAATGTCAATATTTTATTGATATGAATCAAATAAAAGCAAAATACTTGAAAGAAAATAACAAAAAAAGGGCGTTGAACAAGGCAGAGAGACCGCCTAGCAACAATATTCTAAGAAATCAAGTGAAACAGGTAAGTACATATACTAAATCAGGTAATGTCATAACCACACACTGTGAATAACATTACAATATCACCCCAGTGGAAAAAAATTGCTATCATCACAGATGTGGTATGAAGATATAAAAATTAGTAGAAAATTATGCTGGCAAAGCACTAAAATGGAAAGTAGTATAAATAAATATTAGATGCACACCTGTACATAAA
Source organism: Dendrobates tinctorius (assembly GCF_039654945.1). Classification (NCBI taxonomy): domain Eukaryota; kingdom Metazoa; phylum Chordata; class Amphibia; order Anura; family Dendrobatidae; genus Dendrobates; species Dendrobates tinctorius. The sequence continues at coordinate 73,295,334 of NW_027361676.1, forward strand.
GTAAATTAGTACATATTAGGATAATGTGTTGCATATGGTAAAACAGAAAAGATGCCCAACAGAGTAAATACACAATGTATTAAAGTGCAAATGCTTGAAGGTGCAAGAAATCCATTGCAACAATGGGGCTACATCAAGGGGGTTGCCAAAAGTGCTGCCAATACCTATATAGAGGAGGGTGCTCAGGAGAGAAAAACCCGACACGCATTTCGCAGTCGCTTCTTCCTTCCATCCTCTGCAGCCCGTCTCCACTGGCCATCCCGCTCTCTCCCTCAGCATCCCCGCTTTTGCTCCACAGCCCCGCTGTCTCCCTCCGCAGCCCAGCTCTCCATCCACTGTCACACATTCTCCTTCCACAGCCCCACTCTCCAATCGCCGTCCCGCATTCTCCCTCCACAGCCCCGCTCTCCATGCGTCGTCCCACTCTATCCCTCCGCAGCCCCCAGTAGGAAAACTCATTTAAAAGGATTCCTTTCTTTGGACAATGTTTAGTGGTTGGTAAGATGATCATAAAGCCCTCCTGCTAATACTCCAAGAAATATACTGTAATATGTGGGGTATCTTGGCAGAACATGTTTAGGATTCACTGCATTTATGACTAATTTGACTGCAAATTACTGAAACATAAGGTCTCTGACTTTTGCACAGTATTGTATATACTTTCGAGAACAAAAATGTATACTTAGGCATTTTCCAGTTCTCAAAACTCATTCAGTGTTGCTAACTTTCTGAATCTGCTATTACTATTACAGTTAGGTCCATATATATTTGGACAGAGATAACATTTTTCTAATTTTGGTTCTAGACATTACCACAATGAATTTTAAACAAAACAATTCAGATGCAGTTGAAGTTCAGACATTCAGCTTTCATTTGAGGGTATCCACATTAAAATTGGATGAAGGTTTTAGGAGTTTCAGCTCCTTAACATGTGCCACCCTGTTTTTAAAAGGGACCAAAAGTAATTGGACAGATTAAATAATTGTAAATAAAATGTTCATTTCTAGTACTTGGTTGAAAACCCTTTGTTGGCAGTGACTGCCTAAAGTCTTGAACTCATGGACATCACCAGACGCTGTGTTTCCTCCTTTTTGATGCTCTGCCAGGCCTTCACTGCGGTGGTTTTCAGTTGCTGTTTGTTTGTGGGCCTTTCTGACTGAAGTATAGTCTTTAACAAGTGAAATGCATGATCAATTGGGATGAGATCAGGTGACTGACTTGGCCATTCAAGAATACTCCACTTCTTTGCTTTAATAAACTCCTGGGTTGCTTTGGCTTTATGTTTTGGGTCATTGTCCATCTGTAGTATGAAACGACGAGCAATCAGTTTGGCTGCGTTTGGATGGATCTGAGCACACAGTATGGCTCTGAATACCTCAGAATTCATTCGGCTGCTTCTGTTCTGCGTCACATCATCAATAAACACTAGTGACCCAGTGCCACTGGCAGCCATGCATGCCCAAGCCATCACACTGCCTCCGCCTTGTTTTACAGATGATTTGGTATGCTTTGGATCATGAGCTGTACCACGCCTTCGCCATACTTCTCTTTCCATCATTCTGATAGAGGTTGATCTTGGTTGCATCTGTCCAAAGAATGTTCTTCCAGAACTGTGCTGCAAAGTCCAGTCTAGCCTTTTGATTCTTGATGCTTATGAGTGGCTTGCACCGTGCAGTGAACCCTCTGCATTTACTTTCATGCAGTTTTCTCTTTATGGTAGATTTTGATATTGATACGCCTTCCTCCTGGAGAGTGTTGTTCACTTGGTTGGCTGTTGTGAAGGGGTTTCTCTTCACCATGGAGATTATTCTGCGATCATCCACCACTGTTGTCTTCCGTGGGCTCCCAGGTCTTTTTGCTTTGATGAGTTCACCAGTGCTTTCTTTCTTTCTCAGGATGTACCAAACTGTAGATTTTGCCACTCCTAATGTTGTAGCAATTTCTCGGATGGTTTTTTTCTGTTTTTGCAGCTTAAGGATGGCTTGTTTCACCTGCATGGAGAGCTCCTTTGACCGCATGTTTCCTTCACAGCAAAACCTTCCAAATGCAAGCACCACACCTCAAATCAACTCCAGGCCTTTTATCTGCTTAATTGAGAATGACATAATGAAGGGATTGCCCACACGTGTCCATGAAATAGCCTTGGAGTCAATTGTCCAATTACTTTTGGTCCCTTTAAAAACAGGGTGGCACATGTTAAGGAGCTGAAACTCCTAAACCCTTCATCCAATTTTAATGTGGATACCCTCAAATGAAAGCTGAATGTCTGAACTTCAACTGCATCTGAATTGTTTTGTTTAAAATTCATTGTGGTAATGTCTAGAACCAAAATTAGAAAAATGTTGTCTCTGTCCAAATATATATGGACCTAACTGTAGTTCCCTTATCATGACACTAGTGCAAGGATGTATTTGTTTAGACATACTGCAGAACAATGACAACACACAGACCACTTGTTATATTTTGTACCTACTTCACATTAGACATAATTCCTTAAAATGATTTCAAATTCCAAACTATTTATATGCACATGTAGCTCTTTCAAAGACAAGTCCAGCCATACATTTACATGGTCAGCCTGTTACTGAGAAATCAGCGATTGAATTGATATGCAAATGAGGCTGAAGAGCTAGTATATGTCTGAAGCCTCTGCCACTCCAGCTCTATTTCCCACCCAGCGCTGCTTCCTCATGCTTAATTGACAGCATCTATGCTTTGTCACTTCAGGCAAAAGAGCCCTCAGTCTAGCAGGAGGCTGCGGCACTGCGTGGGAAATAGAGCTGGAGTGACACAGGTTTCAGATATACAAATAGATCTTCAACCACATTTACTTATCAGTTTATCACTAATGGAGGAATGGACTGGACACGTAACATTAGACATTGCTGGACTTGTCTATGAAAGAGCTACATTTAACTAGTTTGGGGTGTGAAATCCTGCTGACAGATTCCCTTTTAGAAGACAATATTTGTGTCACTACAGTCATTAAAAAATTATACAATTTTTTCACACTATTTGATAATGTATGTGTGTGATAAATTGTATTCTGATATACTGTATGTATAGGCTTTCATGACAGATTTAATCACAGTTGGACACAGTGTTTAATTTATGAAGTAGACGTGTAAAAGTAAGAAGTCCTCGCTGGCTTTAATGGTCTCTGTGGTTTGTACTGTGAGAAGCATTTTTCACTTTCTGTAGAGTATGCAGACATTAGACTCCATAAAATATCAGTTTACGGAAGCTCTATCACAAAATATATGCCTCAATATCTATCATGATAGCACAAGTGTTACTCCTAATTTTTCCTGTTGCTAGAACTGTGGATTGTTCTTGTCTACCATAGGTGCACAGCATACGCTAATCCTCGATGGTGCATAAGTGGGAGTTAATAAACCATAAGCTTCACACGATTAGATATTCCTACACCTATTGGAAGCATTAGTATCTATCCTCACTTACCGGATGTCCAAACTCCAGCTCTGAAAAGAATTTATACCATGGTTCATTTTCTAAATCTATCTCATCTGGATTTATACGACCATTCTGGAGTAGGAAGCAAGGAGGGGGAGGTCAAAGGTACTCAAAAAGGGTACAAATTCTAGAATGATAGCAGTATACAAGCATAAAACACTAGAGCAGGGGATGTGCAACAAGAGATGCTTAGAAACAGCACCAACACTTAAAGCGGATCGGTCACCAGATTTTACAATACAAACTGCATACATTACTAACTAGATCTTTTAGACCTGATGAGGATGTTGTATTTACTTTGAAAATCCAAATCAGAATAGCTATATAATTCATTATGACCGTGTAACTCAATCTCTGCCAACTTCACCTGATTGACAGCTCCTCAGTATCCCTTCCTGCTGCGGAGATGAGTACAAGCTTCAGTTATTCACGCTGGATGGGCAGAGGTTAAACTTGGACTCATGAGCTTTTTCATGCACAAATATGGCAGCCAGCCGCAACCCTCCACTAAAGACACACAACGTCCAAAGACGAAGGTAAAAAGATAGTCGGCGTCATGTATGCTTGATAAAGCTCTACACTAGGTCAAAACATAGGGAAGTATTAGGATTAAAAAAATTTTCTTACATCCTCTTCTAAGAATGAGGATTATGCAGCAATCCTGAACTAGATTTTCATCAGGCCTTAAGGGAACTATTAAATAATGTCTGCAGTGTGTGCTGCGGAATCTGGACACAGATCTCCTTTATACTCATCCCCTGCCGATTGGCTGGCCTCATAGCAGTGAGTGCAATAAGTTGTACAAACAACTGAAGTGTAGGTTTACCTTTATACATTTTTTTCAGTTTACTACAACGTATAAAATTCTACAGAAAGGTTGAGTAACAATATAAATAAATTGCTTAACTTTTCTTTAACTGATCTTAAGCTTCATAAATTGAAGGCAGATTCACATTTCTGCATATTACCACTGGAGTCAGTCAATACTCTGTCAACAGACCATCAGCAAGCTAGTAGAACTCCTAGGATGTAATGCGCATTACTGCCCTACACTGCGGAAAGGTTGTCTGTGTTTTTCCAAGCTTTTTGATCCTTGTATGTAAATGTCGCCAATGACAAACATCTATGTCATTCTCTAACCACTTAACTTGCCAACTTCCTAAAAGACATGCTCACTTGCCTAATGACTTGCTGTGCAGAATCTATATATCTTTGCACTTGGTATTTCTTGACAGCCTAGAATAACATATATGGCCAGCTTAGATCTGGATGGGAAAGTCATGCATATAATCTGTGCTGTGTTTATCGTTCATTCAGACTGATGCGCTCTGTAAAATACAACCTCTTCACCACTGACATTAGATGCTGATCATCCAGCCCAGATAGGCAAGTATGACATTAGTTATTCTACAAAGGGGCCGATTATCAGTGTCTGTCAGGGGAAAAGCCTCAACAGACTGCACCCAAGTGAGGAAGGTGCATACTGGGTTTGTGGCTACCCTGGCGCACAACATACGTTCATAAGGGAACACCTGACAGCAACCACAGTCTGGAGGATGTTTAGGTATGCCTGCAGCTCTTCGTATATATAATATATATCCAGAGTTTCCGCATACGCTTCATATATCCTCTCTAATTTGGTCTGCTGTTATAGAAGCATTTCATCAGATCCAGGTCCTCTTGCCTTGTCCATGTATAGTTTGTTCCAGTAACCCATTTATCATCAGATTGTCCTGGTTCCTCGACATCCGACGCAGACCTTGTTAATCAGGACGATGTCTGAGCCGGCATGACTCTCTTGGTTAGTGACACTCATGTTTATTAACCATTACATTATACAAGCCACTCTGGATGGATACAAGACTTTCATGTCCACTGACTGAGAAACAACCTGTTTCAATATCATAAAGAGAAAGCTATTACTACAATTTGAGATGTATCAACTGCACTGCAGATCCACCCCACATAAAGGCCTGGAAAAACGACATATGCAACCACTTGAAGATCCTGATGCAGTCCTGCAATTAGAGAGCACTGCAGCTGATCTGAAACAGAAGATCTTAGATAAACCAACTACCATCAATACCAGAGATCGACTGCCAAATCCCAGCAAAGAAACACCACCAGACAGTATGCAAGATGCCGCCAATAGAGCACTTGCATCAATACCTACCACCACCATAACTCAAACTAATAAACTGATCTATGCTACTGCCTTAGCAATCATGGAAATGTTTAGCTACACAACCAGCAAGAACAACAGAAGTACGTGCCCCCCTTGGAAAATAAGACTGGAGACAAAGATCAAGGTAACACGAAGGGAAGTCAGCCAACTAACAGAAATACAGAAGGGTGTAAAGATCAAGAATAAGACCAAGCTGGACAAGTATAAAGGCCTAACCCCAACTGAAGCCCTAGAAACTGATAAACAAAGGCTCACGGCAAGGTGTACTCCCAACTACAGAGTAACCGCACAAAGGCAGCAACTCCACCAATAGCAAAGACTGAACAATACTGGAGAAACATATGGGAGAAGGAAAAAACACACAACACCAGTGCAATGTGGCTGCAAGATCTGTGAATGAAGCACAGCAACCACCTAGAGCAAGAACTAGTCACTATTACAGAAGCAGACATCCAACAGCAGGTCAAGAACATGAAGAACTGGACAGCACCTGGCCCAGATATGATCCACACCTACCGGCTAAAGAAATTAATAGCGGTACATGAACGCATAGCAAAGCAGATGAACCAACTGCTAGAAGCAGGCCACCACATAGCATGGCTAACACAGGGAAGAATAGTGCTGATCATGAAGGATCCTCACAAAGGAACAGTTCTATCTAACCTGCCTTACAACTACATGGAAACTCCTGTCAGGATTCATAGCCACCAATCTACAGAACCATATGAACCAGTACATGAATCCAGCTCAGAAAGGAATTGGGACCAACACCAGGGGCTCTAAGAACCAGCTCCTAGTAGATAGAGCAGTCGCTCAAGACTCAAGATCCAGACAGACCAATCTCAGCACAGCCTGGATTGACCACATATGCTTGGCTCTCTACAATGTCAACAGGAAATTTAGATTCTTCCTCAGAAACTCAATGGGGCTATGGAGAACAACATTGGAAGTCAACTCAAGGCAACAAGCACAAGTGACCATCAAATGTGGCACACATCAAGGTGATGCACTGTCCCCATTGCTGTTTTGCATAGGCTTCAACCCCCTCAGTTAGATAAATACAGAGTCTGGCTATGGATGCAAGTTTAAGAGTGGAAGCACTATCAGCCACCTCCTCTACATGGATGACATCAAGCTGTATGCAAAAAACAAACAAAACATCAATTCACTGATCCACCTGACAAGGATCTACAGCGAAGACATTGGGATGTCCTATGGACTGGAGAAGTGCAGCAAGTTGGTAACAAAGAGAGGCAAAGTAGTCAAGACTAATGGAGTGGAATTACCAGCAGGGAACATAACAGATGTACAGACATGCTACACATACCTCGGCATCCCTACGGTAACCATGATGAGGAGGCAAGGAAAGCAGCAATATCCAAATACCATCAAAGGGTAAGACAGGTCCTGAAGAGCTAGCTCAACGGAAAGAATAAAATATGCACCATGAATACATATGCCCTGCCAGTTATCAGACACCCTGCTGGCATAGTGTGCTGGTCAAAAGAAAAGATGAAAGCTGCAGATGTGAAAACACTTCACAATGCATGGAGGTCTGCACTTTAAGTCTAGTACCCAAAGATTGTATACCAACGGAAAGGAGGGTGGTCGACGCTTGATAAGCATCCAAGCCACCATCACAGATGAAACAAGGAGTATCCAGGAATATATCAGAAAAATGGCAACAAAAGATGAGATGCTGAGAGAAAGCCTAAGGCAGCAACAACAGATCTGGAAGGAAGAACAGGAACATGAAGTGCCATGGCAAGACAAGCCGCTGCATGGGATGTACCATCGACAGATAATAGAGGTGGCCGACATGGAGAAATCCTACCAATGGCTGGAGAAAGCTGGACTCTGAAATAGCACAGAGGCACTAATCATAGCAGCATAAGAGCAAGCACTAAGTACCAGATCTGTAGAAGCAGGAATCTACCACACAAGACAATACCCAAGGTGCAGACTATGCAAAGAAACCTCAGAAACAGTCCAGCACATAGTGGCAGGACGCAAAATGCAAGCAGGAACAACGTATGTAGTGGAAATTGTATACAGAAACATCTGCACAGCATATGGGCTAAGTCCATGTGGGAGACCCCAGAGAAAGTGGTGGAGAATGAAAGGGTTAAAATCCTGTGGGACTTCAAGATCCAGACGGATAAGCAGGTGTTGGCTAACCAACCAGACATTGTGATAGTAGATAAGAATCAGAAGACCGCAATGATAATAGATGTGGCAGTGCCAAGTGACAGCAACATAAGAAAGAAGGAATATGAGAAGCTGGAGAAATACCAGGGCCTCAAAGGAGAACTGGAGATGTGGAAGGTGAAGGCAACCGTGATTCCAGTGGTGATAGGGCTCACTGCTCCAAGTGCGCCTAAGTTGGGAACATGGCTTCAACAGATCTCAGGAGCAACATCTGAATTCTCTGTCCAGAAAAGCACAATACTGGGAACAACCAAGATCCTGCACAGAACCCTCAAACTCCCAGGCCTCTGGTAGAGGACCCGAGAATGAGAAAGGACAAAAAACACACACAGACACACAAATAGCTGCAAGCATACCTAAACATACACATATACAGTTGTGGCCAAAAGTATTGACACCCCTGCAATTCTGTCAGATAATACTCGATTTCTTACTGAAAATGATTGCAAACAGAAATTCTTTGGTATTATCTTCATTTAATTTGTCTTAAATGAAAAAACACAAAAGAGAATGAAGCAAAAAGCAAAACATTGATCATTTCACACAAAACTCCAAAAATGGGCCAGACAAAAGTATTGGCACCCTCAGCCTAATACTTGGTTGCACAACCTTTAGCCAAAATAACTGCGACCAACCGCTTCCGGTAACCATCAATGAGTTTCTTACAATGCTCTGCTGGAATTTTAGACCATTCTTCTTTGGCAAACTGCTCCAGGTCCCTGATATTTGAAGTGTGCCTTCTCCAAACTGCCATTTTTAGATCTCTCCACAGGTGTTCTATGGGATTCAGGTCTGGACTCATTGCTGGCCACCTTAGAAGTCTCCAGTGCTTTCTCTCAAACCATTTTCTAGTGCTTTTTGAACTGTGTTTTGGGTCATTGTCCTGCTGGAAGACCCATGACCTCTGAGGGAGACCTTACTTTCTCACACTGGGCCCTACATTGTGCTGCAAAATTTGTAGGTAGTCTTCAGACTTCATAATGCCATGCACATGGTCAAGCAGTCCAGTGCCAGAGGCACCAAAGCAACCCCAAGACATCAGGGAACCTCGGCCATGTTTGACTGTAGGGACCGTGTTCTTTTCTTTGAATGCCTCTTTTTTTCTCCTGTAAACTCTATGTTGATGCCTTTGCCCAAAAAGCTCTACTTTTGTCTCATCTGACCAAAGAACATTCTTCCAAAACGTTTTAAGCTTTTTCAGGTAAGTTTTGGCAAACTCCAGCCTGGCTTTATGTCTCGGAGTAAGAAGTGGGGTCTTCCTGGGTCTCCTACCATACAGTCCCTTTTCATTCAGATGCCGACGGATAGTACGGGTTGACACTGTTGTACCCTCGGACTGCAGGGCAGCTTGAACTTGTTTGGATGTTAGTCGAGGTTCTTTATCCAACATCCGCACAATCTTGCGTTGAAATCTCTTGTCAATTTTTCTTTTCCGTCCACATCTAGGGAGGTTAGCCACAGTGCCATGAACTTTAAACTTCTTGATGACACTGCGCACGGTAGGCACAGGAACATTCAGGTCTTTGGAGATGGACTTGTAGCCTTGAGATTGCTCATGCTTCTTCACAATTTGGTTTCTCAAGTCCGCAGACAGTTCTTTGGTCTTCTTTCTTTTCTCCATGCTCAATGTGGTACACATAAGGACAAAGGACAGAGGTTGAGTCAACTTTAATCCATGTCAACTGGCTGCAAGTGTGATTTAGTTATTGCCAACACCTGTTAGGTGCCACAGGTAAGTTACAGGTGCTGTTAATTACACAAATTAGAGAAGCATCACATGATTTTTCGAACAGTGCCAATACTTTTGTCCACCCTCTTTTTATGTTTGGTGTGGAATTATATCCAATTTGACTTTAGGACAATTCTTTTTGTGTTTTTTCATTTAAGACAAATTAAATGAAGATAAGAATACCAAAGAATTTGTGTTTGCAATCATTTTCAGGAAGAAACGGAGTATTATCTGACAGAATTGCAGGGGTGTCAATACTTTTGCACACAACTGTGTGTGTATATATATGAATGATATATATATATATATATATATATAGATAGATAGATAGATAGATATAGAGATAGAGAGAAGATAGGTGCAGCACAAGCAACAGAGTAAATGTATAGCTTATGGAGATAGTCCTCACCGGTAAAAACAGTCCTCCAATATATCAAAAATACTAAGGCTGCACTCCAATGTAGAAAGGTAAAAAAAAAATTGACTAAGGGCACTGACGCGACACAAACGCGTCAGATTTTTTTTCTACAATTTTTATAATTTGAGAACTTACTTAAGTTTCTTTTAGGATTACCTACACGGCTGTGCTCACCCCTCCCTCCTCTCCTTTTTTCCCCATTTGGCCGCAATCACCGGCAGGACAAGCACCCTCCAGAGAGAACTTTCAACCGGGACGTTGCATTACACAGCGTGGTAAGCTGAGTTTACCCTTCCTCAATATCCAAAAATGTTTAATAGCCAATAGTAGCAATAGTGACATTTCGGTTCAATAAAGCTTGAGAAAGGTCTTTGGTTGGCCTGAAACGTCACTAAGGCCAGCGTCACACACAACGTATAAAAATACGGACCGTATTGTAAGGCCGTAATACGCATAAATGGTCCCTAAATAGTGATCCTTATGTCATCCGTTGTCAGGGTGCGGCCGCGTATTTTTCCCATGTAAGCATCCGTATGTAATCCGTATGTGATCCGTATAGCGTTTTTTTCTCGCAACCTTGCAAAATGGACATTTAACGGTTTTGAGGCCTGCACATAATTTAAATCATTATCAGCAACCCTATTTATTGCCTCTCCTCTGCCTTTATTGCGTATTTCTCGCAAGTCACACATGTGTTCCGTGTGTAATGCGTTTCTTTTGCACACCCATAGACTTGCATTGGTGTACTACGCTGACAATCGCAGCATGCTGCGATTGTCAAGGCCCTTAAAAAATATGCGACAAAAATACGGCTGATGGGAGCTACCCCATAGAGAATCATTGGTCTGTGTGCAATGCGTTTTTTTAACACCTCTCACTCGTCCATATTTCTCTCTGGTGTGACGCCGGCCTAATACTACGTCTACCTTTCTACATTGGGGTGCTAGTGATGCCTTAGTTTTTGTGTGTGTGTATGTATATATATATATATATATATATATATATATATATATATATATATATATATATATATATATATATATATATATATATATACACACACACACACACATAGAAAAAGAGGTAAATTTGACATAATTTCACACAAACTCCCCAAAATGGGCAGGTCAAAAATTGTTAGCACCTTTCTGAGGAAAATATGTTGTCCATCTCCAGAGATCTTGATGTTCCTTTGTCCACAGAGTGCAACATAATCAAGATGTTTACAACCCATGGCATGTACAGTCATGGCCAAAAGTTTTGAGAATGACACAAATATTAATTTTTACAAAGTCTACTGCTTCATTTTTTCTAAAGGCAATTTGCATATACTCCAGAATGTTATAAAGAGTGATCAGCTTAACAGCAATTACTTGCAAAGTCAATATTTGCCTAGAAAATGAACTTTATCCCCCAAAACACATTTCAACATCATTGCAGCCCTGCCTTAAAAGGACCAGCTAACATCGTTTCAGTGATTGCTCCATTAACACAGGTGTGGGTGTTGATGAGGACAGGGCTGGAGATCAATCTGTCATGATTAAGTAAGAATGACACCACTGGACACTTTAAAAGGAGGCTGGTGCTTGGCATCATTGTTTCTCTTCTGTTAACCATGGTTATCTCTAAAGAAACACGTGCAGTCATCATTGCACTGCACAAAAATGGCCTAACAGGGAAGAGTATCGCAGATAGAAAGATTGCACCTCAGTCAACAATCTATCGCATCATCAAGAACTTCAAGGAGAGAGGTTCCCTTGTTGCCAAAAAGGCTCCAGGGCGCCCAAGAAAGACCAGCAAGCGCCAGGACCGTCTCTTAAAAGTGTTTCAGCTGCGGGATCGGGCTACCAGCAGTGCAGAGCTTGCTCAGGAATGGCAGCAGGCAGGTGTAAGTGCATCTGCACGCACTGTGAGGCGGAGACTCTTGGAGCAAGGCCTGGTCTCAAGGAGGGCAGCAAAGAAGCCACTTCTCTCCAGAAAAAACATCATGGACAGACTGATATTCTGCAAGAGGTACAGGGAGTGGACTGCTGAGGACTGGGGTAAAGTCATTTTCTCTGATGAATCCCCTTTTCGATTGTTTGGGACATCTGGAAAACGGCTTATTCGGAGAAGACCAGGTGAGCGCTACCACCAGTCTTGTCTCATGCCAACTGTCAAGCATCCTGAAACCATTCTTGTGTGGGGTTGCTTCTCAGCCAAGGGAATGGGCTCTCTCTCAGTCTTGCCTAAAAACACAGCCATGAATAAAGAATGGTACCAGAATGTCCTCCGAGAGCAACTTCTCCCAACCGTCCAAGAGCAGTTTGGCGATCAACAATGCCTTTTTAAACATGATGGAGCACCTTGCCATAAAGCAAAGGTGATAACTAAATGGCTCAGGGAACAAAACAGAGATTTTGGGACCATGGCCTGGAAACTCCCCAGATCTTAATCCCTTTGAGAACTTGTGGTCAATCACCAAGAGACGGGTGGACAAACAAAAACCTTCAAATTCAGACAAAATAAAAGCATTGATTTTGCAAGAATGGACTGCTATCAGTCAGGATTTGATCCAGAAGTTGATTGAGAGCATGCCAGGGAGAATTGCAGAGGTCCTGAAGAAGAAGGGTCAACACTGCAAATATTGACTTGCTGCATTAACTCATTCTAACTTTCAATATAACCTTTTGTTACTCATAATATGATTGCAATTATATTTCTGTATGTGATAAAAACATCTGACAAACACACATAAAAACCAGAGGGCAGCAGATCATGTGAAAATATAATATTTGTGTCATTCTCAAAACTTTTGGCCATGACTGTAGGTAATCTCCCTGGAAATGGACGGCAGAGAAAATTTGATGAAAGGTTTCAACGCAGGATAATCTGGATGGTGGATAAACAACTCCAATCAGGTTCCAAAGAAATCCAAGCTGTCCCGCAGGCTCAGGGTGCATCAGTGTCAGCATAAACTATCTGTCAACATTTGAATGAAAGGAAAAGCTATGGCGGGAGACCGACCCAGAAGGACCCCACTACAGAGACATAAAGCTGGACTGCAGTTTGCCAAAATGTACGTAAGCAACAATCCTTCTGGGATAGTGTCTTGTGGACAGATGAGACCAAGATAGAGCTTTTTGGTAAAGCAAATCATTCTACTGTTTACTGAAAACAGAATGAGGCCTACAAAGAAAAGAACACCGTACCTACAAGTCAAATATGGTGGCGGTTCAAAGATGTTTTGGGGTTATTTTGCTGCCTCTGGCACTGGGTACCTTGATTGTATGCAAGACATAAAAAAATCTGAAGATTACCAACGGATTTTGGGGCACAATGTAGTGTCCAGTGTCAGAAAATTGGGTTCGTGTCCTAGGTCATGGGTCTTTCAGCAGGATAATGATCCCAAACATACTTCAAGAATAAGTACGGTGGCTCAGTCGTTAGCATTGCAGTTTTGCAGCGCTGGGGACCTGGGTTCAAATATTCCAAGGACAACATCTGTAAGGAGTTTGCATATTCTCTCTGTGTTTGCATGGGTTTCCTCTGGGTACTCCAGTTTTCTCCCACACTTCAAAGACATATGGACAGGGAATTTAGATGAGCTGCAATGGGGACAAAGCCGATAATGTCTGTAAAGCTCTGTGGAAATAATGTCGCTATATACGTGAGTAAAAAGGTAAAAAAGCACCCAGAAATGGATGGAAACAAAGCACTGGAGAGTTATGAAGTGGCCAGCAAGGAGTCTGGACCTAAATCCCATTGAACATCTGTGGAGAGATCTTAAAATTGCTGTTGGGAGAAGGCACTCTTCAAATATGAGAGACCTGGAGCAGTTTGCAAAAGTGGTCCAAAATTCCAGTTTAGAGGTGTAAGAACTTGTTGATGGTTAAAGGAAGTGATTGATTGCAGTTACTTATTCCAAAGGGTGTGCAACCAGATATTAAGTTGAGGGTGCAAACATTTTTTTCCGTCCCATTCTTGGGGTTTTGTGTGAAATTATATCCAAATTGCCTTTTTATTCTCTGTTTTTTGGTGTTGTTCCAATAGACACGATGGAAATTAGCTTAGTTACTCACCGATAACGGTGTTTCTCGGAACCCATGACAGCACCACAGAGAGAGGGGATCCACCCTTCAGGGACAAGAACCTACAGATAAAAAGGGCGGTACCTCTCCTCCGCCTTCAGTTGGTTACAGAGCATCAGAGGGTCTCCAGGTTATTTAGACAACAGAAATATATACACAACATTATAATACTGCTTATTTATCAAGAAGCACCGTGCCTAAACGGAAACACTCTACTAACAGTAAAACGTGCTCACCACACTCGAAGGGGGAGGGAAATAAGCGGGTGCTGTCATGGTTTCCGAGAAACATCGTTATCGGTGAGTAACTAAGCTATCCTCTCTCACCCATGACAGCACCACGGAGAGAATTTCAGAGATTGGTAGCTTAGGGAGGGACCACCGCCTGAAGGACCCTTCTCCCGAAGGTCAGGTCAGACACAGAGGCTAAATCTAAATCGATAGTGTCTGAAGAAGGTGGAAGGTGATGACCAGGTGGCTGCCTTACAGATTTGTTCCATCGATACCTCAGATCTTTCAGCCCATGAGGTCGCCATTGCCCTTGTGGAATGGGCTCTCAGTCCTTCCGGGATGGTATTTCCACTGGATGAATATGCCAGGGCAATCGCATCCCTTATCCACCTTGCCAGGGTACTCTTAGATGCCTTGAGCCCCTTCGAGGACCCTGGAAACACACAAAGAGAGAGCCTTCCTTCCTATATTTTTTGGTGGCCTCTACGTACTGTACTAGGCACCTCTTTACATCTAAGGTGAGGAATTTTTCTTCCCCCCCCTTATTTTTTGGATTTGGGCAGAAGGAAGGAAGGAAGGAAGGACTACCTCTTGGGACCTATGAAAATGTGATGATACTTTAGGTAGATAGGCCAGGTCAGGTTTTAGGATGTCTCTATCCTCTAGAATTTTTGTAAAAGGTGGCCCTGCTGATAAGGCTTGAATATCGCTCACTCTGCGAGCTGATGTTAGTGCCACCAGAAGCACCGTTTTAAATGACAGGATTTTCAGGGATGCCGAGTGAATAGGTTCGAACGGAGGGCCTGTCAGTGTGGAAAGTACAAGGTTCAGGTCCCATGATGGTAACCTTTGACTAGCTATTGGCCTAGATCTAGTTGCGGCCTTAATAAATCATGCCACCCAAAGGTTACCTGCCACATCATGGTTATAAAGGGCGCCTAACGCCGCTATTTGTACCTTTAATGTGTTGACCTCCAGACCCTGTTCTAGGCCCTTTCGTAGAAATTATAGGATCTTATCAATTTGAACCCCGTCCTGAACCTTTGCCCCAGAGAGGGATAAGAATTTTTTCCATGTTCTGCCATAAGCTCTCATCGTAACCGGTTTCCTGCTTTTTTGTAATGTAGTTATCAGGTTCTCTGAGAATCCTTTGTCCCTCATCAGCACCCTCTCAAATTCCATGCTGTTAAATGGAGGTTTGCTGCCCAAGGGTGTAACACTGGGCCCTGCAATAGCAGGTCCGGGAGATCCGGTAGGATCCATGGGTCGGTTACCGAGAGCATTCTTAGCCAGGAGAACCAGGTTCTTTTGGGCCAGAAAGGGGCTAGCAGTATCATACGCGCCCCGTCCTCCCTGACCTTTCTTAGGACCGCCGGAATGCGCATGATCGGGGGAAAGGTATATGTTAGACTCTGTGTCCATGGGAGCATGAATGCGTCCAGCACTAGAGGATTCCCCCTGGGGTCTAGGGAGCAGAAAGTTTCCACTTTATTGGTTTTGAAATCGGCAAACAGATCTATGTCCGGGGTCCCCCACATGTTTACAATCTGCTGAAAAACGGACCACTTTAAGACCCATTCCCCTTGTCGTAATTGGGTGCGGCTCAGAAAGTCTGCCCTTTGATTCTCCGTGCCCCGGATGTGTAGTGCTGACAGAGATAGCAGGTTTGCCTCTGCTAGTTTGAGGACTCTGGAGGATGTGTCCATTAGGGCTTGGGATCTGGTTCCCCCCTGATGATTTATATAGGCCAATGTGACTCGATTGTCCGAAAGAATGTGGACATGACGATTCTGGAGCAGGGGTAGGAAGTGTGTTAGAGCGTAGCCCACTGCTATGAGCGCTTTTTGGTTTGAGGAGGCTTCTAATTCTTGACCTCCCCACGCATCCTGAGCCAACTCGTTGTTCATGTGTGCCCCCCCATCCCATGGGACTGACATCTGTGGTCACTATGGGTGTTATTTTTGTTACCCAGGGGATCCCTTTGGACAGATTTTCTTGGTTTCCCCACCAAGCTAGGGAATGAATAGTTCTTGAATTTAGGGTAATACGACCCTCTAGGTGCCCCCCTAATGCTGACTGGTTGGCTAGTACGTCCCACTGGAGATCTCTCGTGTGTAACTGAGCCCATTGGACTGCTGGCAGGCAGGCAGATAGAGAACCCAGCAGTGACATGAATTTCCTTAATGTCATGGTGGAATTTTGGACTGCTCTTGCTGTAATTTGAGCAATTTTCTCCTTCTTGCGGTCTGGGAGGCGACACTCGACTGTTTGAGTCCAGTGTTAGACCCAAGAATTCCTGTACTCTGCTGGGCTCCAATCTTCATTTTTTCAGATTTAGAAGCCAGCCCAAGCCCCATAGAGTGTCCATCACCCTGTCCCTCTGTTCTCTGCATTTTTGAGCCAAGCTGCCTGCTATTAAAAAATCGTCTAGGTACGGGATTATTATTATATCTTGCTCCCTTATATGGGCCATCATTTCTGCTACTATTTTGGTAAATACCTGAGGGACTACCGATATTCCGAACGGCAGGGCTCTGTACTGGAACTCTTTCACCCTGCCCCTTATTGAGTGAGACAGCTAACCCGAGATATTTCCTGGAGTCTTTGTGGATGGGGACGTGATAATAGGCGTCGCTGAGATCTAACAGCGTCATGAAGCAGTTCGGGAACAGGATTTTGGTGGTGGACCTGATCGATTCCATTTTGAAGCTTTGATTTCTGACATTCATTTAATTTTTTTAAATTTATGATCGTCCGAAAGGTGCCGTCTGGTTTGGTTACAAGAAAAAGAGGAGAGTAGAACCCTCTGCACATTTCCTGCAGGGGAACCTCCTGGAGGACTCCTTTTTTACTAGGCCTAGGACCTCGCTTTCTAGAGCTTCCTGCTCTTGCGTACTGGATCTCAGTGGCGTTATTACATACTTTTGAGGTGGGAGAGAGAGAGTCTATTCTTAGGCCCTCCTGGATTAGGTTTACTATCCATGGGTTGTTTGAGATTTTCCTCCAGGCTGGAAGGAAAAGGGTTAACCTCCCCCCCACCCTGGGCGGACTGTCACTTAGGGGGCTTTTTTATCTCGGGATGCGGTACCAAAGAACCACCCTCTCTCTCTTCTTCTGTCATCCCATTTTTGTTCCCTCGGTGGTCTCCTCTGAAAACACGTCCTATTCCGAAAGGGCCTCTTAAATGCTGCCGGCCCCAAATTTGGGAACCCTTTCTTCTTGTCCCCTGCTTTCTGGAGGATGTCATCTAACGTCTCTCCAAAAAGGAATTTCCCTTCACAGGGGATTGAACATAATTTCATTTTGGTCTGTAGGTCCCCTGGCCAACTTTTAAGCCATAGTGTTATTAGGGCTGCACTTGAGAGTGCCGCTGTTTTGGACGATAGCCGGACTGAATCGGCCGATGAGTCCGCTAAGAAGGCAGCCGCTCCCCTTATTACTGGGATAGAGTCTAAGATCTTATCCCTTGGTGTCCCTTCCGTTAGCTGCTTTTCAAATTGGTCTACCCAAACCATTAGGGCTCTTGAAGTACATGTCGCCGCTATGGCTGGTCTGAGGTTACCCCCTGCTGACTCCCATGCCCCTTTAAAAAAGGTATCTGCCTTTTTATCAAGGGGATCCCTGAGGGTGCCCATGTCCTCAAAGGGGAGGGCGAATTTCTTTGCGGCTTTTGCGACTGCTACGTCGAGCTTCGGGGCTTTATCCCAAGATGTAGATGCCTCTTCCTCAAAGGGATATTTTCTTTTAAGGGAAGGGACTGTAGTGTTTTTCCTGTCCGACTTGTCCCATTCTTTTTTGATTAGGCCTTTAACAATTTCGTTTAGCGGGAATACTCTCCGTTTTCTCAGGACTAGTCCCCGAACATTATGTCCTGGACTGTTTTATCGGCTCTCGGGTCCAACACCCCCATGGTAGACCTTACAGCCTTCACTAGTTTGTCTATCTCTTCTAGGGGAAAGCAGTGCCGCACTCCTGTTTCACCGTCTGAGGATGAGGACCCAGATTCCGAGGTTTTAGACGTGATTTCTCCCGACGTCGAAGAGTCTGACTGGGAAGTCACTATCGTGTCTTTCTTCCTCGTTTTGTCCCCATGCTTAAGGGATACAAGGGCACTCTGAACGTCTGATTTGATTGCGGCCCTTAGGTCGGATGCAAAATCCGGAGTCTCCTGACAGAGAATTTCTTTTGTGCAAGACTCACAGTTTTTTATCCCATGATACGGGTAGGGGTCTAGTGCAAGTGGGGAATTCCCTGTTCTTTTTCCCCTTCTTTCCCTAATAAGGGAAAGGAACTGCATTGCAATGGTGAACATTCACGAAGATCACTTACCCCAAAAATACGCGGCTGCAGGTACTGATTCAGGAGATGGAGTCAGGTCCTGTACAGGCTGATCTCCTGGTGGCGATTTGCTCCTTGCCGCTGACATACTGCGCCGCGTGGAGTGACTGCTGGAACGGCCATCCCTGACTCGTTCCTTTTGTCGGTGATGGTGTTGGTGGTGCTGCTGCTGCCTGGCATGCTGCTCCTGTTGCTGGTCGCTATCCAATGCTCAGGATCGCTTCCAGCCAGGAGTGTTTCAGAATCCACCATTTTAAATTTCCCGCCCCTGTGACGTCACCGCTCCCATCCTGCACCGCATCTGCCCAGGGAGAGCGCTCCTGCGATTGCGCCGGTTTCCAGGGACCCGGAAAGCGTTTTTACTTCCGGAGCAGCGGCCATCTTGGTACAACTCTGTACCCTGGTGCTGCCCACACATTTACCAGGTCCCCGCGAGCCCCGATCTCCTTTCCGGAGCGGCGGCTCCGAGGTCTCTTCCTCCCGCTCACCCGGCAGCCCGCATCGGCCCCGGCGGTGGCAGCTTCGGGCACCGCACCCGCCGCGACAGGGGCCTCGCCGCTGCCATGTACCGGTCAGGTCGGCCCCGGATCCGGACTCCTCAACTCACTGAAGGCGGAGGAGAGGTACCGCCCTTTTTATCTGTAGGTTCCTGTCCCTGAAGGGCGGATCCCCCCTCTCCGTGGTGCTGTCATGGGTGAGAGAAAAAATGTGTATAACAAAACATGTGTGATCGCAATAATTTTCTCGGAGAAATACTTCATTTTCTAGAACAATTTCAAGTGTGCCAACACTTTCGGTATTATACATATGGTATCTTTTTATGGCTTACGTCTCCATGTGATGTACGGGTTCATATACTTTTGAATGCCCGAGCTCAGAGCTTCTGCCTGCTGACCTGATCGCTTTGGTACAGTCTTGTCATCGATCAGTGGGGGTCTCTTGGCTCTGACCCTCACCGATCCACAGCACATTTAAGGTGCTAAAATATATTAAAAATAATATCACAAGTGAATGAACTGCTGTAAGCATAAAGGAAAGAAGCAACTTAAGCAGAACAGAAGATGAAAAGCAGCCATTAAACACAATGAGGGGATTTAATAAGAATGAAAACGTACATTGCAGGCAGCAGGTTTATTGTGTGCTTAGACACTTTTTGCCCATAGTTGCAGATTAAAAAAGTGTCTCAAAAAAGGTACATGACAGAGAAGTCTGAGGCTGCGGTTGCTAAAAATTTCAACTGTGCGCTTTATCTCGAATTCTTAGACCAGCCTCTCAGTGTACAGGACAATGCCTTACAAAAAAATGTTAGGAATAGCCGAAAGGTGGGCAAATAGTATCAAATAGGTGCGCAGAATAAACTATTTAGTGCCATTGCCAAAATAATATTTTGCTTCTGCCGCACATTCCATTGTTGCCAATAATAATTCAATATTCTTGCTTAAAGTAATAGTTCAACTTTTCATGCCATTTTCTAACTCTGTTCAAACATTGCACTTGTGGAGAGCTCCTATAATACACTAGGAGAAAGACTTTTTCCTTCATTAGGTCTCAGAATACCGAGCAGGTAACAAAGAACGCACTTCTCAAAATATACCGTAAATCACCAGAGCAAGCTCTGCGCAGATGTGGCATAATGTCGAGATGTCACATTTCAGCTCTGAGGCCTGAATACCACAATTATGAATGCAGCTCATGACTATTGTGGGATCAGTGCAAGACCAGTAATGGTACAGTATGCATCTGCAAACTTACTAAGCTTTTTATTTATATCTGTTTTTATAAAAAAAAACAAAACTGTTACATAAAGCCCTATCCACATCTCTTTTTGTTCAGACTTATTAGAGGTTTATGCCTGGATTATTTCTCTAAGGTATGCCTCTGACTTAGGTCATTGTATGTCATATTGGCCATTTACTTTCCTCCCCCGAAGCAATCCCAATAAGACTTCATACTCAACTGGCCTCCTTAGGGAGAACCAGTACTTCCATCATGCTGCCATTGTACAAAAGAACATGATACACCATTATTTTCTACACAATAAAAACGATACTCTTTTGGTATATACCGGGTGCATGAGGGCCTATAAGAATGTCCGGGTATAGACTGCGGACGAATCATGGTGCATACCCTCATGTCCGTGTGTAGACTGCGGACCAGTCATGGCACATACTCTCATGTCAACGTGTAGACTGCAGACTAGTCATGGCGCATATTCTCATGTCAGAGTATAGATTGCGGGTAGTTATAACACATACCCTCATGTCAGAGTATAGACTGCGGACTGATCATGGCACATACCCTCATGTCAACGTGTAGACTGCAGACTAGTCTTGGCACATACTCTCATGTCAGAGTGTAAACTGCGGACCAGTCATGGCGCATACTCATGTCAGAGTATAGACTGCGGGTAGTCATAACACATACCCTCATGTCATAGTGTAGACTGCGGACAAGTCATGGTGCATACCCTCATGTCAGAGTATAGACTGCGGGTAGTCATAACACATACCCTCGTGTCAGAGTATAGACTGTGGACTAGTAATGGCGCATACCCTCATGTCAGAGTATAGACTGCGGACTAGTAATGGCGCATACCCTCATGTCAGGGTATAGACTGCGGACTAGTAATGGCGCATACCCTCATGTTAGCGTATAGACTGCAGACTAATCATGTTGCATACCCTCATGTCAGAGTACAGACTGCAGACTAATCATGTTGAATACTCTCATGTTAGAGTACAGACTGCAGACAAGCCATGGAGCTTAAAATGATGTGGACATAAGTTCCAAAAACTTGAGTGTGTGTAATTCTAGCCAATCTGAAAATTAACAATATATATTGACATATTTTCTCGCTTTAGACTTAAAAGCAAAAATATAATTCATTGTTCTATTATAAGAATGGCATATGCTAAAGAGACATACTGTATCGTATTTATGATCTGAAGTGACAGCAATTCATTCTGCCAGTATGCTTAAAAGCAGTAACTATTTATCTTGCCAAAAACAGCCACATCCATGTAGATGACCGTCATAAATATAGTACTTTTTTTCAGACTATATCAGTTTAACATAAGACACAACAACCAAATTATCTTTGTGCTTGAAGGGGTATATCACAGATAGGGGACTCATCAGATATGAGTCCCACTGATGGGACCTACAATATATCAAAAACCTGGCCCGGGTCATGCTGCTGGATGTCATAAATGTTTAAAATAAGAATGTCCCTTTAAAAAGAAGTCAAAGGAATTCAAACACCATCACAAGAACATAATAACGGTCATGTAAAAATCCTCAAGTGACTGAAGGTGGTCTATCTGGTGTTTGGTGTTTTTTTTTTTGTTTTTTTTACTTAAAGGTGTGTAATTGGGGCTAAAATTTATTTTTGTAATTGGGTTTTATTAGATAAAGCTAAATATAGGGGAGTTTTCCTTTTATAGCCTCCATGTTGTACTGTCTATTACTGGCTGCAGAATGAGTGAACTGAGAATTAATCATTCAGCCCGCTATGGTGGTCTGACACGGAGTTTTTTTACACTTTTACCTGACTGTTTCTGTGCTCCTGTGAGTGCATTTATGACCATGGACCACATTAAAATTGAATGTGCAGCGGAACAAAGGACATGTAAAAGACAAGTGGTGCAACATTTTTAACGAAACCCAATTGCAAAAACGAATTTACTCCCAAAAAACACGTGTTTAAGTTGAAAAAAAAAATTGTCCCCGAAGGTGGACAACCCCATTGATTCAGCCAACAAAAGCCTAACACTGTGGTCTTAAAACTCCGGTGACTGGAGTATGCTGGGATTTATTTTCTGACATCTATGAAGCCTCTATTAGGAGATCTGGAGAGTTTGCGTTTACGTGTTGAATGTGTTTTAGAGAAGTAATCGTGATCTGATATCTACCATACTTGATTTGTTGAGCTCTGGTATTGGAAATTATGTGAAATGTAAGGTAGTTCTTTATCACAGACAGTTCACAAATTGTTCTTACCGGTCTTTCATGCTCAAGGATGGAAGACTTTCCAGGTTCATATTCAAAGATACTTCGGGGTTCAGAACGGAACTTGCGAGTATCGACTTTTCTGTCGGGTGGCTCCCACTCATTCCTTCTAAGAGGAATTACACATATTAGTATAAATGACGTATGCCTGAAGGCCAGCACTCCCTCTGTTGGCAATTCTATTACTAAATGTCATTACTTGAAGGATAATGCCTTTTACAATGATCTCCAGGAGAACCCCTTACCAATCAAACACTGATGGCCCAACCTCTGGGCATCTGGACAGATTTCTGGTAAGACAGCGTAATTTCCAAATATCTTTGTTTTTCTCCTGAATTTTTAGCTTCCTTATTTCATATATACCAATCCCTTCCCATTTGATGTCAGTGTTAATCAAAACCACCATGGTTACTTACCGGTAGCCGGTTTTTCCGGAACCCATGACAGCACCACATGAGAGAGGGATCCGCCCCGCCAGGACAGGAACCTACTGAAACATAAGGGGCGGCACCTCTCCCCCGCTTCAGTTGGATTACAGAGCACTTGAGAGGACTTCCCGGTTAGTTACATATTTATCCAACACCACATCACACAAATACACCCGACTATTGTGCACACCCAAACGGTGAAAAAGGGGGGGAAATATACGGGTGCTGTCATGGGTTCCGGAAAAACCGGCTACCGGTAAGTAACCATGGTGGTTTTCCCTTCACCCATGACAGCACCACATGAGAGATTCTGGAGACTTCGAACACCTTAGGGAGGGACCACCGCTTGCAGCACCCTTCTACCAAAGGTCAAGTCAGCAGAGGAGGACAGATTTAGTCTATAGTGTCTAAAGAAAGTTGAGGGTGAGGCCCAGGTAGCGGCCTTACAAATTTGCTCTATCGATACCTCTGCCTTCTCAGCCCAGGAGGTCGCCACGGCTCTGGTGGAATGAGCCTTGATGCCGTCAGGAACCGGGACGCCACTAGCTGAATAGGCTACACTAATGGCCTCCCTAATCCATCGGGCAATAGTCCCCTTTGACACTCCATAACCTTTCCTAGCACCCTGGAAGGCTACAAATAGGGACTGGGACCTCCTCCACTGGCTGGTTATAGACATATACTCTACTAGGGTTCTTTTAACATCTAGGCTATGAAATTTCTCCTCCCCTGGGTTTTTCGGATTCTCGCAAATGGAAGGGAGGACAATCTCTTGGTTTCGGTGAAAGTTAGTTACTACTTTTGGCAAGTAAGCCGGGTCTGTTCTCATAACCACCCTATCCTGGTATATCTGGGTATATGGTGGGTTGACTGAAAGGGCCTGTAAGTCACTAACTCTACGTGCCGACGTTAGAGCTACCAAAATGATGGTTTTTAGAGTGAGATTTTTAGTTGAAATCTGCTGTATGGGTTCAAACGGCTCTTTCGTGAGGGCTTCCAGCACCAGATTTAGATCCCATGGAGCTATTTTCAGTAAGGAAACTGGCCTAGATCTGTGGCAAGATTTTATAAACCTGGCTACCCATCTGTTTGCCGCTATATTGCAATTGTATAATGCACCCAGCGCTGAAACCTGTACCTTGAGGGTATTAACCGCCAGGCCTAGCTGTAGGCCTGCCTGCAAGAACTCCAAGATGGACTCGATTGGGGGTTCTTGACCTAACGGTTTTTCCCAGGAATTGTAGGAATTTCTTCCACGTCCTGCCATATATGTTGGTTGTTATTGGTTTTCTACTTTTCATTAGAGTAGTCACCAACCTCGGGGAAAAACCTTTATTCCTCAAAAGTGACCTCTCAAATTCCACGCCGTCAGATGGAGCCCCTTGACTTGTTTGTGGAATATCGGCCCCTGAGCTAACAAATCTGGAATCTCTGGCAGTACCCACGGGTCCGAGAGAGACATCATTTGTAGTAGTGAAAACCACGGTCTTTTTGGCCAGAACGGGGCTATGAGGATTACTCTGGCTTGCTCGTCTCTTATCTTTTTTACTACTGTCGGGATTAACGCTACTGGGGGAAAGGCATAGCTCAGTTTGAACCGCCACGGGATTTGTAGAGCGTCTACTGCCCACGGGTTTTCCCCTGGGTTTAATGAGCAGAACCTTCTCACTTGCCAGTTGCTTTTGGTGGCAAAGAGGTCGATTACTGGCTGTCCCCATAACTGTACTATTTTGCGGAATATTACCCGATTTAAGGCCCACTCTCCCTGTTTTAACTTGTTGCGGCTTAGAAAGTCGGCTTGAACATTTTCTGTCCCTTTGATGTGTAGGGCTGTTAGGGAGGTTAGGTGTTGCTCTGCTTTGAGGAAGATTCTTTTGGCTTCGTCCATTAGGGAGTTTGACCTTGTCCCTCCCTGGTGGTTGACATACGCCACTGCCACCCTGTTGTCTGACATAATTCGGACGTTTTGACCCTGTAACATGGGAATGAATGCCTCTAGGGCTCTGTTTATCGCTCTCAACTCTCTTAAGTTGGAGGAAGCCTTCTGCTCTATGTGACCCCAGGACCCTTGGGCCATATGTTCTCTCAGGTGTGCCCCCCATCCCGAGGAGCTTGCGTCCGTCAATATTACATCGGACACGGGCCTGTGCCACAAAGTTCCCCCTGCTAAATTTGTGTCGTCTAGCCACCAAGTGAGAGAGTTTTTCCCCCTTTCGGAAAGTTCCAGCTTCCCTTCTAAACGCCCTTTCAATCGTCTCTGGGCTGACAAGATTTCCGCCTGCAGTTGTTGGGTATGAAACTGTGCCCAGTTGCCCGCTGGGATACAGGCTGTTAGCGTGCCCAACAGGGACATTGCCCTTCTTAGGGTCATGTGAGGATGCTGTATTGCCGTAAGGGTCATTTCTCTCACCTTCTCTAGTTTTTTCTCTGGCAAGAGACAAACTTGACGGTCGGAGTCCAAGACGAAACCTAGAAACGTTTGTTTCCTTAGGGGTTGAAGTTTTTTAATTTTTTTTTAAGTTTACCATCCAACCCAGTCTTTGCAGGGTCTCTGTTATCTTTTCTACCTGATGTGCGCAGTGATGTTCTGAATTGCCAATGACCAGAAAATCGTCCAAGTAAGGCACCATAATCACATTGTGGATTCGAAGGAAAGCTGTCATTTCCGCTATTACTTTTGTAAAAATCCTTGGCGCTATGGAGATGCCAAACGGAAGAGCCGTAAATTGAAAATGCCTGAGGTCGCCCTGGATGTATAGGGCTACCCTCAGGTATTTTTGGTACTCTTGGTGCATCGGGATATGGTAATAGGCATCCTTCAAATCTATTACGGCCATGAAGCTGTTGTGGTGTAACAGCTTTATGGCCGAAGTCACTGATTCCATTTTGAATGTTTGGTTCATGATCCATTGATTGAGGCGCCTGAGATTTATTATCGTTCTGAAGGAAAGGTCGGGATTTTTATTAGGAAGAGGGGAGAATAGAACCCCCTTCTTACTTGATCGTTCGGGACCTCTACCAGAACTTGTTTCTCCAATAGTCCTAAGATTTCTGTTTCTATGGCTGATTGCTCTCCTGGATCCTTCCTGACGGGGGTCACCACAAATGAAGCTCTTGGATACTGGAAGAAGGGGATTTTTAGGCCATTCTTTATAATTTTCAGGATCCAATTGTTGGCCGATATTTTGTCCCATTCTTGAGAAAAGAGCCTCAATCTTCCCCCCACAGGAGGGCTGGTGTCATTGCGGGGATTTTTTGGCGGTTGAGGTATTTCCCCCAAACATAAACCCTGGTTCTTTTTTCCTCTTGTCGTCCCATCTTTTCCGTTCTCCCGGGGGACGGCCTCGATTGAACCTTCCCCTCCGAAAGGGCGGTCTCCTTTGATCACCCATGAATCTGGGGAAGCCCTTCTTTTTATCACCGGCTTTTTCCAGGATGTCATCCAGGTCTTTTCCAAACAAGAACTGCCCATCACATGGTAATGAGCATAATTTTGCCTTAGATTGAATGTCCCCAGGGCAGCCTTTGAGCCATAACGCCCGTCTTGCGGCGTTCGACAGCCCCGCTGCTCTTGCCGTTAACCTCATCGAGTCGGCGGAGGTATCTGCCAAGAAGGCGGAAGCTCCGTGTAGTAGGTACATTTCACCTAAAATTTTCTCTCTTGGTATTTTGGAGACCAATTTTTCTTCCAGTTGTTGCAACCAGACCATTAATGACCGGGCTGTGCAGGTGCCGGCTATTGCTGGTTTTAGACCGCCTGCCGCTGCCTCCCAAGTATGCCTTAGGTATGAGTCCGCTTTTTTATCCAAGGGATCTCTCAAAACCCCTGAATCCTCCAGGGGCAGGGCCGATTTCTTGGAAGGCCTAGACACTGCGGCGTCAATCTTTGGGACCTTGTCCCAGATGTCCGTGTCCTTAGCCTCAAAGGGGTATCTTCGCTTTGAAGAGGAGGGAAGGCTACCTGACTTCTCCGGTTTCTTCCACTCTCTTTCGATTAGGGCCTGAATCTTGTCATTGACCGGAAAGGTACGCTTTTTCCTTTCTTGTAGGCCGCCAAACATCACATCCTCCACTGATCTCTCTACTTTCTCCTCCTGTAGGCCCATAGTGGACCTGATGGCTTTAAGGAGGGCGTCCGTATCTTCTACGGGAAAGCAAGGTCTGCCCCCCGTATCACTGTCTGAGGATGAAGATGACCCGTGCTCAACTTGATACTCCGAAGAGGAGGAGCCTGACGAGGAACTCGGGGAGGCTTTCCTACTCTTACTTTTCTTTTTTAATAATTTTTTAAGTGAGCCCTGTACCTCCGACTTAATTATTGATCTGAGGTTTGTTGCCAGGCTCGGTGCCTCTTCAGCCATAGTCCGCTGGATACAGCTGACACATAAGTCCTTTTGGTAGTCTTTTGCTAAAGGGCTGTGGCATATGGCACATACTTTATTTTTCTTTTTGCATATAGCTTTTTTGCCTCCCTAAAAAAGAAAAGACATAGGAAGCCCTATTACAACATTGTCAACTTTCACGGAGATCACTCACCACCCAGGAAAGACCGATACCGGACTCTGGGGCTGCGAAGGAGCGTGCGTTCTGCGTTCTTTTGACCTCGAGGAATCCCTCGATCGGTGACTTGGACGGCTGCTGCTTTTGCCGCTCGAGCGGCTCTTGCGACCAGAAGCTTGTGATGGGGGCAGAGACAATGGGGACGGGGAGCAATCCTCCTGAGACGCCATTGTCACCCCTGCAGCCACTTCTGCTCCTTCTTTATCGGTGAGTGCCCCTCATTACCCCTCCCCCCCGCGACCGCCAGCCGCTTCTCCTGGCCGGCGTCGCGCCCGGCGCCATGATCGTCGCGTCCTGATGACGTCAGCGGTCGCGCTCCCAGAATCCTCTGCGCCGCTGACGTCAGACTCCGCCCCCGGCTTCCCCTGCATGCAGGCGAAGGACGGGCGCGCGCACAGGGGGAGGGCGGCACGTGGAGGAACCTCCGAAGGGAGGACACCTGGACGTGCCCGCACGAATCCGGGGCCCGGATCAGGCAACACCCCGGGGACTGCGCTACCAGCTGCCGACGGCCGGCGTCGCAGGTAAGTCAGCCCTGCAATTTAAACGCCGGGACGGCCCTGTGTCTTTCATCCTGACAGGCGCCGCCGCTGTCAGAGGGATTCCTCTCCAGGACAGGAACCCAACTGAACTGGGGGAGAGGTGCCGCCCCTTATGTTTCAGTAGGTTCCTGTCCTGGCGGGGCGGATCCCTCTCTCATGTGGTGCTGTCATGGGTGAAGGGAAAACAGTACTTACCTTTATTCCCAAGTCTGCAGCACTGATGAGCGGAAGTGCTGATGTGTACAATCAATGCACAACTGAGGATTGTAGTAAATGTGAGTGATGCACTCAGATGTCCGGACATGATACCCACCCGCCATTATTTGTATTCCTGTGAATGGTGCTAAGCAGATACAGGCCTCCACCAAGCAAGTAATAGCGCTACAAAGCAATTCCATAGTGAGTCTGAATGACGACCTAATAAGTGATTACAAAGGAAACGCACATCTTTACCAGAGGTAGTGTGGCGCCCCTGGGGCTCAGTCACCACAGAGGTACTGCACCTTCTCCTAAGGTGTAGTGCCCCACCGACTAGGTAAGTTGGGAACTCCTTTCCACACTCCAACACCTGCATCCCACACACAGGATAGTTCAGTAGGTCCACCTAGCAGCTTCAGGCTGGGGGTAGAGAGCACCCTTCGTGGAACCCTGCTTCGTAACACGAGATGTGCTGGGAGGTGGGTGGAGTTAGTATAAAAGAGGGGGAAAGTAGAGAATTACAGGTCAGTCTGACGGGAGGTCAGGCGAGAAGAGTTCAGTTCTGAAGTTAGTTCGAGTTCAGTTTAGAAAGTGCTGCAGCTGCCTCAGTGATCTGAGCCAGCTGGCACGGGGAAGAGAAGAGAAAGACGTAGACCTGCAACCTCGGCTTCCATAAGAGAGAGAAGGAACAGCGTGGAACGAAGGAGTAGGAGAACAGAGAGGAGTTGTGGGTTGGAAGAGGAACCCTGCCTATAGGTTCTCAGCGCAAGGCCGGGGCCCGGTCCCCAAGGTTGTACGGACACTTATGGTTCTGCAGCAGACACCGGTGGAGTAGTGAGCCGCTAACGCCTTACTCCCATTATAGACTTGGGACACAACAGCAACCGATTTGCGAGCCAGGACTCTGAGAGGAGTCCCCGATAGAGG
The DNA here is from genome assembly GCF_039654945.1 of Dendrobates tinctorius. NCBI lineage: Eukaryota > Metazoa > Chordata > Amphibia > Anura > Dendrobatidae > Dendrobates > Dendrobates tinctorius. The sequence goes on from NW_027361676.1 coordinate 73,324,649, forward strand.
CTACAGCTGTCTGTCATACAAGTAGAAACTAGGAACACCTAGAGAGAGGCATTCCAGGGTAACTGAGTACTGGAGTGCTTCGCACCACAAGGCGCATTAGAGGAGTCGTTCAGAAAGGCACATGTTGGCGGAGTGTTGAAGAGGAGAAGTCTGACTTGCCCGGGAGGTTCATTGAGTCCCTGCCACGGAGGACACAGCATGGAAGCGGGCACCAGTGGTTACCAAGAACTGTGAGTAAAGCGTTGAAACTGCAAGCCCTGGTGTCCTCCATTCATTCGCCGCTAACACCTTCAGCACCGCTACATCTTTGTACCAGCATCTATGCCATTCTGCGCCTCTCCTCCTCCATTGCACCTACACTGCCCTGGGACTACAGCTACATCTGTGGGGAGCTACACCATCTTCGCTGCACCACACCATCAGTCCCAGCGGATCTGCATGCAGCGTTGGCTTACCATCTCAATTGCCAAACACCACGGGTGGCGTCACGAACTATTCAAATAAACTTTAACACCATTAACATCACCGCCATTGATATTGGGCGCCCAGGGCCACGGACCGGGTCACTGCTGCTGTGACACGCATCCCCCTGACACCGGCCCGGTACCGAGTTCCCCGCTGCCCTGGGTGTGAGGGGCGACCCAGTAGCATGGGCTGTTTTTTCTATGTATGAACTGTATATTTAGATGTCAACTTATCCCTTTACTTATCATAAGAAAGGTGGAAATCAGTCTGAATATCAGAATATCACACACTCATCTCCACGGTGTCTTTCAGTAGAATGATACGAAGACATGACAAGCAACTTCTCCGCAGTGAAGCGTTAAGGCACCACTCCAGCAGTTCCCTGCACCTAGTCTTCTACTTACCAGCTGCCATCTTCATCAGTTATCAGTGCCGTTATGGTCAGTTTCCAGCAGTTTGTTACCGGCTAAATGTCTCCAGTGTTTGCTGGGTGATCCAGAAGTTACTACATTATGGAAGTCTCAGAGCTAGAATGAGGCCAGAACGAGACTCTCATAGACTTACATTGAGAACTTGTGACCATCTCCCCTGACTTTCGGTCAGTCAGAAGTTGTGTCCCAAGATAGCGGGGTGGGACCGAAGCAGTGCAGGGAACAGCTGAAGATGGTGGCCGGCAAGTATAAAACTAGGGTCAGGAAACTTAGATTAGTGGCACCACTCCACTGCTGGATTAAAAAAATGCTAGCATGGTGCTTTAGGCCACATAAGTATAGGGAGAAATTATACGTACTTGGAATGAGTCTACTAGACAGATAACAGTAATAGGAGTCCCCATAGGACAGATACAATACTCTTATTTTTCATTAATATTAAATTGCTCCCAGATTCAATTTTTTTTCCTCTAACTTGCTCACTGTAAAAATAAAAATATGCTTTTTCCACCCATTACACATCCGCTGCTGACTCTCAGTAGCTGCCCATATTGAAAGGTTGGAGAGGTGCATCGCACTTCCCTGCTGCAACCAATCACTGGGCTCAGCGGCGATGATGTAGTTGGCATGAATTGACTAAGACTAGTGATTATTTGCAGCTGTCACATACTGTACGTTGTAGCTGTGATGTCACCACTGCAGCCTGCCCACAGAGACCAGCAGCGGCGAGGCAGTGCTGAAGCTACGGTAGGTGTTTAAAGTGTTTTTTTTGCTATTATTACACTTGGCAAGCCAGTAGAAACTAAAATCCATAAGCATCGATAAAACCTTTAAAAAGGATAAATCTTAGCACTTATGCATAGAAGAATGTGAGAATTCAGCATCTCAGACCAAAGAAATCTGAACAGCAGTCTTTCTCCAGCTGTATTTTGAGGTTTGAGAAGGGCCAAATATGGCCGAAATGTTGCCTTGTCTTCCTATTGTTATGAATTTTTAATGCTTTGGAATAAAGATCTAAGTTTTTAAGGATTCTCCTCTGGAGCCCCAGGATTCTTGGACATTCTACTGTTGGGCCTAGAGGGAGGCCCTACCGAACAAGCACAGACTTTATCAATGGTGCATTGGATTTAGAAGTCTTTCCCATTTTTTAAAATTCCCACTGAGTTTGAAAATGATGTGCTGATTCTTTCACTGCCATCATCTGTACTCCAAATGTGTACATTATGATATCAATGTAGCTATAAGCAGGCTAATAGGAAAAGCAGGGGTTCGAAGAATTAAGACATTCCATGATAAAATAATTTGCAAAGTTTCATAACTTTCCATGCTAGTTAAAATTATTTAAAAAAAAGTAGTAACTCTTTATCCTGCTCATACTGAGAGTGATGACAAGTTGTGCTCAGAGACTTTTGCTAACTTACAACAATAACTTTAATATGGGGTGCAAGTCTTTTATTCCACAACTTTACTGGTATATGCATTTTGCCTCTTCAGAGACGAAGAGGACGTCAACTCTAGTGCCACCTATAGAGAGTAGCACTAGCCATCCATTAACGAGTGTTGCCACATGTCTTAGGATAACATCTAAACCAGAATCTCTATTTGCAAAGCATGAGAGGCTTCTTCGTGTTATCAAAGAGGCAACATCCTCACGTTGGCATGCCAGGTTAAGCACGTCACTCTCCACAAGGAGATACGTTACCCCTTAGATCCCACTAAGAAGCCTCTCATACAGCCAAATGAGTCCTCCTACTTTGCATTGATGAGGGGCTTGTTAAAGTGTGAATATTGATTGCCAATTCCAATAGGTGGCACTAGAGGAAGTTTGCATATTTAATTTCCCAGAGGAGCACTGCAAGGCTTAGAAGCCTCCTCACACTGGCATGCCAAACTAGGCATGTCACTCTCACCAAGTAGATATTACTGGCATATACAAATAATATGAAAAGCTTTTAAATGTTGTGTAATTGACTCTCATATAACACAATGTATTCCTACAAGATGTTCTACAAAATCTTTCTTGTGCAGCTCAGCCCTTAGGTGCATGTACACGAGAAAATAGCCAATAGTGAGGTAACATATTGCCGTCCACTGCTGAAAAATAATAAAGGTCTGTGAAATGACAATGCATTGATTGTAGTACATTATTTTTTATGTTGATTTGCTACAATCATGGTGGCAATTTTTATTTTCCACAAAACAGAAAGAACAATCAGGTGGAGGAACTGCAAGTTTGGTGACTTACTTCTCAGGAGAGCTCAACTCCCGCATGCGATGAGGCACGGATGGAGGAAGCACAGGTACTGGAGGAGGCGGCAATGGGGAGGAAACTCTAAATACATCTGTGCCATTGTCAGAGACACTTTTAGATAAAGGACGGTAAGTTTGTGTCTTTGCAGCAGGGTGTGAATAGGCAGGTAAAGTTGAGCTGTAGTTATCTGTTATCACAAAAACAAGAAAACAGTAATATAAAATGGACACCACATTTTACAGGACAGCTAAGAGATAAAGAAAACATGGATTGTATATAGACACATACGAGGAACGGCCACTTTATTTGAGAACCACCTATGACTATGTTGGACCTCCTTCATGAGCTGCAGCAATTCAATGTGGCATTTACTCCACTTGGTGTTGAAATCATTCTGCACCATGTAAATGAGGTGGAGGTGCAGATCTGTTGTGATCAGCCCTGTGTACCTCATCCTGGCGACACTCTAGTGAAGGGGTGTCCAACCTTTTGGCGTCTCTGGGCCATATCAGAAAAGAATGGTTGTCTTGGGCTGCACATTAAATACACAAACACTAACGAAAGCTGATGAGTAAAACAAAAAGTCCATGCCTAATTTTCCTGATTTATGTCAACACAAATAAGCAAAAAAGTCCTCATATAATAATCATAATCATCGTAATTATGCAGCGGCACATTCGGAGCGCTTTTTTCCGACTGTCAAATAGGTCCTGAGATTGTGATCACTAATATAGAAAATGTAAAATATAATGCTACACTGATGCTTATATATATATCACATATGAGAAGCTAAGACTATGCTGTATACATCTCGGTTAGCATACCAGCATGCTCGGATCACACCTTATCCAAGCACTTTGCGCAGCACTAAAAAAAAAAAAAAAAAAAAAACCATTCTAGAACGAATCCATGATTGTGGATGTGTGATTATTAAACAAAATATGAAGCATGGCCTGTAATCTGCATGCCATAATCCACGGTCCATAGTTACAGGTCAAAATTTACTGCTTGTGACATTTCACTGCTATGATCAGCAATTGTATTCTAATTTCATTAACTGACAGCTACAATGGTGATTGTGCTGCTCTTCAAAATGTGATCGCGAATATACTAAAAACACATTTCTAGCATCACAGCCTGTGACAAAGGCCTCATTCAGGTGTCCATTTTCCACGTAGGTGTCCAATGCATGGGGACTGTTCACATCTGTGACTTTTTGCAGACCTCGTGTCTGCAAAAAATGAAGAACAAAATTAAATGTCCATTTTTTATCAAAATTACCCATACAAGTCTATGGGTCTGTGAAAGTCGAGAACAGCACACGGATGCCATTCTTGTGCAATCCACGTGGTGTCCATTTTTAACATTATATTTTGAAGGATAAGAGTTGAGATTTTTTTTTTTTACAGATCAAACATTGATGATAATCGATCCTTTTTGTGCACAAGTTAAAAAAAAAAATTCGAATATCTGAATGAGCCCGAAACCCGAGTGAACCCTTCATGTGTATGATTGTTTTCATACAGCGCAGGATAATCTATATTGGTGATTGTTACATTCCTGTCTATTTGGTAACTATGCCCTTAGAAAAGGTATAGAAAAGGCTTACTGTATCGATAACAATTGACTCCTCTTCAACTTCGATAAAAGCTAAAATGTTATGTTTGGCTGGATTTAACTTGTAAGTTTTAGGCTTAAAATGATACATTTCCCCTCAGAGTAGACAGACACTAATGACTACGTACAATGACGACTGCTAGTCTTGCGGTGTAATATGGCATATTAAAGCCAATCTAGAATCCATACATCACTTAATAGACTTCATACACCATGAGCCGGACGTTCTATCGCGCATGCGGACTAAGTAACTCACCTGTGTTATATGCATAGGCTGCGCTGGAATAATCACCGTCATCGTCTGTAAAACAAGAGCAATCTCTGAGTCCTCTAATATGTCAGAATCACATTTACTACAGGCGAGAACAAACCAAGGACTACTTTCACCTTCTCCTTTATGTCTCATGCTTCAGCTCATTTCACAGCTCATCTCACCTTAAACTGATGGCGTCCTCATACCATCTCCTTGTTTGAGATTTGTCCTGGTCATATTATTGCATTTCAGGGCTCTGAACAGTGAAATTGGCAGGGGTCATAGTTTTAACTAATGTCCCCATGATAATCTGTGCACATACCGTAAATACCTGCCAAGTCCTCAAAGTAAAAGACGCCCGTAAGAGCTTGTTTAATATTTCACTAATGTAATGGTGATTTGTGACTAGATTTTTCAAGGCATTGATCCGAGCCCTGAATGTCAATGAGATCTGGTGAATTTATATGTTAGTTCTCTAAGCAGAAGTTACATACCGGACTTTCACAAATGATACCATAATTCTTCTGGTTGTGTTTTCTACAATTGCTCCCTTATACAATGAGTGCTGTCCATGCACAGGTAGCCTATCCATATTACATAGCCAGCTATGCTGGGCATGGCTCTTTTAAAGATACGAAGAATAATAATGGGGTCTGGGTCACAGTTCCCAATCCAAGACCTAGGTTTTACAACGAAAGCTGAGCCCTGGTTGTTTTCAGCCACAAGGACACTTTTCCGTTGGGGGATGTCTTCATACAAGATACATAAAAGTCCTGCAATGTACAATTCAATATTTGCATTCCCTGACAATATCTCAATGAAAATGGTTATAGTTTCTAACTAAACATACATTATATACTTTTGCTAAACAGTAAAGACCAATTTAGAAGGGATGATTGATTTTGTCTGCTGACGATCGAGGGTTAACTACAACCATGACAATGAAAATGATGGGAAGAGAACGATTGTTCATATGAACATTCTGTCTCCATGCAGGATCATGCTGTCGGCAGCACATTCCTTGTTTATATGGGGCGGTGTGCTGCCAATACCAATGATTTTTATGCTGATAAAAATGGTCTGATCACCACTGATCACTGGCATGCTCACCCATCTTAATTATCGGTACAAGCCTTTAATCAACGCTCATGCGCCAATTATCTGCTTGTCCAACAATAATGGGCCTTAAACTAGTATTGACAACCAAGTCAGTTGCAGGCTTAAAACGATGCTCCTTTGAGGGGGATGAGCAGTGACTACACATTTCTCATGTATAGTCACCCTTCTTGGGGATCTTCATTTACCTTCAGCTGCCTCCATCGAACTAATCGTCGTTCTATTCTACCTGCTTCCAAGATGGCCACAACAATGTCATAGCACAGTGATAAGACTAAGCTATGCTTCCCCTGCCTTTTGTGTGTTGTGGGATAGGAAAACTTACCACTGCATTCCCCATGTCAAGGAGGAGGCCATCTTGGAAAGAGGAGGAATCGAACGTAGATCTGCGCACAAGAGATAACAGGAGGCAAACGAAGGGCACCAAGTAGGGAAGGCAACTATACATGTGGAGAAGGTGAAGAGTCTTTTTGATACTGTGATGTTTAGTCCTTGACTTCCTTCTATTATCTACAGATGTGCCACTCCATGGCTCAAATGGGATAAAATGTTTAGCAAATAATTATCATAAATTCAATTAAAGGAAATCTTAGGCAAATTGGTTCTTCAGTCTGTGGAGCTCAAATTCGGTCAGCTTCCCCAAGTATAACCCAGAATGAAAAATATGGATTGAGACCAATGAAGGGCATTCATAGAAAGAATCCCACATTCAGAAAAGTTACAGTGTGGTATGTACAAAAAGCAATATCATCATCAAAAGATGTATCCCTATGACACTAGGTTGGGTTAAAAAACAAAATGGCTGCTTCTCATTTTTATAAGTGACAGATTGAGCGTTTTCAATTAAATGGGGTCACCTATCCCAGACTCATAACCTGAAACACATGCCCCAATGCAACATCTATGACAGGATGACCCAACTGTCATGCAGGTTTTGTTTTTTTTAACTAGTGGTAAGTCCAGGTACAGGTACTCCAAGGCCCAGGTATTTAGAGAGAAAACACCATCCTAAACAAATAATGTCAATTAGAAAAGAATGTGTTTGTGTAGATACTACGCAGAATCTGATAACAAGTTTCATGTGAAATTTCCCTTCACATCGGAGAAACAAAACACCTTGCGTTCATGAAATAAAGTCTGCACAATACAAAGGGCACGCACATACCTGGCTTGTGGACCATATGAATCTGCTTGAACATTGTCTTGTACCAGTCTTTGGGTCTATCAACAGTCTGTTAAGAAAAAGAGCATCAAACAAACAAAACATTAGTTATAAAAGTCCAAAAATTATAAAAAAAAAATCATTTAAAAGGATAAAAGTACATAAATTACCAATGTGTTCATAAGGGCTACCAGATCGCTAGAAACTGACTGTGAAGTATCAGTGTGGTAATCCATGTCTATGTTCACTTCGCTCCCTACCTCCTGGGAGATGAATTCTTCATCTGGGTGATACAGTTATTGGCAGACTGAAATCTCTCCATAGTACAATACAAGAAAAACTCATCCAACCTGTTGTACCACAATACCAGACACGCATTTCCTTGTACTATATGTACATTGCAGTGTGTTAATTTATCACACAAATTCTTGCCTAGCCGCACTGGCAATGCCGAGTGTTCTGTGGCTGACAGAAGACCGAAGATATCCAATATAAAATAAGCTATGAAAGTGAAGGATTGCCCGATGCAATGATAAATGACATGGACATCTACCATGCGCTTCCTTGATCCCAGATGAGATATGAGGATATTCCACAGGGAAAACACCTGAAGTAATTTCTGAGGTACTGAAAATTAAGGAAATCCTAAAACCTTGATCTGTTGAGGGTCTTGAGGTGACAACTAGAATGTAGACTTCACTGAGAGAGTGAAGGAAGAAGCCTAAAACCCCTGTATGCAGTCATTCCTTCTTTCAATGATTTTTTACCAGGACATGGCCTAGCATGCCAAGGTGCCACGCACTTCATGATGGAGCCATCAATGCATGTCAATAGGTTTTGTTCACATCTGTGCTATAAATTGTTGTATTTCTATTGCTCTACTGGAACCAGCACATGAAGACCACTGACTAAAAGGAAGGTTGTCTGGTTTCAGTCATGGTGCCTTTTGGTTTTGTTGGCCAAAATATGATATACCATATATTTGTCAAAATTGGTAAAAGACAATCTGAACAGAGCCTCAAATGCAGATATGAACAGAGCCTTATTAGGAATGCTCTCATTAATGTCATGCATTACTTACACCAAGGGAGTTTGATTCCAGCTGCTCATGCCTTGCACATAGTATTATAGGCTGCTATTAGAATGCAAAACTGGCCAAAAAACAGATGACTGTAGTCAATCAGATGTGGCAGCATGTTGGCTCTCCTCTTCACCTCAACAAATAAAAAGTGGGGTTTTACTAGGGCATATTTACTGTTTGTTCTTGAGACCTAATCTTTTTACCCATTGGGCAGCTCTAGGTAATATTTACCCCTGAGTAGGTTAGTAGCTCAGGCAATCACAAGTTGTAATTACCCATGTCAGGGTATATTCTGCCTACCGGATACAACATTATGACATAATACTACAATGCTGCTAGATCGAAGCATGACGAAAGCAATAATGAATTGCCTGATTGTCACATACATTTCTGACCCACCCATTAAGTAGCAGCAATATCTTTGTACAATACACATCAGGGTGTTTGCAGAATGACTACCAGACAGTTTGTAAATTGTAATTCATAGATTCGGTCTTTGGAAGAGTAATACTATAACTACCATATATACTCGAATATAAGCTGAGATTTTTAGTCCATTTTATGGGATTAGAGTCCCCCTCTCGGCTTATATTCGAGTCATATACACCAGGGGGTCGGAGGAGGAGGGGGGTCAGGTCATATATACCCGTCCTGGCACGGTCTCTGCAGCCCCCAGCTTCTCCGCGATCTCCCTTCCTTCCTTCAGCGCATATTCATGAGGTGTAATGAGCGGTACCACGTGACCGCTGAAGGCAGGAAGGGAGATCGTGGAGAAGCTGGGGGCTGCAGAGACCATGCCAGGACGTGTAAGTATAGCGATACTCACCTGTCCGGGTCCATCGCTGCTTGCTGCTGTCTGGCATGTCATCTGTCAGTGACGTTCAGACAGCAGAGGGCGCGGTGACGTGGTTAGTGCACGCCATGCCCCCTGCAGTCTGAACGTTACTGACAGATGACGTGCCAGACAGGAGCAAGCAGCGATAGACCGGGGGACAGGTGAATATCTCAGGTGCCAGCAGTGACACCGGCACCTGGCCCCCAGCGACGGAGACGTGAGTATGTCTTTTTTATTTTTAAATGCTGCAGCGGCAGCATATGGGGGCATAATCTATGGAGCATCTTATGGGGGCAGCATATAGGGGTATAATCTATGGAGCATCTTATGGGGGCAGCATATTGGGGTATAATCTATGGCCGCAAAAAATTCCTTCCTTACATTAAAGAAGTGTTACCACAGCCCCTGTGATGGTACAACCCGATTCGTCAAGACCTTTTATCGTCGAGGTCGATGCTTCGGAGGTGGGGGCAGTATTGTCACAGGTCCCCTCTACCCTGACTAACCTCAAACCCTGTGCCTTTTTTCTAAGAAGTTCTCTTCGGCCGAGAGAAACTATGATGTCGGTAACAGGGAATTGTTAGTGGTTAAATTGGCTTTCGAAAAATGGAGGCATTTTTTGGAGGGGGCCGCTCAACCCATTATGGTCATCACTGATCATAAAAACCTTGCCTATATCGAGTCTGCTAAGAGATTAACCCCCAGACAGGCTCGGTGGGCACTTTTTTTTTTCTCGATTTCATTTTACCATCACGTTCCGACCAGGATCTAAAAATGTAAAGGCGGATGCCTTATCCTGAAGTTTTGATTGTGTCCCCTCCAGAACCTCCTTCCTCCATTCTTCAACTAGGAGTGGTTGTAGCCGAAATCTCCTCTGAGTTACAGAGAGATTCTGGAAGCACAAGCTCCCAGGAATAAACCCCCAGGTAAATTGTTTGTACCCAAACAATTACGTCTCACACACCTTCAAGAATTTCATGATTCTGTGTTAAGTGCACACCCTGGTATTGCAGCTACCCGGGGGGCAGTAGCTAGGGGTTTTTGGTGGCCCTCTATGGGTACTGATATAAAAAGGTTTGTAAATACTTGTGGGGTGTGCGCGCGCTCTAAAAGCTCTCAGGTCCGTCCGGCCGGGGAATTGGTGCCTCTGCCAATTCTGGATAAACCATGGACACACCTGTCCATGGACTTTATCACTAATCTTCCATCTTCCAAGGGCAACTCAGTGGTATGGGTAGTGGTTGATAGATTTTCTAAGCAAGCCCACTTTGTGCCATTACCTGCGTTACCATCTGCTGAAACCTTGGCCTGCTTGTTTATACAGCACATTGTTCGGTTGCATGGAGTGCCTGTGAACATGGTGTCGGACAGGGGTGTGCAATTTGTGGCCAGGTTTCGGAGAGAGTTTTTTATGAAGTTGGGGGTCACGTTGTCATTCTCCTCTGCCTATCACCCGGAATCCAATGGGCAGACTGAACGCACCAACCAGTCATTGGAGCAGATTCTGAGATGCCTGGCCTCCTCCAGACAGGAAGACTGGTGTGAGGTACTACCCATGGCAGAATTTGCATTCAACTGTCGTATTAATCAGTCTACCGGAAAGTCTCCCTTTCAGGTCAATTATGGGTTTGTTGCGCAGTTTGGGGAATTTTCCAGTATGGATTCGGATTGCCCTGATGCTGAGGGGATGGTACAACAGTTAAAAACCCTCTGGAGGGAGGTGCAGAGGAACATCTCCAAAGCCCAGAAGAAGTACAAACATTTTGGGGACAGGAGGAAGGGGTTGGGTCCTTCATTAACAGTGGGGGAAAAATCTGGTTGTCCACCCGTAACATCAAACTTAAGATACCCTCTATGAAGTTGGGCCCCAAATTTATTGGCCCATACAAGATTGTAGAGGTGATCGACCCAGTGGCATACAGATTACAGTTGCCCACCTCCTTCAAAATATCTAACGTCTTTTACAGGTCCCTATTAAAACCTGTGGGGACAGTTAGAGAAGATCCCTCATCCGTGGCTCCACCAGTATTGTTAGAGGGTCAACTGGAGTACGAGGTAGGGTGCATCATTGATTCACGGCGGGTGCGCCGGAGACTTCAGTACCTTATTCATTGGAAGGGATATTCCGTTGAGGATCGGTCATGGGTTCAGGCCAGTTCGGTGCACGCTGATCGACTGGTTCGGGCTTTTCATGCCAGATACCCTGAGAAACCTGGGGGTCCAGTGGCCCCACATTAAGAGGGGGGTACTGTCATGGTGGGGACATGGTTAATGTCCTGCTTTCTCAGGGTTAGTTTTGCTAGCCTCCCTTTGGATCTGGGAGGGGTATTTATACTCACTCCAGACTAGGATTCCCTGTCAGCTATACTGATATTCTGGCTGTGTGTCTGACCCCTGGTGTGCTTGTATACTGCATTGCTTGTTTGATTCCCGTGTATGACCCGGTCTGTCCCCTCACTCTGTTCTCTGTCTCACGTTTTTGTACTATTGTCTTCTTCGGTTCTGACCTCCTGGTTTGGCTATCGTTACTCCGTTACTGTTTGCCCCTATTGTACCGTCTATTGCCCATTCTGGTTTTCTGATCTATTGCTACATCCTGACTATTCACTCTGTCTAACCCTTTGGTACTGTCATGCTATCTCGTGCTTTGACCTCGGCTTGATCTGGTTTACGTCCCTGTCTATGCCCCCTGGTAACTTGTCCCGTAGTTACCTTTCTAGGAGTTTTCCTCAGCGCCTAGCTCTGTGGAGCTTAGGCCACACCCCCAGCAGTCACCTGCTTCAGGTCCTGTTAGTCTGAAGCACGCATCTTCACCGCTACTGCCCCGCTCCACAGGTATTCTTGAGCACAGTTTTTGTACTCAGGACACGCGCACTGGCTCAGTGAGCAAGTGCAGTGCGGTGTTCCTGACACCAGACATGGGAGCTTACTGAGCTACCACAAGGAAAAAGAGCGATCGGCTGTAAGTGGGTCATCAAAAACAAATATGATTCAGAAGGTACAGTTCAACGGTTTAAGGCAAGATTGGTTGCAAAACGGTACTCTCAAAAGTATGGTAAAGATTATGATGCTACATTTTCTCCAGTTGCAAAGCAAACCACATTCAGAACTTTAATGTCTGTAGCTGCAGTTCAACAGATGACAGTGAGACATCTGCCCTACTCAAAGTTGGAAGGAGAAGATGATCTGCTACCCAGCAATGAGAGTTACAGACAAGCAGTGGGGGGTGCTTCTGTACATACAGTTGTGGCCAAAAGTATTGACACCCCTGCAATTCTGTCAAATAATATTCAGTTTCTTCCTGAAAATGATTGCAAACACAAATTCTTCAGTATTATTATCTTCATTTGTCTTAAATGAAAAAACACAAAAAAGAATGAAGCAAAAAGCAAAACATTGATCATTTCACACAAAACTCCAAAAATGGGCCAGACAAAAGTATTGGCACCCTCAGTCAAATACTTGGTTGCACAATCTTTAGCCAAAATAACTGCGACCAACCGCTTCCGGTAACCATCAATGAGTTTCTTACAATGGTCTGCTGGAATTTTAGACCATTCTTCTTTGGCAAACTGCTCCAGGTCCCTGATATTTGAAGGGTGCCTTCTCCAAACTGCCATTTTTAAATCTCTCCACAGGTGTTCTATGAGTCTGGACTCATTGCTGGCCACCTTACAAGTCTCCAGTGCTTTCTCTCAAACCATATTCTAGTGCTTTTTGAAGTGTGTTTTGGGTCATTGTCCTGCTGGAAGACCCATGACCTCTGAGGGAGACCCAGCTTTCTCACACTGGGCCCTACATTATGCTGCAAAATTTGTAGGTAGTCTTCAGACTTCATAATGCCATGCACATGGTCAAGCAGTCCAGTGCCAGAGGCACCAAAGCAACCCCAAGACATCAGGGAACCTCGGCCATGTTTGACTGTAGGGACCGTGTTCTTTTCTTTGAATGCCTCTTTTTTTCTCCTGTAAACTCTATGTTGATGCCTTTGCCCAAAAAGCTCTACTTTTGTCTCATCTGACCAGAGAACATTCTTCCAAAACGTTTTAGGCTTTTTCAGGTAAGTTTTGGCAAACTCCAGCCTGGCTTTTTTATGTCTCGGGGTAAAAAGTGGGGTCTTCCTGGGTCTCCTACCATACAGTCCCTTTTCATTCAGACGCCGACGGATAGTACGGGTCTTGCGTTGAAATCTCTTGTCAATTTTTCTTTTCCGTCCACATCTAGGGAGGATAGCCACAGTGCCAGGGGCTTTAAACTTCTTGATGACACTGCGCACGGTAGACACAGGAACATTCAGGTCTTTGGAGATGGACTTGTAGCCTTGAGATTGCTCATGCTTCCTCACAATTTAGTTTCTCAAGTCCTCAGACAGTTCTTTGGTCTTCTTTCTTTTCTCCATGCTCAATGTGGTACACACAAGGACACAGGACAGAGGTTGAGTCAACTTTAATCCATGTCAACTGGCTGCAAGTGTGATTTATTTATTGCCAACACCTGTTAGGTGCCACAGGTAAGTTACAGGTGCTGTTATTTACACAAATTAGAGAAGCATCACATGATTTTTCGAACAGTGCCAATACTTTTGTCCACCCTCTTTTTTACGTTTGGTGTGGAATTATATCCAATTTGGCTTTAGGACAATTTTTTTTGTTTTTTCATTTAAGACAAATTAAATGAAGATAATAATACCAAAGAATTTGTGTTTGCAATCATTTTCAGGAAGAAACTGAGTATTATCTGACAGAATTGCAGGGGTGTCAATACTTTTGGCCACAACTGTAGCAACCACAACTCGTCCAGATATCACAGCCACAGTTGGAATTCTCTGCCGACACGTAAGCAAGCCATGCCAAAGAGACTAGAATGCAATTAAAAGAATTCTTCAATATCTTAAAAGAAGCTCAAAGGCTAAATCTTAAGATATCTGCATCAGGAGATCTCACTCTCAGGGGTTATGTGGATGCAGATTGTTCTGGAGATTCAAGTGATCAGAAATCAACAAGTGGTTACTTGTCCAAGTTAGGAAAAATTCAATTTCTTGGTCCAGCAGAAAAAATTGTCAGTCGCATTATCTTCTACAGAAGCAGAATATATGTCTGCTGCTTATGCAAGTCAAGAAGTAATTTGGTTAAAACAACTTTTGGAACATTTCGGCAAGCCATTAGCCAACCAACAGTTATCTATGAGGACAACCAAGGATGCATTAAACTTGCCAGTGAGAAGATTAGTGCAAGGACTAAGCACATAGATGTAAAACATCACCTCTTACGTGACTTAGTGGAACGTGGTGTACTCGAGTTTGTTTATTGCGAGTCTGACAAGATGATAGCTGATGGTATGATAAAGCCATTATCAAGAGTCAAGTTTGTGGACTTCAGAACCGCAATGGGACTAGCAAGTTAAGTAGTTGTTGAGTGGGGGTGTTGGAATATGTTTGGTGCAACAACTTCATTCCGATCTATGAGTGCTTAGTTGCCAGATTTTTATGCTGCTCATAAAGTTAGAACAAAAAAAACAAAAAAACTCCCCGAGGCTCACACAGTCACACAGGGAGAGCAGAGCATGTGACTATTTCCTGTTTTCCTGTGTCTGTGTATGAGAGAAGCAGCCTGCTGTAGATGCTGAACAGATAGAGACACACAAAAGATTTATTCCTGATCTATTAAGTTTATCATATATTGTTCCTGAATAAAGAAGCTCGATTGTCACATGCGTGGAGAGTACCCTGCATAATCCGCTGCCAACACATTAATATATGTTGGCACAATAGGGCATTAATGTTTTATAGTGGCACAAGGGGGCATTAATAATGGCAGCTCAAGGAGGCGCTAATAATGTATATAGTGACTCAAGCAAATTTTTCTCTTTTTTTCTTTTTACAGTGCTTTAAAAAACAGGCAGGGCCGGCATTAAGGGAGAATTGAGCAATTGCCCAGGACTCCCACCACTTTGGGAGCCCCCAGCATCTACAGCAGTGGCTACAATGATAACAGCTTTCAGATGTGGAAACTGCTTCAGGACATTTGGTGACGTCACATTCATGTGACCAGTCATTTGACCGTGATGTTACCACAGCTCTTGTTCCCTGCAGGACTTAAGGACCTTTGGTGATATTATGAACATGTGACCGGTTATGTGACCATTATATCACCACAGGTCCTACACTCAAAGTCGGAAGAATTGAAGAGGAGATAGACTGGTGGCTATTTTTTGCTTGTGTGTCTGTCTTTGTATCTATAGGTGTATGTCTGTCTTTGTATCTATGTGTGTGTGGCTGTGTCTATGGCTGTGTGTCTCTGTCTGTCTTTGCATTTGTGTGTGTGTCTTTCTGTCTTTGTACCTATGTTTATGTGTATGTCTCTGTCTGCGTGTCTTTATATCTGTGCCCCTGTCTCTGTATCTATGTTTATGTGTGTGTCTATCTTTGTATATGTGTGTGTGTGTCCCTGTGTGTCTGTTTCTATTGCAACAAAATTCTACTTACGTGGGAGCGTCACAGGAACAGTTTCTATTTAAAATTACGGCTGGTTTATTGCAGTCCTCAAACCACATCACAGGAAAAGTCAAATACAGCCCTTGTCCGGCACAAAGTGAAATATAGCTGCTCATAATCAACGTGTCATGATTGATTAATCCCTCCTAGTCCTATACAGCTCTGGCAAAAATAAAGAGACCACTGCAAAATTTTCATTTTGTCTGATTTATATATATTTGAGTAAAATGTAAATTGCCCTTTTATTCTATAAACTACTGACAACATGTCTTTGAATTTCCAAGCACTACATTTTGTATTTATTTTTAGGAAATGAGAAATGGAAAAAAAAAAAAAAATGCAGTGCTTGCAGACCTCAAATAATGATAAGAAAACAAGTTCATAATCATTTACAAACAACAATACTAATGTTTCAACTCAGGAAGAGTTCAGAAATCA
Source organism: Dendrobates tinctorius (assembly GCF_039654945.1). NCBI lineage: Eukaryota > Metazoa > Chordata > Amphibia > Anura > Dendrobatidae > Dendrobates > Dendrobates tinctorius. Next base: position 73,340,791 of record NW_027361676.1, read on the forward strand.
ATATTTTGCGGAATAACCATGATTTTTAATCACAGCTTTCATGCGTCTTGGCATGCTTTTCACCAGTCTTTCACACTGCTTTTGGGTGATCTTATGCCACTCCTTGTACAAAAATGTAATCAGTTCTTTGTTTGATGGCTTGTGACTATCCATCTTCCTCTTGTTTACATTCCAGAGGTTTTCATTGGGGTTCAGGTCTGGAGATTGGGCTGCCCATGACAGGGATTTGATGTGATGCTCCTTCATCCACACATTGATTGACCTAGCTGTGTGGCATGGCGCATTGTCCTGCTGGAAAAACCTGTCCTCACAGTTGGTGAACATTGCCTGAGATGAAGAAATCAACTGGTTTTCCAGCATAACATTGTATGTGGCTTGATTCATATGTCCTTCGCAAAGATTAACCTGCCCAATTCCAGCCTTGCTGAAGCATCCCCAGATCATCACCGATCCACCACCAAATTTCACAATGGGTGCAAGACACTGTGGCTTGTATGCCTCTCCAGGTCTCAGTCTAACCATTAGACGACCAGGTGTTGGGCAAAGCTGAAAATTAGACACATCAGAGAAGATTACCTTAATCCAGTCCGCTATGGTCCAATCCTTATGGTATTTGGCAAATTTCAGCCTGGCTCTCCTTTGCTTCTCATTAATGAAAGGCTTTTTTTTAGCTTTACATGACTTGAGCCCTGCCTCTAGGAGCCGGTTACGAACTGTTCTTGCCGTGCACTTCACCCCAGCTGCCATTTGTCATTCCTTTTGTAGGTCACTTGATGTCATCCTGCAGTTGCTGAGTGACATTCAAATAAGATGACAATCATCCTGGTCAGTGGAGAGTCGTTTTCGCCCTCTGCCGGTCTGTAGCTTTCTTGTCCCCAATGTCTGCTGCTTGACCTTCTTGTAATAGACTGCCGTCATAGAAATTTTAAGGATGGAGGCAACATGACGGTTACTGTATCCCTCTGCTAGTAAAGCCAGAATTGAGCCATTCTTTTTCTCACTCAAGACTTTACTTTTCAACTCCTTTGGCATGGTTAAAATTTATTTTTTCATTCCTATTACTTTTGGGATATTACTAGCCCTTGTTTTGACATCCAGCTTGTCCTACTGCAAGAGGATTGTGAACACCACAGCAGTGTTATTTTATCCTTTCCTTCGTTAAATAAGATTTGGTTCAGGTGATCACCTAATCAGAAGCACATTAAGTAGAATGAGGTGTACTCTGGTTGGAATTCATCTGACACCGGAATGGAATGGCTGTCAGACTTGTAGAGAAGCTGGTTTTTATAAAACAGTGCAGTGGTCTCTTAATTTTTGCCAGAGCTGTATGTACTAAAGCATTACTCCAGGTTTGTCTCCCACACACCAGATGTCCTACAGCCTCCTTACACTATGTTTTTGTGTGGGTCTCGGTCTGTATTTAAATCTATGTTTTTGTGTGTGTGTCTGTCGGTCTTTGTATCTGTGTCCATGGGTGTCTCTGTCTTTGTGTTTGTGTGTGTTTGTGTGGTTGAGTCAAGAATATATGGGCTCCTGGTGGTATATATTAGTGAGGACATCAGAATATGTATGGGTTCTTGATAGGTAGCATTGTAGACTTCAGAAATTATGTATGGGCTCCTGGTAGGTATATACTAGTATACTAGTGAAGATATCTGAGAGTGTATAAGCTCCTGGAGGTATATACTAATGATGAAATCAGAATGTATGGGCTCCTTGAAGATATATTGTGCCTTGCCACAATTCTGTCTCTAAGCTCCTTGGCCAGTTCCTTTGACCTCATGATTCTCATTTGGTCTGACATGCACTGTGAGCTGTGAGGTCTTCTATAGACAGGTGTTTGCATTTACAAACCAAGTCCTATCAGTTTAATTAAACACAGCTGGACTCCAATGAAGGCGTAGATCCATCTCATGGAGGATCACAAGGAAATGGACAGCATGTTACTTATGTGAGTGTCTGCGCAAAGGGTCTGACTGCTTATGCCATGTGATATTTCAGTTTTTTTTTTAATATATTTGCAAAAATTTCTCCGTTTCTATTTTTTTTCAGTCAAAATGGGGTGCATAGTGTACATTAATGATAAAAAAAAATGAACGTTTTTGAATTTACCAAATGGCTGCAATGAAACAAAGAGTGAAAAATTTAAAGGGGTCTGAATACTTTCTGTACGCACTGTATACATATATGTCTGTGCTCTTTGTATGCATGTGCCTGTATGAAGGTGCTCTGTGTAAACACATGTCTATATATGTATTTATGTGCACTGTGCATGTTTCTACGTATATGTCTATATATACAGTGTGGAAAGAAGTATTTAGTCAGCCACCAATTGTGCAAGTTCTCCCACTTAAAAAGCAGAGAGAGGCCTGTAATTGACATCATAGGTAGACCACAACTATGAGAGTCAAAATGAGTAAACAAATACAGAAAATCACATTGTCAGTTTCGACAAGATTTATTTTGCAAATTATGGTGGAAAATAAGTATTTGGTCACCTAAAAACATGCAATATTTCTGGCTCTCACAGACCTGTAACTTCTCCTTTAAGAGGCCCCTCTGTCCTCCACTCATTACCTGCAGTAACGGCACCTGTTTGAACTTGTTATCAGTATAAAAGACACCTATCCAAAACCTCGAACAGTCACACTCCAAACTCCATTATGGTGAAGACCAAAGAGCTGTCGAAGGACACCAGAAACAAATTTGTAGCTGTTGTGAATTCGCTTTCTGGCCTACCTCTGGTTACTACTGAAGGTAGTGGAGCTGGTCAAATTGACAGAGGGGTTGCGAGTTCTCTTTCTGGGCTCCCTCTGGTGGATACTGGAGGTAATGGAGCTCATCTGATTAACAGAGGCTTGCTGCCTGATAATGAGGACGACGATTGGAGATCTAGGGTTTCAGACTGGATTTAAGACATCCGACTCCCTCTATCCCTGCTGGTGATTTTTACCTGCCTCCTGAGGTCTTAGTTTCCAGCTCAGTCCCTGCATGCTCAGCTAAGTGTTCTTTTGCTATTCTGTTCACATTTGATCTGGTTTTGTCTTTCAGTTTTGTGTGGGTCACCCAGCTCCGGCTGGGGATGTGCTGAATCACCATCCATATGATACTGCTTGTGCCAGTTTGTTTTTGTCCCTTATTAGATTGGCCTCTTTTTGCTCTGCTTTCAGAATATACCAGAGTGCTGATATAGTGGGTGAAGTCGTGCGACTTCAGTATTTTTGCATCAGACGTGTTGGCCTTTTTTTTGCAGGGTTTTTTGCGTGACTGCAGACAGTGTCTTTCCTTTCCTGTCCTGTCTAGTCAGTGTGGGCCCCATCGTTTGCTCAGTCTATTTTCCTGCCTGCGTTTGTGTTTTCATCTTGTCTCACCGACAATATATGTTTGGGGGCTATCTATTCCTTTGGCGTCTGCTCTGGGCAGAATAGATTTAACCTTTCTTGCTTTAGGCTTAGTTAGCTCTCCGGCTGTGCCGAGGCGTCTAGGATCATCGTAGGCACGCTCCACGGCTACTGCTAGTTGTGTGGATAGGATCATGGGTCTGCAATCCGTTTAGTTACCAACCTCTCTGGTTTTCTGTGGCTTAGCTTGGGCTTGCTCTCCTCCTCGGTGACCAAATCATAACATGTAGCCCTGCACCAGGCTGGGAAGACTGAATCTGCAATATGCAAGCAGCTTGGTGCAATGAAATCAACTGTGGGAGCAATAAGAAAATGGAAGACATACAAGACCATTGATAATCTCCCTTGATCTGGGGCTCCACGTAAGATCTCACCCTATGGGGTCAAAATGCTCACAATAATAGTGAGCAAAAATCCCAGAACCACACAGGGGAACCTAGTGAATGAGCTGCATAGAGCTGGGACCACCGTAACAAAGGCTACCATGAGTAACACACTACTTTGCCAGGGACTCAGATCCTGCAGTGCCAGACATGTCCCTCTGCTTAAGCCAGTACATGTCCGGGCCCCTCTGAAGTTTGCTATAGAGCATGTGGATTATCCATAAGAGGATTGGGAGAATGTCATATGGTCTGATGAACAAAAAGTAGAACTGTTTGGTAGAAACAAATCTTGTTGTGTTTGGAGGAGACAGAATGCGGAGTTTCATCCAAAGAACACCATACCTACTGTGAAGCATGGGGGTGGCAACATCATGCTTTGGGGATGTTTCTCTGCAAAAGGACCAGGATTACTGATCTGTGTACATGAAAGTATGGATGGGGCCATGTATCATGAGATTTTGAGTGCAAACCTCCTTCCATCAGCAAATGCATTGAAGATGAAATGTGGATGGGTCTATCAGCATGATAATGATCCCAAGCACACTGCCAAGATGAGGAGTGGCTTCGTAAGAAGCATATGAAAGTGCTGGAGTGGCCTAGTCAGTCTCCAGATCTCAAACCCATAGAAAATCTTTGGAGGGATTTGAAAATCCATGTTACCCAGCGACAGGCCCAAAACATCACTGCTCTAGAGGAGATCTGCATGGAGGAATGGGCCAACATACCACCAACAGTGTGTGCCAACCTTGTGAAGACTTACAGAAAACGTTTGACCTCTGTCATTGCCAACAAAGCATATATAACATATTGAGATGAACCTTTGTTAATGACCAAATACTTATTTTCCACCATAATTTGCAAAATAAATCTTGCCAATCAGACAAGGTGATTTTCTCATTTTGACTCATAGTTGTGGTCTACCTATGATGTCAATTACAGGCCTCTCTCTGCTATTTAAGTGGGAGAACTTGCACAATTGGTGGCTGACTAAATACTTTTCTCCCCACCGTACATGTAAATTAGATCTCCTCTGAGGAGTCTTTTTTCTAAGCTAAATAAGCCCAACTTTTCCAAACTCATAATATGGGAAGCCTTCCATCCCCTGTAATAATCTAGTTGCCCGTCTTTGAACTGACTATCTTCTGAATATCCTTTTTAAAATGTGGAGCCCAAAACTGGATCCCATATTCTAGATGTGGCCTCACCAGTGATTTATAGAGGGGTAACAAGATGTTGGGATTGCGGGATTTTCTCTGTCTTTTTATACTGTACATCATAAAATCTTGTTTGCTTTTTGCGGCGGCTGTTGCTTATCGGGGAACAGAAATTGTTTTCGACAGCACTTCGCCAGGTGTAGACTGCAGATGTGTTATTGATAACATGATATGGATAGGGACAGATTAGTCTACTGGTTATCATTCTGCTCCCATCATTCTTTATCAACCTATGTAAAAAGGCTGGTAAACAGCACCAGACAACTTCCATATTGTCAATTGTGCTAGTTTAACAGTCTGAACTCGGCGCATATAAATGCAACCTAAGGGTACCGTTACACTAAGCGATGCACCAGCGATCCCGACAACGATATGGATCGCTGGTGCATCGCTAAGTGGTCGCTAGTGAGTTGCCACACAGGCAGATCTCACCAGCGACATAGCAGCGGTCGGGGCTCGCTACTTACCTGTCAGACGCGGCGATCCTGACGTCCTCCCGCCCGCGTCCACGCGTCGCTCGTCGGCGCCACAGGAAGCCCAGCAGGAAGCGGCCGACGAGAAATGGTGCAGGACGTTCTCGCGCGATTAGCGACAGACAGCGGGGGATCCGGTCGGAGGTAAGTATCAGACATAGCGATATCACTAGCAATATCGCTGCTACGTCACAAAACCTGTGACGCTTCAGCGATATTGCTAGCGATCTCGCTGTGTGTAACGGGGGCTTAAATGTTTGAGTGTGACAATGCAATATATTAGCATTTAGGTCACCACAACTTTTGCCTAGGGCCCCACTTTGTCTAAAACCGGCCCTGCATACAGCTTAACTAATTTTATATTTTGATAGATTAGACTTTTATGAACACAGATACCAAATGTTTTGATTTTTATTAGTTTTGTTTATGTTTAACTGGGGAAAAGGGAGTGATTTAAATTGTAATATTTTATATATTCTTTTTATTTTTTTGTTTAAACCTTTAATTTTTTTTACATAAGTTTTTTTGTCCCTTTAGGGGACATGAACTTGTGATCGTTTGATTGCGTGTACTATACATGACTTAGACACTGGGTTCAAATCCCATCAAGGACAACATCTGCAAGGAGTTTGTATGTTCTTCCCGTGTTTGTGTATTTAATCCGGGTTCCCCGGTTTCCTCCCACACTCCAAAGACATACTGACAGGGAAATGTAGAGTGTGAGCCCCAATGGGGACAACGATGTCTGTAAAGCAGAACATGCAGCAGTCTTTTACTGTAATTTGACAGAACCCAATGGTGATCACAACAAGTCAACAAAGTCCATTGGGCGCTGTTCATCACGTGATGGATCTGTCAGTTTGAAATCTGTTTTTTTGCTCCTATGGTAAAAAGGTAACGTGGATTTCATACTGAATAAGTAAAAAAACCTAACATTAAAGCTCATTTTGATGCGGATAAGTTTTAGCTTCATTGATAACAGTAATGGTTCAATAATGGTGCGTGGTTACTGTACTAGCACGGTAAATGGCACATTATCCCACATAAACCGGTAATTATTTTTTGTGATAATGCAATTTCTTTCATCTTACTGCCTTTGGAATTTCATATTTGTATTTCAGCTGAATATATTCTCCACCGTCTATCAAATCACATCTTAAACAAATTTGGATAAAAATTATATCAAATGTAAACTGACTTCACTGTATTCTCTACAGATATTTCACGATAAAATTAGATTATGGGGATTAGAAAAATGGGTTCATAGTCCTAGAAAAAAAAAAAAAGAACCTGGCAGGTTTTTATTTTTAGAAAAGATATTGCACCTAGCAAGCCGCGGTGAGATAAAAACAGTCCGTACAGGACAGATAACATTTTACAAAATTACTTGATTTTTTATGTAAAGTGAAAACCAAAATTTGTATATAGAAGCTACTAGCCTGACAAACAAAATACTGCATTTGTCAACCATCCTATAGATATAGAACATTTTGACTCCTACCGTCCTAATGGCTGTTGGTATCCCCGATTCATCGACAGGTCCAATCCCTGTATAGTGTGGTGCTTTAATAACGGTGACTTTTTTCTCTTCTTCTGAGGTCCTGCAGATTGGTATAGTGCTGCTGCTCCGGATCACATCTGACTGGTACTGGGAGAATGACTCTGTAGAGTCTACATCACAATGGAAAACGTAGATTTTATTTCATTTTCATTGACAAGGTTATCATATAAGACTATTCCAGAGAATGTTTAAGCCATAGACAATGCAAGCTCACATCCTAGCTTGCATTGTAACAATTTTAAATGGCAAAAATGTCCCTTTTATGGTTTAATGGGCAAGCAATCCAGTTTTTTAAAATATATATATCAGCAGAGTATATGAAGTAAACAACCAACAGCAATAAATAATGATATACCATACAATCCCGTAGCTAGGAACGGGTATGATTCAGAAGGAATAAGGGCACCTGGAAAAGTACAGACTGACCCCTAAAAAAGCAACATGGACTGTTATAAAATCCTACAGTAATCCCACTGCTTGGCATTGTTAAAACTTTCCACAAAGCCTCAGAGCCAGAGTCCACGTTAATTATATCTGGTCAATCTCCTGTAACATTTCTGCACCAAAATACAAAATAATCTCCTCCGATTGCATTTTTGCTGTGTTTTTTAACGTATTTTTGGTGCAGACCTGAAGCAGTATTTTTTGTGATTTTTAGTGCAGAATTACTGGTATCCTACACTTAAAAGTGCAATTGTGTTTTTTAACATGCATTAATTTTCTGGCTTCATATAGAAGCCTAATGAAAAATGTTGCCTATTTTTTTGCACAAAAATAAACGCAGCGCTTATGCTATGCAAGAACATGGCCTAAAAGAGCATTTTACTTTGTTCTGTACCATTATGAACACAGCAAAAAAAAAAAAAAAAGAAATTTGGCATTCTCCAAAGGGGACAGAATTACACCAGTATTTCACCCTTAGAACTATTACTTTTGTAAGTAAAAAAACTCCAAAACAAACCCCCATAAATTACCACGCTCGGTGTATGGAGCTGTGTAGCTCTCTGTGCATCACTGAAAATTCTCCTGCCCTGTCCACAGGGCCAATCTGTGGTAACACATTGTGACGGAGTCACTGGTGTGTCGTACATGAGGGGAGTTGCGTGTCACAATAATATTGCTTTCCTGCGTGATGTGAAAGCCATAAGTGTTTTCTCCAGCATGATATGTGCTGAGAACAATCCAGTCGCTATATAGGCCGGGCTTTCATGGTGGGTAGGTCAGAGATGGGTGGGACGCCTACCCACCATATCTCCACCTCCAGGGTGTGGCTGGAGGGAGTTAAATGTCCAGCCAGTTTTTTTTCTCTCTCTGTGTTGTGTGGAGGAAGGAAGTCTCCATACTGAAGCTCCTGTGAGAGCTACCATAGGAGTTATCCCAGAAGTACTGGGCATGACTGTGTATGAACTTTTTACTTTCTATTGAGCCACAAAGGCTGTTTTCTGTTACCAGTTCGGGATCCTGGTTTATGAGGCAATAAACCAACCAGAGTCTTTAACCAAACATGTTGCCTGTGGTTCCCTCGAGGAGCAGCTAAGCATGTCAACCCCTCACAACATACATAAATGTGATCAGAACTATTGCCGTTCCAGACTAGCCCTGCCATGTGGTTTCCCATTCGTTTAGTTTATCACCTAAGCCTTGCAGTCTCTTATTTTAAGTCTTTCATTGAGAAGTGCCAATTTTATCTACCTGAATCACTGTAAAAATTCCCGCCATCAGAATACATGATAGAAGTGAGAAGTTAATGGAATCCTATTGAGAAGCAGGAGCATGTTTTTATTTTCTGTCAGGAAGACGTTGCGGCCGGGTGCAGACAGTGAGTTGGATAAACTTGTACATTGGACAGAACACATGAGAGATTATGAAATAACGCTTGCGTTACTCTGCACACTGACAGACATCAAGCGTCGCTGGCGCAGCTAATATCATACCCACCAGAGATGTTAGCATGCTTTTACTACGTTTCTAGAGCCATGACACCGAATCTTTTTTCTTGCCGATCCTTAATGAGTAAAGATTTCCCATGATTCATTACCCTACACGGTCATACAACATCCTCCAGCACCACAATGGGACATTTCATTTTTTTAGCTCGTGAGTATAAAAGGTTATACAAATTAGGGTGGGCCCTGGAGGCCAGTGAAAAGCAACGTCAAGAACAATAAGTGTTTCAAATAGGGCACGCAGAAGGCAATTGTCTGATTTTGGCAGAATATCAGAGGTCTCTTTTGTTTCAGAATCTCCTCTTTGTAGCTATGCTGAAATTATCCACATTCCTGCTGTAACACACAGGACATATTCACACAGGAGCAGCCTCCTGACGCACCTCTTTACACCCATCCACCCTATTGTTACACTGGTAATTGCACTCACTAATTCTCATTAATCTTTAAGATGATATCAAATCACTAAGAATATAATTATGGCTTTAAAAAAAGCTTAGCAGGTGATGAACCTGCACCAAGAAAGACTGTTCAAGGAAGACACCACATTTTTTTTTTTTAATTTATCCACCTCGTGTCTTAATTAGAAAGTAGTGGTAAACTTGTAAACCAGACTACATATAAGGTTTAATGAGGGCAGTGCCATTTTGAGCCAGTTACTTAAAGTCTCAGTGCTCCTGTAACAGTTTAGTGAATGTAAAAAGCTCCAGAGGCTTGCCCCAAAACTATAACTCCTAGCTTACTGTCTTTGCTGTTGCTGCATATTCCCGGGATGGATGTGGGATGCCAATAATGTCTGTAAAGTGCTGTGGAATTAATGGCGCTATATAAATGAGTAAAATAAATAAATTTAAACATTTGGTGCAAAAGAATTCAAGTTCAAGAATCTTTCTTCCCTGTCCAACCATGTGGCTATATTGGGCTATCAAAAAATACTCTAATCTGCCACTTGCAGAGTTGTGAATGCTGACAACACAAGAGAAAAGTGTACTTCTGAGTGGGTCGCCCCGTCTCAGAGCTGTGGGGTACTCGGTACCGGGCTGGGGTCAGGGGGATGTGGTGTCACAGCGGCGGTGACCCGGTCCGTGGCCCTAGGCGCCCAAATCAATGGTGGTTTGTGATATAGTTTATGTGATAGTTTGTGACGCCACCCGTGGTGTTTGGCAAGCAAGATAAGCCAACGCTGCGTGCAGATCCTCTGGGGCTGATGGTGTGTTGCAGCATAGATGGTGTAGCTCCCCACAGGTGAAGCTGTAACCCCAAGGCAGTGTATAGGCGCAGGCGGTGTGAGGAATGCTGGTACTCAGATGTAGCGGTGCTGACGGTGTTAGCGCACAAAGGAATGGAGGACACCAGGGCTTGTAGTTCCCAAAGCTTTACTCACAGTCCGTGGTACACACTGGTGCCTGCTTCCGTGCCGTGTCCTCCAGGGGAGAGACTCAATCAACCTCCCGGGCAGATCAGGGTTCTCCTCTCCAACACTCCGCCAACATGTACCTTTTCTGAACGACTCCTCTATTGCGCCTTTTAGTGTGAAGAGCTCCAGTACCGTGGTACTCTGAAGTTCCTCCTGTCAGATGTTCCTAACAACTCTCCTTGTATGGCAGACAGCTGTAGCCTACTTCGGGGACTCCCTTTATCCCGAGTCCCGACTCTCTATACAGATGCTGCTGTGCCCCAAGTCTTAGATGGGAGTAATGCATTTACAGCCAACTACTCCACCGGTGTCTGCTGCAGAACCATAAGTGTCCATACAACCTCGGGGACCAGGCCCCGGCTTTGCGCTGAGAACCTATAGGCAGGGTTCCTCTTCCAACCCACAACTCCTCTCTGTTCTCCTACTCCTTCGTTCCGCGCTGTTCTTTCTCTCTCCTATGGAAGCTTAGGTTGCAGTTCTACGTCTTTCTCCTTACTCTCCTTTCCCGTGCCAGCTGGCTCAGATCACTGAGGCAGCTGCAGCACTCCTTCCTCCATCCCTTTTTCCAGGGATCCCCACTCCTCTTGGAGTGTCCTACTACTCCGCCGACCTTCTGTCAGACTGACTTAGACTGAACTCCAATTCTACGCTTTCCCACTCTTTTATATCTAACTCCACCCACCTCCCAGCACATCTCGAGTTACGAAGCAAGGACCCACAAAAGGTGCTCTGCTACCCCTCTAAGCATGGAGCCGCAATATGGTCCTGCTGAACTATCCTGTGTGTGGGGTGCAGGTGTTGGAGTGTGGAAAGGAGTTTCCAACTTACCTAGGTGGTGGGGCACTACACCTTAGGAGAAGGTGCAGTACCTCGGTGGCGACTGAGCCTCAGGGGTGCCACATGAGCCTCAGGTGTCACCACACTATGGCGTCACAAGAATATTTTTGAAATAAAGATATGCAAGTAAAAGTTCCTGCATGTGCAGAGAGGGAAGTGTTCCCAGGTTACCTCCTTTAAAGGGAACCAGTTATGTTTTACATCTAACATCCATGTTCTTCAGCCTTTTACTACATTACTAAGAAGCCCACTATATCCCCAGTTAGCTCCATATACCTTTAAAAAATAAATGCAAAAATTGAAGTTGTCCAGCGCTGCATTCTATTGATCACCGAGTGATCCTATGGACGTCTCCAGTCTGTGCCTTGCGTCCCATCTCTGCCTTATGACGCCGCCCCTCACATGAACGTTGTCTACTACTTCATTAACACAGTCGTCAAAGCCACCCGCATGTTTTCAGGCTGTGTATCTGGAAATGTGTAGTGCAGCTCATTAGAATGCAGTGCTGGATAACATGCAAGCTTTTTTATTTAATGTATATGCCGCTACATGGGTGATATAGTGGGCTGGTAAGTAATTAAAAAGTTTGGTGGTAACAGATTATATAAGATCTGATGGTAAGATCCCTTCAGAGGGAAGGTCTGTTTTTTTTTGGCAAATTCACAAATAAAACATACGTTCTGCATAGATCAGTGTTTCCCCAAACTCCAGTCCTCACGGCCCCCCAACAGGTCATGTTTTCAGGATTTCCGCAGTGTTACACTTGTGAGAGCATTCCTGATGTCTTGATGATACAGCCATCACCTGTGCAATACTAAGGAAACCCTGAAAACATGACCTGTTGGTGGCCGTGAGGACTTGAGTTTTTGACTTTGGTATATATGGAGGGTGAGTTCTTTCTGGTGAATCCAGTACCTGATATTATGTGAAATCTTTCTACAAACACACTGGACAGCAAGCTAACTATTCTACAATTCTTACATGGACAGTCAGGGCTTGCTTCCTAATATATCCGAGCCTTAAGAACCCACTAACAAACCAGCATGCTGCCAGTAGGACCAGCAGTGTTATGACATGAACAGTTGCGCGGTGTAGTGCCTGGTGCTGTGCTGTATGGGGAACCACCAGGTAAGCCATCTATTTCTATCTACACTTTTATGAGTTATCCCCAGGATATTACACCTGGGTGCGGTGATCTGCACAAATATAATATAAAGGTAAGTCAAAGAGACTATAATAAAGTCTACTGCAGAAAACATAGCACTGAGCAAACTTTTGGTCAAATTACATATAGCATTCTACTGATTTTGTGAGCGATGAACGATAAAGGCCATGTGCACTTTAGAAATTAGGTTTTTCATTGTTCTAATGCATAAAAAAGATTGTGCAAATCTTCTTGTCTTAAAGATGGGTCGCCCTCCCAGGGCTGCGGGGTACTCGGTACCGGGCCGCGTGTCAGGGGGATGTGTCACAGCAGCGGTGACCCGGACCGTGGCCCTGGGCGCCCAAGTCAATGGCGGAATGTAGTTGTAGTTAATGGAATGAAATAGTTCGTGACGCCACCTGTGGTGCTCGGCAAGGGAGGTGTTGAGCAGACGCTGCAGACAGCTCCACTGGGACAGATGGTGTGGTGCAGCAGTGATGGTATAGCCCTCCACAGGCAGGGCTAGTTGTAATGATTGTGGAAAGGCGCAGGCAGCGTAAAGGATGATACCCAGATGTAGTGGTGCTGAGCGGGTTGGCGCAAGAAAGAATGGAGAACACCAAGGCCTGCAGTTCCAAAGCTTTACTCACAGTCTGTGGTACACAAGGGTGCCTGCCTCCTGGCCGTGTCCTCCGGGTCAGAGACTCAGCCAACCTCCAGGCCAGATGGGAAGCTCTTCTCCAACACTCCGCCAACATGTACCTTTGATGAACGACTCCTCTATTGCGCCTTAAGGTGTGAAGATCTCCAGTACCGTGGTACTCTGGAGTTCCTCCTGTCAGATGTTCCTAAGAATTCTACTCGTATGGCAGACAGCTGTAGCCTCTCTCGGGGACTCCTTTCACTGGAGTCCTGGCTCTCTATTCAATTGCTGTTGTGCCCCAAGTCTTAGTTGGGAGTAGTGCATTTACAGCAAACTTCTCCACCGGTGTCTGCTGCAGAACGATAAGTGTCCATACAACCTCGGGGACCGGGCCCCGGCCTTGCGCTGAGAACCTATAGGCAGGTTTCCTCTTCCAACCCATGTCTCCTCTCTGTTCTCCTACTCCTTTGTTCCGTACTGATCCTTCTCTCTCTTATGGAAGCTTAGGTTGCAGTTCTACGTCTTTCTCCTTCTGTTCCGTTCCCGTGCCAGCTGGCTCAGATCACTGAGGCAGCTGCAGCACTCCTTCTCAGACCCGTCCTCAGACTCTCCTGACTGACTGTCCTACTGACTGACCTCCTGTCAGATTCTCTGTAATTCTAAACCTTCCCACTTTTGTATGCATTCTCAACTCCACCCACCTCCCAGCACATCCAGTGTTCCATGCAGGGAACCACCAGAGGTGCTCTGCTACTCTCTAAGCACTGAGCCGCAATGTGGTTGTGCAGAACTACCCTGTTGTGTGGGGTGCGAGTGTTGGAGTGTGGAAAGGAGTTCCCACCTTACCCAGATGGTGGGGCACTACACCTTAGGAGAAGGTGCAGTACCTCTCTGGCGACAGCCTCAGGGGCGCCACAAAGATGTGTGGAAGGTGACTTGACGGACAGACGTGACTGGTAGAAGGAGGGAACGGTTTGTGCACTAGTGACAGAGATTGACAGGTTAGAAAGATAACAGCAGGGAAAGATAGAAAAGGGAGTGCAGTACCGTGAAATGACCACAAGATGGCAGGGGAGAATAGTACAGGACTTAACATCAGCTTAGGAATCCGCTTAGTCATGGGGGGCGGGGAGATAGGAGCCCGGTTGGGAAATTCCCCTGTGAGAGAGGGGATAAATAGAAGAAGGCGGGGCTCCAGGAGAGTTTTTAGTCCTTGGAGGAGCTCAGAAGAAGACGGAGAAAGTGAGAAGAGCTCGGCCAGGGGGACGGACAAAGGAGAGACAGTCAGGGGGGTGGCCCTGACCCGACGGACTGCAGGACAGGCAAGGAGAAGAGGCAGCCAGGGGGGAGACCCTGACTCGACGTACCGCAAGACAGACGAGGCCCCGGGGGTACCGATTGGAAGACGACCTCGGGCAGGTGAAGCGCTGGGGGTAGATTGGTCTAGGACAGCCCCCAGTGAAAGATCCGCGAGGTGCGTTACTGTGACTGGAGCTGAAGAATAGGTACCTGGGCCTGGCAATACAGTGGTGTAAAGAAGCTGCGGTGCATGTTTGGTGGTCGTCAGGAGGACGACAAATAAATCCGGAACTGTTACAAGTGGAAGCTGTCTCCGTCTCGTCTTTGCCTCGTCTGGTAAGCAGTGGTCCACCCCCCTAGCCCGGCCCCTACCACAAAGACATGAGCAGTTATGGATACAGAGAGAAGAGGGGCCCTGCGCAGAAACAATACATGGGCCCTCTGCAGCCTAATAACCCATCATAATACACAATTCCACCTGCTTTGGAGATGGTAGTGGGTCCCCCACTTCTCAGGACCCTGTGCGGCTGCACAGGTTGCACCAATGATATGTTCTCCCCTGGACATGAGTGGAAATATGCCGTTATGTGTCTACAGTTCGCTTTCTTAATAGATATGTCGCCATGGTCACAGATCACAAACAATTCCTGTGTAGTCTGATCCTGCTTTTACAGGTTGCTTTCATCTGACAACTACTGTATATTCAGTGGAAGTCAGATAATGACACAGATTCCCTGATATTTCAGACATGGTTTTAGGATTTCATGTCCATTTATATCTAAGACAAGAGGGACTGATTAATGTTGTCGGGCTGCGCTGGTGAAAGGAAAGTGTCTGGCAAACAGTGGAAGAAATGGTTTTATTACCACGGAACATTTTGACGCCACACTAGCACTTGAAAAAAAATATCAGTGCGGCGCCAAAACGCATCTTGGTAGCAAAAAACATTTAATCACGTATTGTGCCAAAGGCTTTCCTTTGAGCAGCGCAGCCCTACAACATGAATTGTTCCCGCTTGTCTGAAAAACCTCCTGGAGAATCTCATCCCCCAGCCACGGGGTAGAAGCAGATGACACTATATGCCTACTCAGGAGTTGTGCCGTCACAACTCCACCAGGTGCTTTTTCCTCCCTTACTAGGGTATCACCCTATATACGGCATGTGTCTCGGTCTGTTTCCTGCTCTGGAACTACAGTTGTGGAGAATATAGTGGTTAGAGATGAGCGGATTTGTTCAGATTCGATTCCGAATATGATCGGAATCAAATTTTGTTTTTGCAATATTCGTCAAACACAGCCGAACGTCATTAGAGTTAATGGGAGTAGAATTAAGCGAATAGGTTTTGAACCGATCATAAGGCATACACTTGGCACAAATAGTTTTCGAATATGGCTCAACTATGTCAAAATCAGATTCGGGGACAAAATCTGAACAAATTCGCTCATCTCTAATAGTGGTGGTATAACAAGAGGTGGCAGTCCATCTAGGAAGATACTGCAGCACTTCTAGGGGCGATGGAGGAAGTGGTCAAATCTATACAACGTTTTACTATATAAATCTTACCAGACAATATACAGGTATACACTATACACAGTAATGTATATGTCCTCTCCCTGTCACAGCTACAATCCTAGGCCAATGTATAACGTTCATAATTTTTAGTCCGCTTTTTCTAGTCTAATACCATTTATTCCGATCACTTCTGAAGACTGAAAAAGAAAACGAACTGTTGTAGTTAGGCGCAAGTTAACGTATGAGAAGTTATCTGCAGCCGATATTTGGATCTTTAATACACAAATAAAAATTAAAGTCGCACATATTAATATGCCGTGGACACCCACCTAATGTTCTGTTGTGTTGCATGACCAAAGAGTTATTTGATGGTGGGGAGGGGTATGTTGGAGAGAATGGTCTTTGAAAGTGACTCCTGGGACTGGCTGGGCTCCCTGAATTCCCATTAACGGTGACTGGAGTCTGTGGAAAAAAAAAAAAGAAGAAGGTTGTTATAAAATAAGGTCAATTTAAAAGGGTCATAGTGAAGAGCAAGCAGTGGGGTTTAACTAGAAAATCAAGCCTTGCTAGCTAAACCAACCACAAAACCATCACTCCATCAGCACAACAATCACTACACAGGGAGTAAATGTGTTAGTTTGGTATGTTATATAGAGAGGGCAAAAACAAGCTATAGAGTATAATATATTTCATTACCATTAATTCTACTATGTGAGCTTATTCAATATACAAGGTGAGCCAACATCATTGTACATCTATGCAATGTCTACTTCCATGTACCGAATGACCAGACACTGAAGATCAAACTGAAGGTGGTTAACTTACTACATTATGGGGGGAGCTAAGATGTGGTCCTTGTCTCTACCCAGAACACACATTGCATTCAAAGACCTGTGTCATCCCGAGCTTGTAGGAAAGAGAGGACCTTAAAAACTCAATGAAATTTTTTTCTGTTTGCTATAAAGAAATTGAACACATAAGTGACAAAGACATTGGTCGGATCCCTTCCGATCAA
This sequence comes from Dendrobates tinctorius, assembly GCF_039654945.1. Classification (NCBI taxonomy): domain Eukaryota; kingdom Metazoa; phylum Chordata; class Amphibia; order Anura; family Dendrobatidae; genus Dendrobates; species Dendrobates tinctorius. The sequence goes on from NW_027361676.1 coordinate 73,357,636, forward strand.
ACAGCTAAAGTACAACAAGGAGAACAAAGAAGAAAAAAGACCTGCCACTTTCCAAGGAAAATTAAAACTTGGTTTTCTTTATTGGTAGTGTTGATCTGGAACACTAAGGTTCTACCATAGGTAAATAAGCATGTGTTGCGATCTCTCCACTGCTTCTGTGCGTGGGTGCCACTCCACTGCCGGCCAGCAGTACAACAAGGAGAGCAACAAATAAGAAGAGCTGGCACTTCCAAGAAAAACTGAAATTTGGTTAGCTTTATTGGTAAATTCATTATTAAAGTTACGTGCATGGTTCCATTGATAGGCTCTCACGCACTTCCATCTTTCCGATTAAGGGCATGGATAACGCCAGAAACACGCATGAAACTTTAATAACAGATATACCAATAAAAAAAAGTTTTACATTTCCTTTTAAGTGCTAGTTATTGTTCTTCGTTCTCCTTTTTGTAGCTGGCCGGCAGTGGAGTGGCACCCACACACACACAAACAGTGGACAGATCGCAATGCACGCAGCGAGTTCAGAATAATGCTTATTTAGCTATGGTACAGCTCTCTCAGTATTCCAAATTGCCACCACTACTGTAACCTTCATGGTTTGTGCACTGTGATGGTTTTTTGCTCACCACATACCTTATATAATATACGGTAGTTTTAATGGTGCATCTGTAAGGTCCACTAATCGTCCCAAAACTGCAACATTACCTTAAATATGCCTATTGCTGTATTTTTATTAAAGTCTTTTATGTGCCCCCAAAGGATTTTATCTTCGTAAAAATGAGCCCTCTGGGCGACTGACATCATCGTTCAATCTATGGTATGGTAGGACCAACGTCAGGGAAGGTGCAATGCGTCTGTGTGACATTTCCATAAACTTTTTTTTTGTAATACAGCAATATTCAGTATTCCTTTTGGGGGGCGGTTTGAGACAAACAAGAAATTTGACAGGCTCCATTTAAATTCTGAAGCCTATAACTGTAACATACGACTCATGCTATTTTTTCCAACCTTCATTCTATATATTATTGCAATGTTTCAGGCCATTATAACTGATCAACATGGCAACCCATAATACTCAAGCATGTGTTCCGCTGACTATGTGCAGCACATTTAATAATGGTGTATGATGCCTGATTCTTGATGAGTTACAGTATTATAATCCCATAGGCTGAAAGCAATTAAGACGACAGGCGATGTCAATGTACTGCAAGCGCTTGCTGTTCTCACAGCTGTTCCAGCATTTATTGTGTTGCGCACAGTTTGCAGAACCACTTGTGAGCATTATGCTTTCAACCTCAGCAGCCATCAATGCATAGAAAAGGCTTTTATTTATTGTGTGGAGGCTTTATTAAACCAAACAAATATATCACAGAGGTAAAATGCGGAATTTCATTTGTCAAGAATTCAACCTGGAGAACACATTATAAAATGCACAGTTATGATTACCTCTAGTGTTGTACACCACTGCTTGCTGATAATGCCCTCACATCTGCCCACCGAGGAAGTCACAATCCGAAATACATTCACACTACGCGCATCAGTCCTCCGATAAAAAGCTGATTCTGTATGTGAGGGGACGTTTTCGGTAAACATTGAGAGAACATACTAGGAAAACCTCTTCTTGATCTAAATGTTTGACCTCGATAAAAGTACAAAGCTTATACTCATCTCCCATGCTGTGCTGGCGCCGTTCCAGCAATGTCAGCACTTGCTTTCCCAGGACTCCCATGCAGCTGTTATAACACGTGAGCCCAGCGCCCAATCAACGCTGGTGTCGCTGTCTCCGCCTTCGTATGAATTGAAAAGGAAGTGAAAGAGCAGCCGCAGCCCGGACCTCCTCTTCATGCTTAATTTGAACAAAGGCGGCGAAAGTGACGCCAGCGCTGATTGGGTGCTGGGCAAACATGTCATAACACAGCGCGAGAGCCCTGGGAACACGAGTGCCGATGCAAGGGGATAGGAAAATATGTCTGTTATTTCTTTATACTGGTACTGCTACACCATTTGGTGTATTACCAATATTCATTTATGGTACTGCTACACAACTAAGTGTATTACCATCAAGTGTAAATTGTATATTTCTTATGACTCGTATTGTACTGTCATGTATAATGTTACTGTTCTGCTAATGCTGCACTATTGTGCTTTAGGTCATGGAAAGTGTAGGTGGCAGGTTTGGCTACTAGGTGGGGGGCATCTTACTGTCCACAGGTCTGGACAATATACATAGTCACACACCTGGTTAATTGTAGGAGGGGGCTGCTGCATAATAAGGTAGTGTATAGTTATAGAATAGGGTAGAGGGCCAGAGGCGCCCGAAGGGTCCACATGGGCTATAGGCCCAGGACAATGCAGCAGACCCACAATGTTTTAAGAGAGAAGCCCAGCTTACCTTAGCACAGCACTATACAGCAGCGGACAAGTGCAGCTAGGGGCCAGAAGTGGTTCCAGAATGTGAAACTCATAACCTGGGCACAAACCCTTAGGACCGGGGCGAAAATTTCAAGGGAACCCACGGAAGCAGTGAGTACAGACAGCAACAAAGCGGGGCCAGCACAGGGGACAGTACATCAGAGCAGGTCGCTCTCACAGAGGCTACTGACTTCGGATACTAATGATCTTGAGTCTGGGTGAAACAAACTGAGTGATGCTTAAACATAGCAGAGCTAAATGGAGAGGAAACTGAGAAACCATCAGACGGTCCAACCAGGGTCCATCCATGCTGTGTAACCACGAAAGAAGCGCAGGGAAAGTGAAGGTGTGACACCTGTTGTAAATGCTGTGAAGTCTTTGGAAATGCTGTCTAATGAACCAAGTAAAGATGTCTTTGTTTAAGTTATGATGGACTGTGTCTCAGTTGATCTGAATTATCCTGGAAACGGTCTCCCACTGCATGGGAAGAACCCTGAAGGAGCCAAATCCGGAGACACAGGTATGCTGACTGGCGAGCATGATTTTTCTGTGAGGAGAGGCCAGGACACCAGAGCCCCAGTGTCCTCGGCTGCGACTACTGTCCTGGACCTCCCTTACACCGACACTGCTGAAACAGCGCCGGCACGGGAGGAGAGTATATGTTTTATTTTATCTTAGGGGGGCCAAACATTTACGATAGATCAAGAAGGGGTTGTCCTTGTAGTGGACATCCCCCTTTAAGTTCCAACAATTAATTTTTGGTGAGATTCTTGATGCTGCATATTTTCGCTGAGCAAAAGAAAAGCAGCGTCATAGGGTATGTGCACACATTAAGTATTTGCTGCAGAAATTTCTGCACTAGTTCTACATTTCTTCGGACGTAAAAGGCAGCGTAAAATAAGTGATTTTTTGGCACATTTTTTACTTGCTTTTTTTTGTTGCAGACTTTTCCCCACTCATTAGTATGGGTGAAATCTGCAGCAAAAACGCTGAAAGAATTGACATGCTGCAGATTGAAATCAGCTCTATATTTGTAAGCAAAAAATAGGCAACATGTGTATGAGACTTCAGGAATCTCATTTACATTCCTAGGACTAGAAAATCATTCAGGTTTTTATTTTACAAAACTGTGAAGAAAAAAAACGAGACAAAAAAAAGCAATGTGTGCACAGACCCTTACAATTCTTGGAGAACAGGAGAAGTCCCAGAAGACTGGAGAAGAGCAAATGTTGTTCCTATCTTCAAAAAGGGGAAGAAGGTGGACCCAGGCAACTATAGGCCGGTGAGTCTGACTTCTATACCAGGAAAGATCTTTGAACAAATTATTAAACAACATGTATGTCAGTACCTGGATAAGAATGAAGTGGTTGAACAGAGTCAGCATGGGTTTGTAACTAATAAGTCATGTCAGACTAACTTAATTTCCTTCTATGATGGAATCACTGATTGGGTGGATCAGGGAAATGCTGTAGATATAGTATATCTTAATTCAGCAAAGCATTTGACAAAGTATCTCATACAATCCTTATTGAAAAAATGACTAAGTATGGAATGGACAAGGCAACTGTTAGGTGGATTCATAACTGGCTTAGTGATCGGACCCAAAGAGTGGTCGTAAATGGCTGCACATCCAGTTGGAAGAATGTCTCAAGTGAGGAACCACAGGGCTCTGTCCTGGGCCCTGTATTGTTCAACATCTTTATCAACGATTTAGATGCAGGAATTGAGGGTAAACTGATCAAATTTGCTGACGACACAAAGCTAGGAGGGATAGCTAATACTAGAGAAGAGAGAGAGAGGATTCAAAAAGATATAAATAAACTGGAGAAGTGGGCAGCAACTAACAGAATGGTTTTTAACAGGGAAAAATGCAAAGTACTACATCTGGGCAATAAAAATGAAAAAAGCATATACAGAATGGGAGGAATAGGGCTAAGCAACAGCACATGTGAAAAAGACTTGGGTATACTAATAGATCACAGACTGAATATGAGTCAACAGTGTGATGCAGCAGCAAAAAAGGCAAATGCAATTCAAGGATGTATTAACAGAAGCATACAGTCTAGATCACGTGAAGTCATTTCTTCCCTCTACTTCTCTTTGGTCAGACCTCAACAAACTGGAGCAAGTTCAGAAAAGAGCGACCAGAATGGTGACCGGTCTGCAAACCCTGTCTTATGAGGAAAGGTTGCAGGATTTGGGAATGTTTAGTTTGCAAAAGAGAAGAATGAGAGGAGACTTAATAGCTGTCTACAAATATCTCAAGGGCTGTCACATTGTAGAAGGATCATCGTTATTCTCATTTGCACAAGGAAAGACTAGGAGCAATGGGATGAAACTGAATGGGAGGAGACACAGATTAGATATTAGAAAAAACTTTTTGACAGTTAGAGTGATCAATGAGTGGAACAGGCTGCCACGAGAAGTGGTGAGTTCTCCTTCAATGGAAGTCTTCAAACAAAGGCTGGACAGACATCTGACTGGGATGATTTAGCGAATCCTGCTTTGAGCAGGGGTTTGGACCAGATGGCCCAGGAGGTCCCGTCCAACTCTATGATTCTAATTCCAGCAATGTGGATAGGATTGATAGAAATCTTTTGCCCACTGTACTTTTTGTTTATGCTGCGTAAACGGACCTGCGGTGCGTGTTCAAAATTGGCAACATGGCTGCGGATACGCTGTGCTCTATGTGCAGATTTTCCTCATAAAATTAAATTTGATGCAGAAAATCCACAGGTAAGAAATGCATGTGTTTTTAATGCATTCCTGCTGCAGAAACGCACTAAAAACACATGTAACCCACACATAAAGGTATCTATAAAATTTTGGCAAAGCCAAAATTCCAGCATGTAAAAAGAGCAAAGAAGCTATATTTAAAACAAGACTTAATAAAAATGAGACAAAAACCGCAGCATCAAAAACATGATACAAACGTAAAAAAACAAAACAATAAAAAATGCAAAATGCGGTGGCTGCAACTTATATGCGAAAAAATAGGTGACAGATACACTTTTTTCAAAAAATGCACAGCATCAAAAACTGATCATGGGAACCTATCCCAAGTCACTTTTTCAATACAAGGTGTATGAGACTGACATAACGGAAGATGTTGGAAGAGACGTTTAGACAGAACTGCGATCCCATGGCGAAGAAGATCGGAACGGCACTAGGAAAAGACTAGTGATGAGCGAGTATACTCGTTGCTCGGGTGGTATCCGAGTATTTTGGCGTGCTCGGAGATTTAGTTTTCGGCGTTTCAGCAGCATGATTTGCGACTTGTAGACAGGCTAAATACATGTGAGGTATGCCTGTTTGTTAGGGAATTCCCACATGTATTCAGGCTGTCTAATCATGCAGCTGAGACGCCGAAAACTAAATCTCCGAGCACGCCAAAATACTCGGATACCACCCGAGCATGCTCGGAAAAACCCGAGCAATGAGTATACTCGCTGATCACTAGAAAAGACGCTGATCGGTAAGAACTTTAATATATGCACTGTGCCCATAACAGTGGCTAAGGAGGTACATGATATAAAATGCTACTTTACAAGGCAAAAATCTGTACATATTGCTCTTTCTGTAGAAAAATGCATCTGTTTTGCTTTCTGTAAGTACAAACCTAAACTGGATTCCTTAAGAGAACACATTGAAATACATCACTGGCACACCGCTCTGATGTTCCTTCATAGACACATGAAATATTGCAGACAAATATCATTTTACTGTTATCACAGCAAATCCTGGAGCTCTGCATGAAGGTACGCCAGATTAGGTGAAGCTTACTCTACATTTCAGCTTTGTAATCACAAAACAAACCTGAGAATCCGAGGACTAATCTGTAATCAGATATATTTGACTTTCCATGCTCCGATGCACAGCCTAGTCCTGTGTAGCCCAAAAATGCTTCATAGGCCGGAAATCCAGCAAAGTAAGAAACGGGCACTAGAATATTCTGATCACTGTCGTTCAAGCTTAGAATATTTCCCAAACAATATTCTACAAACTACAGATTAATTTAAGAATTAAAACCAGAATTGAACCAGAAGGGAACTGTACAGTCACTGTAAACAATGTTTCTGTTTGTTTTCACTTTCACCCCTATAATCCTTCACTTTCTGCTAATTCCCCTAATCCCTACTCCTAGTAAGGAACTGTTCATGTCTTCTTCAATCCTTCCCATCCACCTCACCTCCGCCTCAAAACTGTTCCTTAACATACAATCCTCTGTCTCCAAACACAGACAGCCCCCTCATGCCCTCTCCTGCTCCCACCTGCTAACACTTTCTCTGCTCCTTCTCACTGCTGGTGATATCTCTCCAAATCCTGGTCCTCCTCACCACATTCCCACAGTCATTTCTACCTCCCATCCACGCTCTATCACAACCTTCTGTAACCTCTCCAACGTTATACCCATTCACCCAGCCCCCGCTTCCCCAGTCCCACTAACAGGAGCTCTGTGGAACGCTCGCTCTGTCTGCAACAAGCTTTCCTACATCCATGATCTTTTTGTTACTACCAAACTTTCCTTCCTCGCCATCACCGAAACCTGGCTCACCCCTTCTGACACAGCCTCTCCTGCTGCACTTTCGTATGGTGGCTTCCACCTTTCTCACACCCCCCGCCCCAGCAGCAAACATGGCGGAGGAGTTGGTTTTCTCCTGTCAGATACCTGCTCCTTCACCCCAATCCCACTGCAACCCTCTGTTACCCTCCTTTCCTTTGAGGTGCACTCTGTGCGCATCTACTCCCCCTTCAACCTCCAACTGACTGTCATCTACCGCCCCCAGGGCCAGCCACCACCTTCTTTGACCACTTCACCACCTGGTTACTTCATTTCCTTTCCGCGGACATCCCTACTATCATCATGTGCGACTTCAACATCCCCATTTGTCCCTTCCCTCTCAGCTGCCACTAAACTCCTATCTCTCACTTCCTCCTTCGGCCTCGCTCAATGGTCTTCTACAGCCACCCACAAAGATGGCCACACACCTGACCTCATCTTCACCCAACTCTGCTCCCTATCTAACCTCTCTAACTCACCTCTTCCTCTCTCTGACCACAACCTTCTCACATTCTCTTCCCTCTTCACTCCATGTCTACAATCCCCACCCCACAAACTTTCACACCCTCGCAGGAAACAAACACCTTGACCTACACTCATTCTCTGAATCCCTCCTCCCTCTTACAGATATAAGTTCCTTACACAATGCGGATGACGCTGCCGCTCTATGTAACACCACAATAGCTGTAGCTTTGGAATCCGCTGCCCCACTTACACATACCAAAACTCGCAAAATCAACATACAGCCCTGGCACACCAGCCTGACCAAAGAGCTGAGGCGAGCTTCCAGGGCTGCTGAGCGCAGATGGAAAAGATCCCACTCCAACGAGCACTTCATCGCATTCAAACAGTCCCTCACTACTTTCAAGACCACACTCGCCACAGCTAAACAAACCTACTTCTCATCTCTCATATCCTCCCTGTCTCACAACCCTAAACAGTTATTCAACACCTTCAATTCTCTCCTCCGCCCCCCAGCACCTCATCCCTCCCCACTCATCTCAGCTGAAGACTTTGCCTCATTTTTCAAGCAGAAGATTGATAACATCAGAGACAGTCAACAACCCCCAGAGCCCCTCCTCCCGACTTCCCAGCCCTCCACCTTCAAAACCAACTTCTCCACCATTACAGAAGATCGACTCTCCACTCTACTCTCAAGATCACATCTCACCACCTGTGCACTTGACCCGATCCCATCCCACTTCATACCAAACCTCACCACAGTCTTCATCCCAACCCTAACCCATCTCTTCAACCTATCACTAACAGCTGGTGTTTTCCCCTCAAGCTTTAAACATGCCTCCATCACACCTATCCTCAAAAAGCCCTCTCTTGACCTATCCTCTGTATCTAGCTATCGCCCTATATCACTTCTCCCCTACGCCTCCAAGCTCCTGGAACAACACGTCTACCTTGAACTGTCCTCCCATCTCTCTTCTTGCTCCCTCTTCGACCGCTTACAATCTGGCTTCCGGTCACACCACTCCACTGAAACTGCCCTTACTAAGGTCACCAATGACCTCTTAACCGCCAAGAGCAAGTGACACTACTCTGTCCTCCTCCTCCTGGACCTGTCGGCTGCCTTTGACACAGTGGACCATTCCCTATTATTACAAACTGCCCACTCTCCCCAGTCCCACAAGCTCGCTGCCTCGGAGTAATCCTTGACACTGATCTCTCCTTCAAACCACATATCCAAGCCCTTTCCACTTCCTGCCGACTTCAACTCAAAAATATTTCAAGAATCCGTTCATTCCTCACCCAAGAATCTGCAAAAACCCTAGTCCATGCCCTCAATCTCTCGCCTTGACTACTGCAACCTCCTGCTCTGTGGCCTCCCCTCAAACACTCTCGCACCCCTCCAATCTATTCTAAACTCTGCTGCCCGACTAATCCACCTGTCCCCCCCGCTATTCCCCAGCTTCTCCCCTCTGTCAATCCCTTCACTGGCTCCCCATTGCCCAGAGACTCCATTACAAAACCCTAACCATGACATACAAAGCCATCCACAACCTGTCTCCTCCATACATCTGTGACCTAGTCTCCCGGTACTTTCCCGCACGCAACCTCCGATCCTCACAAGATCTCCTTCTCTACTCCCCTCTTATCTCCTCTTCCCACAATCGCATACAAGATTTCTCTCGCGCATCCCCCCTACTCTGGAACTCTCTACCACAACATATCAGACTCTCACCTACCATCGAAACCTTCAAAAAGAGCCTGAAGACCCACCTCTTCCGACAAGCCTATAACCTGCAGTAACCACCGATCGACCAAACCACTGCAAGACCAGCTCTACCCTCGCCTACTGTATTCTCACCCATCCCTTGTAGATTGTGAGCCCTCGCGGGCAGGGTCCTCTCTCCTCCTGTACCAGTTATGACTTGTATTGTTAAAGATTATTGTACTTTATTATGTATACCCCTCCTTACATGTAAAGCGCCATGGAATAAATGGCGCTATAACAATAAATAATAAAAATAATACAGTATATGGTTCCTTTATTGTTGATGATCCTACACCTATCTCGCATATTACCGTCATCTTCCATGATGCAACAATAACTAAAAGCTAGTGTTTCAAATGCATAGTGGCTATACACTGTAATCTCACCATTAGGTCGGGGTCACTATAACATCTCATGCAAGAGCATCGGATGCGAGATCCTAATAACAATCGGCTCCTGCTCTGCTGTGAGCGTGATCCAAGTGTCAGAATTGCAACACAGGTGTGAAGGAGACGGAGAAAGTAATTTCTCCATCTCCTCTGCTGCCGGTGTCGGCAGAGGAATCACTCTGCACTCAGGTGACATCTGAGTGCAGTGCGATGTTTCCGACGCACCCATAGGCCTATATAGATGCGTGCAATCCAAATTTGGCATCCAATCGCAACATGCTGTTTTTTTTTTTCCTAAAGGATCTCGATTCCTCATCTTCTCCATCCAATCTGTCAGTAAATTTTGGACTGCATTCAGGTGTCAGAGTGCGGTCCAATTTTTGTTCACGTACCCATGGACATGAATAGCTGAGTGCAATCGGAATATTGGCGGTAAATTGTGCATGCTGTGATATTTTTTCTCGGATCACTGGATCCATGGGAAACAAATCAGATATGCGCACAGCCGCATTGAATAAAACTGGTCCGAGGGTGATCTGATGTTTTGACGGATTGCACTAGGACAAACTATGGTCGTCTGCACGAGTCCCCAGAAAAACAGTTTACAAAATTAACAGAATGTAAAAAAATTAAATTCATCCCCTATTATTTTCTCATTCCACGGCAATGGTTAAGGGTAGTAGATCAATAGCAGGGTAAAAAGCTTAGGGAATAGCTTGTGCTGGACTGAGAGTGATGATTGTAATTTTGCAGTGAACGCCATCACCGCCCCAGATCAAAGATATAAACCTTAAAGTGACAGGTCTTAAAATAATTACACACATTAACCTGGCACAATGGTGAACATGTGATTCTACCGACTGCATTAAAGGGGAAGGAACAGATGGCCTCTGGATATATATAATTGTATGTCTCCTGTTATTAATTTACTGTAAGCATGAAGTCATTTCCTATTAATGCTGTAATTATACAGCAGTACTGAGAATCTGTTAGACTTTACTTGTATTTAAGAAGTAAAACTTAAATGCTGAGATTTTTTAAAAAACAATTAAACACCAATGTCATTAAACGTACCTTCATGTCATGGGTTAAAAAGATCTATTCTAGGAAATTCATTCTTTTCAAAATTTTGGAAATTGTTCTTGTATTTAGCGACATATTCACTAAATTGTACTTTTCAAATGGGGTGTACTCATTTATGCTGAGCACTGTGAGTATATATAATATATATATTTTATTTATTTTTTTTTTTTTAATTTATTTATTATACATGCAAACATTTTTCATGGATTTTTCAGCCATTTTGATGTGAAAATTTCGAGACCGGTTAATAGTCTGAACACCACTCAATATCAGATTTCGTCCTTGAAGTATCCAATGTGACCCATCTAAGTCCAGGATGACGGGGCTTCTAGACATAGTGAGCAATAAATCTGATGTATCACTGGAAGGAATAAATCCTATGGGTCATAAAACCATAAAAGAAATTGCAGAAACTCCAATGCAGCCGCTGTACGAATACAATTAACCCTCCTGTAGGGCATTTTACAGTATGTTAGCATTAGGACAATACAAACAGGAACACTTTAGGGATCGTTGCATCAATGCTAGCAGCTGGACAGCGATTTAGTAGCTAAAGCTATGACAAATATTGATATCCATTATTGCGCTCTCCGATATGATATCTGCGGATGTATGAGGGTACTGTGAAGCTGAGCCCTGTGCATTGATACACAGACCCCTGTAAGTACAACATGCCGACACATGCTACTTGATCAGTTCACTAATTCTAGGTTCCATTGGTAAAGAACTATTAGGTTAGATGAAAGCACTAGATCACGGCACTGCATTCCTTGTTAGACAAGACACTCGGAACTATCAGTATACCACTTGGCTTTCTGTAGCAGTCTTTTGTCCAGAAATACTAGCCGGGGCCTTGAAAGTGTCCAAACCCATGGCTGCAGGAGGTCCATGATATCCTGGATTGTCTTCTGCCCTGGTGTCCTGCTTTGAAGCTATCGCGACAGACAGGGAGGCGGTGTGTCTTTCAGGAACAGCGCTATGGGTCAAGACGTTGGGAGGGTAGTCTAGTTGGGCAGAAGAATGGGCTTTTCTGGGAAGAGTGTTATATGGAGAGTTTCCCGAAGAGTACTCTTTTAGAATTAGCTTTAGGGTGGAAACTCTACGTTCTTTTGACTCCTGCTTACGCTCCAGCAGTTTACTGTTCACATGTTCTGAATTAACATTAGAAAATGAAAGCTGTGGATTAGTGGTGGTTTGTCGCATGCTTGAGCTAGACATGGTCGAATAAAGGATGCTATCCTTATTGGACTGTGTACTTAGCGGGCTCGCTGTGTGCCCACTTATCTCGCCCTGCAGGTAATTAGTTGATGACCTTTGATAGCTGCCTTTTCTGGGAGGAGGTGGGGGGCCCTGTTATTAATATGGAACAATAGAATAGAGGAGAACATGGAAAGAAACAAAAAGGAGAAGCAAATATTAGCATGTTCAGAAGAAAGAAAATATTTAGTTCATGTATCAAACACTACATTTAAGCAAGTGTCTAAACATTGTAAAGTCCAGCCCAAAATAAACACTTGTAAGTAATACACCTTTATGTGTTCATGAATTCTTCTATTGTCTAGTTAAAATATAAAGGAAAACGGTCGCAGGTTTTTGCAATGTAATCTGAGACACCATAATGTAGCGGCAGAGACCCCGATTCCAATGATGTGTCACTTAATAGGCTGTGTGCTGTAGCTTCAATACAACCAGTGTTTTGTCAGCTGAGGATCACTAGAGGACTAGATCTCATGTGCAAGCTAGTCAGACTGATCTGCATAACCCCATCCCCATCACAGATTGGCAGTTTGGAAACAATATACACTGGAAGCTGCCAATCAGAGGTGTGAGCGGGGTGATATACAACTACATGCTACATCTACAGCAGAGAAAACGGATTCTATCCAACCCAACACCAAGCAGTCCAGTAAGTGACACATCGCTGGATTCAGGCTCTCTGCCCCTACATCATGCTGCTGTCAGATTACACAGCACAAAAACTGCTGACATTTTCCTTTTAAGCATAATGGAGTGTGTGCGCTGTATATTATAAACTATTGTCATAGTTGTTCATTAAAAAAGGTTGATTCACCAGTTTACAATGACTGATAAAAAAAAAGAGCATTCAGTGCTAGATTTGGTTATGACTGATGTATTTTATGCTAGCAGCAGCAAAAACTGCAGTATTTTCACCATCAGGGTACGTCTCCACGCTGCGAACTGGCAGCGCTTTGGACACAGTGAAAACCCTGCTCCACCCAAAGCGCCACCCCCTGTTTGCGCAGTGATTCCGGATGTGTTCATTGAACAGATGCGGAATCACTGCATCCTATCCATAGACTGGGTTATTTATCTTGCGGAGATGGAGCATCTCCGCAAGATACATAGACATGCTGCGGTCTGTAAAGACGTGCCACATGTCCGGATGCAGCCCTGCACGCACAGTGGAGACGGGATTTCATAAAATCCCCTCCACTATGCTGTAACATCTGGACGCTGTGGACTGAACGCAGCGTCCAATCCACAGCAAATCCTGATGTAATCCTGAACGTGGAAACATACCCTCAAAGTATTTTATGGAGCAATTCCATTTGGATGGCAGCGTAACAAAATACAAGCTCTACAATATAAAACAGTAGGATTTACCTAGTTTACCTAGGATACCAGCTCCCAGTGCGAGCATGCTGGTATCCAGGGTACACAGCAGGAAACTAAGTGCCGTGCGTGCTTAGTTACCCGCTGTTTACCCTGGATACCAGCTCCCAGCGTCGGCTTACAGCGCAGCGTGCTGGCCAGCGGGAGACCACCGATCAAAAAATAGCCCAGGACATTCCTGCACGATCAGCGATACCCGGTCATTGATGCGTGCCACACACAGCGAGATCGTGGGCGAGATCGCTATTGCGTCCCAAAATCGGTGATGCATCAGCGATCTCGCTTAGTGTGAAGTACCCCTAAGTGAGACGGGACCCTTAGTCACTGACATGCCTTCTATACAGAGCATTGTTTGCTAGGTTATCATTGTAACATGGATATTGGAATATTTTGACTAGAGAAGATAAAACTTTGCTATTTTTGCTTATTTTGACCAGTTGTCAGCTGGTATTTCTTGTGGTCGAGCTGTCTAAGATCTCATACATTACACCGACAGGTGAACAGATGGCAATTCTTCCAAGACGCTTACTAGCCTAAGGTCATGTGTTAAGTGCCCTATAATTCCAGCTCTTATAATCTGATTCACCGTAAACATAGGGTTCATGCTGGCATATGCGCATGTGATAGCAGCAGCTCTAAAGGCCACAATTCTAGCTGATTGTACACATATTAGACACAATTAGTTGCATTTTTATCTATTGATTTCAAATAGTGACATTTACTAGCAGCTGCGGGGATTTCTATACAAACATTACTAATCACATATCCACCAGTGCACATACAGGCACGGCAGCCAGTCTGAATAGTGAGGTCGGGATGCAGAGCCGGCTAGGAGGGAAGCAAGATGGAAACAAGCTGCAGTTTTACTCGAGTACCGAGCCCCTTTAGCTGGGGAACTGCGCTCCTGAGTTATAACTTGCGCTCGTCTATGCTACCATTATTCCTATTTGTACAATCAATTACAATTGCTTTGGCACAAACATGATAATAGGCAGTTTAACAGCATATAATACATCGCACATAAACTGGACGGAAAATAACACAGTTTTTTTGCATAGCAAAAATACATCCATGGTTTAGTTGCAGTACAGTTAGTCAACATCTGTGGTGCCACCGTGCGGTTTTCTATTCTAAGAGTATTCTAACGATCAGTCAGGGTCTGACACCCGCTACCCCTGATGATGAGCAAAACGTTATAGGTGCTGGAGGCCGCAGCGCCACCAATATCACTGACATCCCCTGTCCTTTCAGCTCCGTCCCCAGCTATTTTTGCAATCAAAAAGTCAAACTGTGCTTAGCTTTAACCAAAAAATGAGTTGTGGGAATATATCTACTATATAATCGTCTAATTCTGTCTGTCTGTCACAGCGACAGGCGCAGTCCGGCCGCGAAATGGTGCATTTGAACGACGCACGCCACCGCCGGGAGATCTGCGGCGGTAGCCGCTGATCTCCCAACGGTTGCCGCGGGTCATCTTCCGCCGCACGGAGGTCAGCGGCGACGCAGCCGGGAGATGACCGGCGCAGCGCTCAATGTGCGGATGGTACCCAGGGTACGGAGGAGAGGAGACTCTCATCCAGGCCCAGGGTACCATAAACATGTAAAAAATAGAATTAAAATAAAAAATAGTGATATACTCACCTTCCGACAGCCCCCGGACTCTTTCCCTCCTCTCACCACGCGCCCGGCATCTTCCGGTCCCAGTAATGCTTTGTGCGAAAGACCGCTGATGACGTCACTCTCGTGAGAGCGTGACGTCATCAGCGGTCTTTCGCACAAAGCATTCTTGGGACCGGTAGATGCCGGGAGCATGGAGAGGAGATCGGGGGCCGTCGGAAGGGGAGTATATCTCTCTGTTTGTAACGGAAATCCCGCGTGCAGAACACTGTGCCCTCCCGATGAGACAGCATCGGGCCTCCATCTAGTATATTATATTTGAATTGGTAGAAGGTCCTCTTTAAATGGAACAGCACCACTTTTTGATGCTGCTCCATTTTTTTTTTTTTATTTTAGAAACCTGCATACTGTTATAGAGATATTTAGTGTTATTTTTTTATAGTCTTTATTACAAGGGGCATTGCCGGTGGGTGAGTCTTTATGATGCTATGCTTTATTACCCTATATGCCATGTCCCCTTGCAAGACTATAAAAATCAGCACTAAATAAAAAGGCCATATTTTTAGAATGGTACAATGGATTAAGTAAACAGAAAAAAAAAACATTACTTAGATGTGGGAATAAATTAAGAGCAAAAAAAAAAAAAACGGCCACTGTAGACCCAGTGCTAGGTCCTCCTTGAACAAATGGTCCGTTTCTGATGACCCATTCCCTTTCACATTTCCTGTGAAGAACGGTCTAAGCAATTATTTCATTCTGTTTCTGAACAGGTTCTGGACATTAGTGTATAGGGTGTGGAGCACTTATTCAGGAAAATTGGTCTTCTCAGTCTTCCAGCTAAATGGTTGAAAATGGAAACTCTCTCAATGTCCAAAAACCAAAAGGTCTTATACCGAAATGCACTACAAGATCTTACGATAGTCAACAACTCTAAAATCGTAAGACTCTGGTTTCTGTTTAGAAATCAAATGAAAAGTAAGAAATCCGATTTATGATACTTGTAAATGGAAGTCTGTCATTTATGTGTCTAGATGCCAAGAGCTGCTGGTTATCGAGAGATAAGAGGTGCTACTTGGAGCTGCTTATCTCTGTCTGTAGAAGTCTATTGCAGGCTGCTCCTTTTTCTGAGCCAACCACTGATTGCTTACAAAAAGGAGAGTGCGTTATGTCGGGAAGAGACTTTTCATCAGTCGCCACGTGAATTATACAGTATAATATCTAGGAAGTTGCAAGAGATACTGTAAAAGACAGCTGCTGGCGAGGGTTTTTTATATATGAAAAAAGCCCAAATTTGCATGTGTATGTACATCAGGATTATGTATGGCAGCCTATACATCCAGATCTGTAGATCTAGTTCCCAAATAACCCTGAAGTCGCTGTGCAGGCAGCCTTTACCAGTCGCGACATTAGGAAAACATGGGAAGAAAACACGAAATTGCTGACAATTTATGCTTTTTAGGTGCAATTCTGATGCTCTTTTGTGTCTTTATTTAGCCACGAACCCATTTTGATCACGATGGAGAAAAGCTGCAGTAAATCCAGAAAAGAATTAACATTCTGCGTTTTTTTAAAAAATAACACACCACAGGTCAAAAATGGCTTAAAAAAAAAAAAAAAAAAAAAAAAAATCGCACTGTGTGAATGAGATTTTAGAAATCTTGTTCACGTTTTTACTGTAAACTGTGGAACTTGCCATCCGAAAAAAGCATCAGCAACTCAATGTGTGAATAAGCCCTACTTCTAACAAAACTGTGCCTATAAATAATAGTACACCTACAAAAAACATTGTGCAGGCTGCATATGTTACAATAAAACCCAATAAAAAATCCTTTATTAGGCTATTTGCCCACGCTAGCGTTTTTAAACGCTCAGGAAAAGGATCCCCTTTCAATGAAAACGTGCGTCTTTTTCCACGCGTTTCTTGTGCGGTTTTTGACGCGTTTTTTGACACGCAATTTCTGGGAACATTGGGGAAGGCTAAAAACGCTGAGCAATGCGGGAATTAATGTGCATGCTGCGTTTTTAGCCGCTAAGCGATTCCTGAGCGGTTAAAAGCGCATGCATTGGCACAAAAAGCCAAAAACGCATGCTAATTAATTTGATGCATCTTTTAAGCATTTCTGCAGCATCTGATCCGGCACAAACGCTGCGGAAACACTTAACAAAACGCATCATGGGCACACAGCCTTAATATGATTGTTATTGAGAGCACTAAAAGACACAATAAAACGGAAAAACCTGACGGCTGCCCAATGTAACATTATGAATACCAATAATCTCTATAGCTTCTACAATTGCCTCGTAAACATAGGTTACCTTAATAAATGCAGTAGTTCATATGCAGAAAGAGAGCCAGTAGTGGCACACGGTATGAATGGACGTCGATCACATTCACTACGGCTCCTTTGTTTCTTAATGGGAGTGCCGGAGATTGCCGAGCGCAGCGCTCAACTGATCAGCGCTCCAATTAGAATGAATGGTGAGGCAGTGCGAATGGTCGACCTCCGCTCCAATCAGCCAGGGCTCTTCAGAGCTACAGTTACCAGGTACGGTAGGGGCAACCATTGTTGGAACCCCAGTGATTGGAAAGTTATCCCCTAGTCTGTGAGTTACTTTTACATTTGAGAACACCCCTTTAATGTATTCTTTTAGATATCGGGAGATATAAGAATAGACATACTTTGGATGAGTGGCAAAAATAAGGATACGTCATTAAGTAGGTAGTAATTAAGTAGGTGTTTCTGTTACAGTGTTTACGAAGATTTATAGATTATACCCGTTGGATGAAAACATGCATTCTTGATGTTGTGTCTCCATATGGTAACATCATTCCGAATCTAGGATAAACCCCAAACACCATTATACAGCATTATGCATTGATGCAGATGGTTCTTCACAATCTGCTGTGTTAAATCGCACTTTAGAATAACGACTTGATGCATGGAGAGGATGGCGCTTTCAATAAACCTCCGTACTCCGATAGTTAGAGCTCATTTGAATATAATCTAATTAAAGGAGTGAAGTAGAAGAAAGCAATATAAGACGGGATAAGATTCATCGTTATTATACTGTGAAGAGTCACTTAGAATTCTGAATAATTACGTTGTTTATTTGACAAGTATGAGGCTGAATATGTTTGGTGGTCAGATTCTGAAGGCAATAGTTAATTAATTTGTTAAATATGTTTGGGCAGATGCTTAAAAGAGCTGCATGGATTTGATTTTGATGCCCAGAACCAGTTGGACTGTCTCAAATCTGTGGAGCTGCACCAGGAGGGTGAAGAGTCCCTACTTCAACTGTATATGTGTCCTCAGCTAATTACAGTAGTGGAGCATTTAGATGACAGATACCTTCTCCACCATTTCATCTGTGGAGAGACTGAAGGACCTACAAAGACGTGCACCAGAGAAGCCAGACACACAGGCAATTGGGATGCTTGAATGGGGCATCACACTGTTTGTGAACGCACTGTAGGGGACGGGGTCATCATACTGTGTGAGAGAAACAGTGGAGATAATCATGCCACGTGAAAGACACAGAGGGCATCATACTGTGTGTGAAGGACTGTTGCAGAATCATACTGTGCTGAAGGGACATCATACTTTGCAAACTCCCCTCTCCCGCTCTCTGACCACAATCTTCTTTCATTCTCTAGCAAGAACTGCCAGGCTGCCCAGGTCACCCCCACTGTCCAGACTTATAGAAACATACAGGCCATTAACACCCAGAAACTTATGAAGAACTTGCAGTCTTCATTGGCCCCTATCTCCTCCCTCTCATGTCCTGATTCTGCATTGAAGCATTACAATGAAACACTTCAAAGTGCCCTGGATGAATTTGCACCCCCTATAAATAGAACACCACAACGCAGACGGCGACAACCCTGGCACACGGTGCAAACACGTTTCCTGCAGCGATGCTCCAGGTGCGCCGAACGTCTGTGGAGAAAATCCAATCTACACGAAGATTTCATCGATTTTAAGTTTATGCTTAGAACATACAACACTGCCCTTCACCTCTTCAAACAAACCTATTTCAACACCCTCATCACCTCACTGTCCAATAACCCGAAAAGTCTCTTTGACACTTTTAATTCTCTACTCAATCCAAGAGTACAGGCCCCAACCACGGAGCTCCGAGCTGACGATCTGGCCAATTACTTCAAAGAAAAAATTGACCAGATTCGACAGGAAATTATCTCCCAATCACCTCATACCATGCACTGTCCTCCCTCCCCCACTGCATCTAGCTCACTCTCTGATTTTGAACCAGTCACAGAAGAAGAAGAAGTAAGCAGGCTCCTTGCATCTTCTCGCCCAACTACTTGCACCAGTGACCCATTTCCGTCACATCTCCTCCAGTCCCTTTCCCCTGCTGTCACCCCTCACCTAACTAAAACAGTTAACCTCTCTCTCTCTTCTGGTATTTTTCCCTCCTCATTTAAGCATGCCATCATACATCCACTACTTAAAAAACCATCCCTCGACCAAAATTGTGCCGCTAACTATAGACCTGTCTCTAATCTTCCCTTCATCTCTAAACTCCTGGAACGCCTGGTCCACTCCCGTCTTATCCGCTATCTCTCAGAAAACTCTGTTCTCGACCCTCTCCAATCCGGTTTCCGCTCTTTACACTCCACTGAAACTGCCCTCACTAAAGTCTCTAATGATCTGCTAACAGCTAAATCAAATGGTCATTACTCCATGCTAATTCTCTTGGATCTCTCTGCAGCATTCGACACTGTGGATCACCAGCTCCTCCTCACTATGCTCCGTTCCATTGGCCTCATGGACACAGTTTTCTCCTGGTTCTCCTCCTATCTCTCCGACCGCTCCTTTACTGTATCTTTTGCCGGTTCCTCCTCCTCTCACCTTCCCCTTACTGTTGGGGTCCCCCAAGGATCGGTTCTAGGCCCCCTCCTCTTCTCTTTGTATACTGCCCGTATTGGTCAAACAATCAGTAGATTTGGTTTCCAGTACCATCTCTATGCTGATGACACCCAATTATCCGCTTCTTCTCCTGACATCACGCCAGCCTTTCTAGAAAACACCGGCGATTGTCTAAACGCTGTGTCTAATATCATGTCCTCACTATATATGAAACTGAACCTGTCAAAGACTGAACTCCTGGTGTTTCCTCCCTCTACTAATGTACCTATACCCGACATTGCTATTTCTGTGGGTGGTTCCACTATTACTCCAGAGCAACAGGCCCGCTGTCTTGGGGTCATACTTGATTCCGAGCTTTCCTTTGCCCCCCACATTCGATCACTGGCTCGCTCTTGTCATCTGCACCTCAAAAACATTTCTAGAATTCGACCTTTTCTTACTTTTGACTCTGCAAAAACTCTTACTGTTTCTCTTATTCATTCTCGTCTCGACTATTGTAACTCTCTTCTAATCGGTTTCCCTCTTATCAAACTCTCCCCTCTCCAATCTGTCTTGAATGCTGCAGCCAGGATCATATTCCTCACCAATCGTTACACAGATGCCTCTACCTTGTGCCAGTCATTACACTGGCTACCCAACCACTCCAGAATTCAGTATAAACTTATTACCCTTACCCACAAAGCCCTCCATGGCTCAGCACCACCCTACATCTCCTCCCTTGTTTCAGTATACCACCCTACCCGCGCCCTCCGTTCTGCTGATGACCTGAGGTTAGCATCCTCAATAGTCAGAACCTCCCACTCCCGTCTCCAAGACTTTACACGTGCCGCGCCAATTCTTTGGAATGCACTTCCCAGGTCAATACGATTAGTCCCCAATCCCCACAATTTTAAGCGTGCCCTGAAAACGCATTTATTCAGACTGGCCTATCACCTCAACACATTAACCTAATCTATCCCTGTGTGGCACAGCCAAAAGTTTTACCATAACCAGAATTCCCGCATCATGTTCCCACATGCTTTATGCATCCATTAGCCCTCTGTGTCCGTACTGTCACACACCTAACATTATGGCTGGTCCATACAATCAGGGCAACTGTTACCACCCACCTTTCGTGTCTACCTCTTTCCTCATAGACTGTAAGCTTGCGAGCAGGGCCCTCTTTCCTCTTGGTATTTGTTATAATCTACTGTATGTGATTATTGTTATGCTGTAATGTCTATTGTCTGTACAAATCCCCTCTGAAATGTAAAGTGCTGCGGAATATGTCGGCGCGATAAAAATAAAATTTATTATTATTATTATTATACTTTGAAAAGGGACTGTGGTGACATCAATCTGTGTGTGTGTGTGTGTGTGTGTGTGGGGGGGACCGTGGGGTCATCATACTATGTGTGTGGGGAGTGGCATGTGAGGGCATTATATTGTGTGTGGGGGGACACTAGGGACATCATACTATGTGTGTGTGGGGATTGTAGCTGTCATCATACTGCATGTGGGGTTTGACAACGTGAAAATAAGCATGTTGACAATTGACTTACTTTTTCTATCTGCTTTCATTATCCTGCTGAGAGCTGTTATCTTACATAGTGTACAGCTGGTTTTTAGCTTGATCACCAGTGCCTGCCTAGTCTCTAGCCACTTGTGCGCAGTAGTTAGATTCCACGAGAGGTGGTAACTTCTAATATCCCGCAGCAGTTATCGGACAAGCTGCTCTTATTAGTCCTGTGTAAACACAATCTACCTGGCCCCCAACATCAGAGCTATCACTGTCCTGAGCTATTTGTATTTTCACATACCCTGTTATCGCTATGGGTAAATATGTAATACCAGTGCACTCTCCAGAACAAACCACTGATGGCCGAATGTGTTACATCAGAACCTGTGCTGAGCTTTATAGTTCTACTAATGCTACAGTTCTGCTACTCACCAGAACTGTCACTCAAAGATGAGAGCCTGCCAGAAGCTAGGAAGTAATGAGACTGCAGAGCTGGAAGCTACTCAAGATATAACTTGAGAATACCACTTTAACAAACATGGCAAATTGTCTTGATTAAAAATCTTCAACTCTTGAGTTAGAAATCCTGTGTCTGCATGGTTACACAATACATACAACAAACCCTGTGTAATCACATCCAATGTGTTATTCCACTCACTTTCCTGATAATATACTGACAGTAGAAGGAGTAGACGGAAGGGAGCAACAAATGACCACAGAAACAAATAGATTTGCACTGGATTTGTATACATGGACATAGTGGTATTCCCACATTATAAAGTAATTGCATATCACTAGGACGTGCCATGACTTGATGACTCTTGTAGTTGAGCCACTTGAGCCTCTAAGAGCAGCACACTGAAGGGGTCTCAGCACTGCATCCTCTTCTAAGCGTTGCCTGCACAGTAACGTATCTGGCCGCCTAGCTTCCACTCTACACCAGAGCTTTGGACCCTTCATTCTCAGGAATGATGGGGTTTTTAGAGATCAGATGCCCATTGATCATGAAGTCATGACATATCCTAGTTATATTCTTTGCAAGATGTGAATACCCCTTTACTCCATTTATTTACAAAGTTCATGGTCTTCTATCTTTATGTGGAATAGAACATAAATGGACTGCAAAATTGTTAAAAACATAATCTTGTAGACAATTGCATGCGTTAAGCGATTCTCTCCAATCACACTGCATTCTTTGCAGCTGTATAGATTAGATTTTGTGCACACCCACACACCCGTGTAAGCTGATTATAGTTGCAAGCTTGTTAAAAGAGCTGAAGAAATACAGGACATAAATCATATTCACCTGAGTGGGCGATTTCCTTTCCTGCAGGTTTGGCCGGACACTTCTAAAGCCTTTTGCTGCAAGGGAGGAACCACTTGAGTCACCATTGAGAGCATCTTTCACACAATCATTGTAAGATCTCCAGATATCTAGAGTCAAATCAGATCATATGTACAGTGCCATTAACGTTACTAAGGTGAATAGTATGAAAGAAGATGAAGTCCACCTACTGTGCACCTTCAGTGCCTCATATCACCAACAATACTGGCACAAATACACAACTAGCACAACGGGAAAAAAGGTACAAAAACATTCCAGTACCTGAGTCCGGGGAATAAGAGTCCTGCCCTAAAAGAAAAAGGAATGATAATTAATATATGTAGATTTTTTTAATGGAAAGATGAACAGTGGCTGCTTAACACCGTCTTCTTAGCTTTTATACATTTCCTAGTTCCTCTTTTGAAGGGTAAAATCAGTCAAAATTGAAGAGGTTTTCTGAGATTAGAAAGAATGGGTTTTCTTCTTTTACCTCCACTGAAACAGAGCTAAGCTCATCCATGGGTTGTGTCGTGTATTGCAAGTTCATCTCTATTAAATTGAATGAGATGGAGCTGCAATACCAGAAAAATCCTGTGAGCAAGAAGGGCATTATTTCTAGAAAATAAGCAACAGAACAGCACAGAAATTTACTGTTCTGATCAGAAATAAGGGGCACGCAGGTTGCTATGGATCACTACTCACCTAAAATTCCTCTCTCAATCTCGAACAGCAGCATTTAAGACACACAAAATGGGGGTGCGTCGTACCATGCGCCTGCAACACCATTGAGGAGTTTGGATGAGTTGCCTAGGCCACCAAGATTTTGCTCCGGTGAAGACCAGCCTGTGGTCGGCGTTCATAGACCATGATTTCTACTCTGCACTGCAACTTTATATTATTGTAGTAAAAAGTATAAGCGATCACTTGCTTGGTCACATGTTTAAGTGCATTAATCTGACTAAAATAATACAGTAAAAAATAATGGATCAGCCCCTATTTCCCCCACTAATGTAAGTTAAAAAGTCAACATATTTGGCAGCATTACCGTATCATGTAAAACTTTAATTTAATAAAATACATTTTGGATTGCTTTTTATTGCATTTATTTGTGATTTGCAGCAATCAAAATCTTTTATGGAGCTCATTGGCACCTTTTATCATATGTTGTGGATTCGGCCAAAAATTGTGCCATATCGGCTACAGGTGATTCGAATCATAAATCAAATCCTTAAAACACATTTGACTGCATCTCCAGAACTTTGCACAAATAGAAGAAAAGATGGGCTAAAAAAGCCCTAGCCAGCTCACCAACCACAGCGCGGAACCTCGTCTGGACCCAACGATAGTTGATAGTAGACAGAAACATAAGGGGCGTTCCAGCTGATAACATTTCTTGCTTTATTGAAAAATTAAAATAGTACAGCGGCTTACTCCTCAGGAGAGGATGGATGTGCTATGAGGCGTTGTCTCAGTGCCTCATAGCACATCCATCCTCTCCTGAGGAGTAAGCCGCTGTACTATTTTAATTTTTCAATAAAGCAAGAAATGTTATCAGCTGGAACGCCCCTTATGTTTCTGTCTATCTCCAGAACTTTGCCTCTTGCATCTTTTCCCAGCCCAAATTCCAAAAATAAGCTAATGCACCTTGTGGATATCTGAATCTCCTCCCAGTATCCATCACTGGATAACAAAAGTTGAACAGATCTACAGACTGGAAGAGCTCTCAAGTTGGGAACATAGAAAACACTTGAGCTTCATAGACACGTGGTCTCCCTGGCATAATATGCAAACCTCACTTTTAGGTCGACTCTCTGGAACGGTCTAATGTCTGGATGAGAAACTATGATTTTCTATACCTTCATTTTACCTTCCTTGGCGGACCACCATCATATTTCAATACTTGACAGATTTTCCCTTCAACCCCCCTTTCTTCCATCCCTCCTCTCTAATGTTCTATGTTTTCTGTCCCAACTTTCCTTTTCCTTTCTTCCTCAAACAAAATATGCTGACTACTGTCTGATTTAGGCTAGTTTCACACTAGCGTTTATGAGCGCAGCGACGGCCTGCGCACGGCCGCCGCTAAGCCCCGCCCCCTGCCGCGCCCCCGCCGGCAGCTCCGCCCACCGGCGCATGACGCTGCATGCGCCCTGCGTCCCCTATCTTTATCACAGGGGGCGCAGACCGTGCGCAGTATGCGTTTGGCGGCGCATGCGCCTTTTTGACGGTGCGCCGACGCAACCAAACTGCAGCAGGTTGCGTTTGGCGCAGGTCGGCGCACCGTCAAAAGGACGCATGCACCGCCAAACGCATACTGCGCATGGCCTGCGCCCCCAGTGATAAAGATAGGGGACGCAGGGTGCATGCAGCGTCATACGCCGGTAGGCGGAGCTACCGGCGGAGGCGCGGCAGGGGGCGGGGTTTAGCGGCGGCTGTGCGCAGGCCGTCGCTGCGCTCATAAACGCTAGTGTGAAACTAGCCTTAGACTGTTATCGTGTTTGGATTTTTATCGCCTCATATCAGGTTATGCTTTGCATCGTTCTTTCCATGTTTTGATATCCCAATCGTTTTTTTGTCTTAACCTTTATTATCATATATTTCTACATGGATATTTCGTGTTGTATCGGTGTTAAAACTCTTAATAAAAAGAAGTTCACAAAAAAAAAAAAAAAAATCTTTTATGCATCTCAAAATGACATCAGTAAAAATATCATCTTGAAATGCAAAAAAAACCCTCATAACTCCATCAATGGAAAAATTAAAAATAATACTGGTCTTGGAACAAGGTGACAAAAGCAGCATTTTATCATTTTTTTACCTTTTTTTCACATTCTCAGGTACATTGAATGGTAAAATGAATGGTGTCATTCAAAACTATAACTCAGCCTGCAAGAATGGGAGGAAAAAAGGAAAACGCAAAAAAGAAAATCGCCCATACAGGAAGAGGATAAGATAGTGCACTTACTTTGAAAAACTTTTCAGAATGGTTTTTGCTATGTAATCTGATAGCAACATGATGGAGGAGTCCCTGATTCCAGCTACAATATGTGTCACTGCTTGGTCTGCATGCTGTCATTGTGATGCAAATCCGTGTTTTTTTCTGCTAAAGATCTAGCAGAGCTCTGAATGCTGAGCCATGTATAACCCCGCCCACACCACTGATTGGCAGATTTCTGTGTACACTGTGCATAGGCAGAAAGCTGCTCATTAGTGGGGGGTTAGTTACAAGGAGCAGTTGATTAAGAGGCATGAGACACCTAGTCCTGTAGTGATAATCTCCTGCTGATAAAACACTGACTTTCCTGAAACAACCCACAGTGAGTGACACGCTGGAATCAGAGAAGCTGTCAATCAAAATAAGTGGGTAGAAGGCCACTGAGTAGTGGTCACACTTTCTAAAGAGATAGAAAAAAAGCCATTTTGACATGAATTATCAAGATAAGTACACCAGCTCCATCAGGTCTAAGAAATGTATTTAATATTTTATGCAGTTTGTATTGTGACAGATCTGCTTGAAATATCTGCTTTATCGCAGTCTCATTCACAATGTCCCGTCCAAGCACTGCCTGCCTACTAGTGATGAGTGAATATGCTTGGGTAATGTTAACCCAGCATGCTCGGGTGCTAATAGAGTATTGTATGTGCTCTAATACTATGTTCAAGTCGCCGAGGCCTCTCAACAGCCACAACACATGCAGGGATTTTCTAACAAACAGGCACGTGTTGTCGAACACGCGTGAGACATGCAGTCGCGGGAACTCGAACATAGTATACGAGCACGCCCAAGACACTATATCAGCACCCGAGCATGCTCAGATAACACCTTATCGCTCATCACTACTGACGACTCTTAATACTGTTGCTCTCTTAAATATGAACAGTAGTTTAAAATTTCCAAATTATAGTGGGACTTAATTACGGACCAATTTCTGCTGACGATACCCAGCAAACAGAACGCTTTCAGGAGTACAAGTTATTGCCTCACTGGAAAGGGGGAAGGCGATATATGTGTCTCCATCATTACAGTCGTCACACAGTGACTCATTCCTTGACATTTTCAAGTGGAAAAATATTTTCCATATTAATGTATAAAGAGAGCTTTCCATTAACCTTTTTATGTGAGTTGTACAAGTTTAGGCTCCGTGCACACACTGAGTAAATGGATACAGAAATTTCTGCACCATTTCTGCATCCCTTGGCAGGAAAAATTCAGCTTTTGATGTGTTTGCCTGCATTTTTGCCCTAGAAAATCTACGTGTCAAAATGCACCAAATCTGCAACCTATGCACTTACTGCTCTTTTTTTGCTACTTGCCCAGAAAAAAAAAAAAAAAAGTGCACAAATTGCAGGTTTGGTGCGTTTTTGCCATGCAGGTTTGCTTGCAAAACCTGAAGCAATCCTGATGAGAGAAAAGTCAATGAGAAACCTGACGTGTCATGCACACGTTGCAGATTTGGTGCAGAAAGTAATCTGCAGCGTGTCCGTGTCATTTCTCTGTGCGTTTTTCACCATTGACCTCACTCAAATCAGACAAAAGCGCAGGGAAAAAAACGCACCAAAAACGCGAGTTTCTGCAGCTGCGCTTTTCCTGCCAAGAGATGCAGAATTGTTCAGAAAAACGTCATACACATTTGCTATGTAAATTATATAGGAATGCAAGATTTTTGTTAAAGAGAAAAAACAAGTTTAGCTTTCAATAAATAGTTGCAGGTTAGGCAAAAATCTAACATATTCCTAGACGCCGACCACATATTACATCTATCAACCGATACAAGCTACAAACCTTTTCCCCTATGGCAGGGTTCCCCAACGCCGGTCCTCAAGGCCCACCAACAGGTCAGGATTTCCTTAGTATTACACAGGTGATAATTGCATCCCTTGTACTATACAAGGGAAATCCGGAAAACGACCTGTTGGTGGGCCTTGAGGACCGGAGTTGGGGAACCCTGCCCTATGGATTTTGAAGCAATCTTTATATAAATTGCCATTTTAGTCTACGTTCCCACAATGAGTTTTTGATGCTTTGTATTTTCGCTGCACATGATACGCAGCGTCTTACCGTTGCAGCAATGTGGATGAGATTTATTGAAATCTGCTGCTTTTTTTTTTTACGCTGCGTAAACTGACCTGCGGTGCGTGTATGAAATCCGCAACATGTCAGTTTCTCTGGCAGGTATGTACAGATTTTCTTCATAGACTGCATTAGGTGTGGATAACCCGCAGGTAAACAAAACTTACAAAATTAATGCGGAAAATCTGCAACATCAAAAACTCCCCAAATGCTCATCATGGGATGGCAGCCTTTGGTGTGGTGCAAGATGTGAAACATTGCTCCGAGAATCGGCAGCAGCGTGTACATGCAGTGGATCACAGAATCCGCGTCATCACAGCCACTTTAATATAAGGACTGTCTACTTGATGAGCGGATTACCGTGGGTATGGCTGTACGAATTAAATGCCATTAGAAGGAAAGAAGGCAGTCCTTCTGATAAACGGCCTTCTATGTATTGCATGGATAGATCAGGTCTACCAGTACAAGAGCCGCCGCCTGGTAGCTTCTCTCTTCCCAGGGTTTTACGTGTAGACTTGACTATGTGATGCCCTATAAAGGCATTTGGAAAAGTTTTTAATAATTAATACATTTTTATGTAATTTCCAAACCAGGTATAAGAGTTTTTCGATTAATCCACCGCGTCACTAGTGTAAAATCTCTAAGGCATGAAGAAATGGACAGGGCACATGACAGCAGCCATTAGACGCCATAATAAAAGCTTTGGTTTTATTATGCCAGCTGTATACAGGGAGAGATGTCAGGTATACACCCATGGAGAGCTGACGCGGGGGACACACGGACTCAGACACTTCACAGCAGGCAGGATAAGCGAGAGCTGAAACAAAAAGTGGACGTCATCTCTGTGGTTTGGTTAGTTGCTATACCTGAAGCCAACAGATTGGGAGAACTTTGTACTCTCTTCACAGCTGTTAGTGTGACAGACATGGCAGCGCGTTTGCGAGCAAATCCACCGCTATCTGGAAGCACACAAAGTGATAGTGATGCAAGCAAAACATGGACACGGCAAGCACATGCAATGTTTAGCACTGATTTGAGAATTTGTGGCCTTTTAGTGCAAAAACAAAAGAAGATGGCAGGACAAGCACAACATAAGCATGCACAGGACCACCGCTGCACTTCTTCAGCTCTGCTCAGCTCATACCCCACGTAAAGCTATAGAAATATACCCTATAGTAAAGGGGTTGTCCGGCCGTAGGATACAAGTCTGCAGTCACTCTATATTACTGCAGACTTGTGAATCCTCACAGTGTGTGCACTGCTCACTGTGAGGATTTTGCGATGCTGGTGGGTACATGACAGCAAGAATGTGATTTGCAAACATGCGGTCATGTGCTGAATAGTTGTGCACGCCTTGCCGGACACGTCTAGTTAGAATGTGGCCGGAAGTGTGTAAAATGACATTGTGAGGTTCACAAGTCTGCAGTCAAGTAGAGTGACAGGAACAATTGTACCCAAAGGCCAGACAACTCCTTTAAGGCCTGTGATACTTCCAATTACAGTGCTACAGTGGGATCCATTGACCATACATCATTGACATTGTGCCTGGAGCAGTTTTATTTAATTTTATATTATTGAGCACCACATTGTACTATGCTATTCTATACTTTTTTTTTCTACTATACCAACAAATACCGGCCTGAGAGCCCCCAAAAGAAAATTTTTGTCCTCTTTTGTGATGTGAACAAGGCCCATTGTAGCACTTGTGCTTATGCCCCAAAAGTAGGGATTAGACGCATTCACATGTCATTCGCATACCATTTAGTGCCAGAATATTGGTAACCACATCCCAACCCACACATTGCAATTCTCGCTAGGCAAGATTTACTTCTCTGTAGATTCCTACTTACATTGAATTATTTGGATAAAATAGGTCGTAAACTGATTTCCTACATCTGGCAGACAATATATAAAAGGTGATTATACAGTTGTGCTCAAAAGTTTACACCCTGGCAGAATTTTTGCTTTCTTGGCCTTTTTCCAGAGAAAATGAATGATAACACCAAAACTATTTCTCCACTCATGGTTAGTGATTGGGTGAAGCCATTTATTGGATGTTTTGGGCTATCATTATGATTTAAAAAAAAAGAGAAAACACAGTAATTTGACAATAAATGGCTTCACCCAACCATTAACCATGAGTGGAGAAAAAGGTTTGGTGTTATCATTCATATTCTCTGAAAAAAGGCCAAGAAAGCAAAAATTATTCCGGGGTATGTAAACTTTGGAGCACAACAGTGTAAATGGTTGTGAGTGACACTGGCTAATCAGTCCTCTTTGTTGAGTGACATATTTCCCTTTAAGGTTTGTCTGTCTGTTTATGGTTATAGTTTTCAGTAAATATACACATTTTGGGCTGATTTCCAGGATTCTTGCATGCCTGACATCCTTTTTTGCAAAAAAAATAATCACTTCTCATTCTCGGGTAATAAGAATGACAAATCTAACACTTCTGGGGCTAAATGCCAAGTCCTTCATTCTGAATCCCAGAGGCGACTGGCTCTGAAATGACACTTCAATGCACGTTTCATCACAGCTTACTTGGTTGAGGATTATTCTTCTTTTACTGATATAGTACACTTAAAGATGGAGGGAAAACAAAACACAGTTTGCAGTTTGTTTATAGTTGCAGAAAAGGAAAAAGAAACCCTACACAAAGAGTTAAAGGGGTTATCCACTATTTTACGTGTCCCTACCATGTAAACTGACTGTAGGCTGTGTGCCCACGTTGCGTTTTTTAAGCGTTTCCGCAGCGCTTTTAGACGCGCGATTCTGCCGCGGAAACGCTTAAGAAAAGCATCCCATGTTATCATATTTGATTCCGCACATGCTGTGCTAATGGTGCTTTTTTTACCGCTGCAGAAATGCTTAGCGGAAAAAAACGCCTAACATGATCATTAATTTTTTTCTGCATACATACACTTGTATTGCAAAAACGCATAGGAAAACGCATGCTAAAATGCTTAACAAACGCTTACAAAAGCGCGTCCAAAAACGCATGCGTTTTTCCGGCAAAGGGTGTGCGTTTCCGCTCAGGAATTTTCTGCGTCAAAACTGCAACGTGGGCCCATAGCCTAATAGATAAGCACTTCACTAAATACTTCGCTTTGCCAAATCAATCCGTAACTGAAGGGGAGAAACCACTGGGGACCCATGTGTCTGACCAGTCTCCCGTGCAGCTCAGTCCCTAGTGGCCTTTAAAGCCACAGTGTTTCAGTGATTAAGCTTTGATATGGGATCAATACAATTATTTATTTTTAGTATTTTTCCGGAATCCTCTAGTGCCTGCGTTTCCACAGAGAGCATGCACTTTAATCCAGGATGGATGCAGGGATTTTGGGGCTTGATGAAGAAGTCATTTGGCTTTTTTTCATGACAGTATTCCAATGCAGTTTAGCTTTTAAGTTGAACTAGCCATTTGGGGGCTTCCTTCCTGTGGGATGAGTACTTTTTTTTTTTTTTTTTAATGATATCATCCTGTGTTACAAATGAATTGTTGAAAAACTGTTATTTTTTAAAGGCTTTCTTTCAGGGGTGCGAGAGGTGAAAAAGTTATTCAGCAATTTTCGAGGTAAAGTATATATATATATATATATATATATATATATATATATATATATATATATATATATATATATATATATACACATACACACATATATACATACACACTATATACACGCACACAAGGTTTAATACTTTAAGAGGAGACATTGCTGCATAGCAATATGTAATATACATGAAAATAAGCCTAGAGGAGATCTATATTACTGAATTCATACCTGTATTCATCTTTATCCCTCGTGGTTAAAAGAAACTGACTTCAGTTTGCCTACGGATCAAAGGAAAACAGTTTAAATAACTTGCATTCATGAATATTCGATATATGTAGTGATGACAGCCATTAACAACCGCCCCATGCAGCCACACTGCAGTATTCTCAAAAGCGCCCTCTAGTGGCAGCGACAGGCACCAACATTGTGAGATTTCATTTATTTACTATTTATATACTGTGCTGCTATCCCTTATACTTCATAGGGGTATCGGGGTGTCACAGAGCTCCCCTGCACACGGTTAAAGGGTTTCTACCAAGTCTGGACGTTACATTCACTCATTTTATTCTTCAGGCCGTTGGAGAAAGCCATGCTCAGCATCTAACTGGACATTGGTGCTCCCATTGAAAATTAATGGAACGGAAAACTGCAAGATCAACCACCACTCCCATTCATACACGACTCTTCAGAGATCCGGTTCTCAGAATGTATAGGGTCCCAACAGTTGTTTGGGATGGATATGGAATAACGTCCACTAGAGTTGAGCGACTTTGGTCGGATCGGGTTTCATGAAACCCGAATGAAACAAAATTTGATTCGGATGAAACTAGTCTGACTAGGGCAAAAAAAGTCGGAGTTTCGTCTGAAACCCGACCCCAATGCAAGTCAATGGAGAATAAAAGTCGGCATTGAGAGTGGATGAATGTCATCCGCTCAATGCCGACTTTTATTCCCCATTGACTTACATTGGGGTCAGGTTTCGACGAAACTCCGAATTTTTTTTGCCCTAGTCGGACCAGTTTCATCCGAATCAAATTTTGTTTCATTCGGGTTTCATGAAACCCGATCCGACCAAAGTCGCTCAACTCTAACGTCCACACTTGGTGCAACCCCATTAAATTTGGTTGTCTTAGGTCACCACTAGGGGGAGCTTCAGAGCTTGCTGCATAGTACATTATTGTTGCATTTCAGGAATACTCAGCATTCCGTAAGCTCCTGAGCATCCCTTAGTGGTGACTGTAAGCAGGCACATGTTTATCTAGATCTATATACAAAATTTTGAAAAACTAACAAAACAAATGGAGCTCAGATCAACAAAACATATATTAGAGCAGAAAGCAGATGAAAAAAAGAGCCGTGTTGAAGAGCGGACATTCACAGGGGGAGGTGGAATATTGTCTGATAATTAAAAACTATATATTTTTTTTCTAGAGTAAAAAAGCAAAATAAAAATTATTAACAAAAATGAATACACAATTATAGTGTTCATTTGAAAGAAAATTTTTCTTAAGCCATTTATACAAATAGAAATCATAGAATCATAGAATCGTAGAGTTGGAAGGGACCTCCTGGGCCATCTGGTCCAACCCCCTGCTCAAAGCAGGATTCACTAAATCATCCCAGTCAGATGTCTGTCCAGCCTCTGTTTGAAGACTTCCATTGAAGGAGAACTCACCACTTCTCGTCGCAGCCTGTTCCACTCATTGATCACTAACTGTCAAAAAGTTTTTTCTAATATCTAATCTGTGTCTCCTCCCATTGCTTCTAGTCTTTGCTTGTGCAAATGAGAATAAAGATGATCCTTCTACAATGTGACAGCCCTTTAGATATTGGTAGACCACTATTAAGTCTCCTCTCAGTCTTCTCTTTTGCAAACTAAACATTCCCAAATCCTGCAACCTTTCCTCATAAGACAGGGTTTGCAGACCGGTCACCATTCTGGTCGCTCTTTTCTGAACTTGCTCCAGTTTGTTGATGTCTTTTTTAAAATGTGGTGCCCAAAACTGGACACAATATTCCAGATGAGGTCTGACCAAAGAGGAGTAGAGGGAAATAATGACTTCACGTGATCTAGACTGTATGCTTCTGTTCATACATCCTAGAATTGCATTTGCCTTTTTTGCTGCTGCATCACACTGTTGACTCATATCCAGTCTGTGATCTATTAGTTTACCCAAGTCATGTTACAGTTTACGTCACAACAATACAGAGATAGGAGTTGAGCATGAGAAGGGAACAAATCCTCTCCTCCAGTAATGGCCGTGCTGCGCGCCGTTACTTTACGTCTTGCTTTGTAATGAACTGACCCTGATCACTACAGATCTAAGGGCATGTTGTGCTCAGCCGTCTCTCTGCCACTTTATGGCCTTGGCATAGTTTTGTGCCAAACTTCTTTACCTGTAAAACATCACAGCATAAACACATTTCCCACTATCAGCTGCCGGTCACCAGATTTAACCAGAGTAAAAAAAGAAATCTGCAGCATTTCACAGTAAAAGAAAAGTGTAGAGGCTGAAAGAACTCCTAGACACTGACAGAAATGTGAAATGCAAGTAGCTAACATAGAATAATTCCCACTAACCTATTGACTAATCCATTGACCTCCAATGAGTGTTATACAGTCATATGTTAAAGTTTGGGCACCCCTATTAATGTTAACCTTTTTTCTTTATAACAATTTTGGTTTTTGCAACAGCTATTTCAGTTTCATATATCTAATAACTGATGGACTCAGTTATATTTCTAGATTCAAATGAGGTTTATTGTACTAACAGAAAATGTGCAATCTGTATTTTAACAAAATTTGACCTGTGCAAAAGTATGGGCACCTCAACATAAAAGTGACATTAATATTTCGTAGATCCTCCTTTTGAAAAAATAACAGCCTCTAGTTGCTTCCTGTAGCTATTAATGAGTTCCTGGATCCTGGATGAAGGTATTTGTGACCATTCCTGTTTACAAAACAATTCTAGTTCAGTTAAGTTTGATGGTCGCCGAGCATGGACAGCCCGCTTCAAATCATCCCACAGATGTTCATTGATACTCAGGTCTGGGGACTGGGATGGCCATTCCAGAACATTGTAATTGTTCCTCTGCATGAATGCCTTAGTAGATTTGGAGCGGTGTTTTGGATCATTGTCTTGCTGAAATATCCATCCCC
Organism: Dendrobates tinctorius; assembly: GCF_039654945.1. Lineage (NCBI taxonomy): Eukaryota > Metazoa > Chordata > Amphibia > Anura > Dendrobatidae > Dendrobates > Dendrobates tinctorius. The sequence goes on from NW_027361676.1 coordinate 73,392,049, forward strand.
TGTGTAACTTCAACTTCGTCACTGATTCTTGCACATTATTGTCAAGAATCTACGGATACTGAGTTGAATCCATGCGACCCTCAACTTTAACAAGATTCCCGGTGCCGGCATTGGCCACACAGACCCAAAGCATGATGGAACCTCCACCAAATTTTACTGTGGGTAGCAAGTGTTTTTCTTGGAATGCTGTGTTTTTTAGCCTCCATGCATAACGCCTTTTTGTTTGACCAAACAACTCAATCTTTGTTTCATCAGTCCACAGGACCTTCTTCCAAAATGTAACTGGCTTGTCCAAATGTGCATTTGCATACCTCAGGCGACTCTGTTTGTGGCGTGCTTGCAGAAACGGCTTCTTTCGCATCACTCTCCCATACAGCTTCTCCTTGTGCAAAGTGCGCTGTATTGTTGACCGATGCACAGTGACACCATCTGCAGCAAGATGATGCTGCAGGTCTTTGGAGGTGGTCTGTGGATTGTCCTTGACTGTTCTCACCATTCTTCTTCTCTGCCTTTCTGATATTTTTCTTGGCCTGCCACTTCTGGGCTTAACAAGAACTGTACCTGTGTTCTTCCATTTCCTTACTATGTTCCTCACAGTGGAAACTGACAGGTTCAATCTCTGAGACAACTTTTTGTATCTTTCCCCTGAAAAGCTATGTTGAATAATCTTTGTTTTCAGATCATTTGAGAGTTGTTTTGAGGAGCCCATGATGCCTTCATAGGAGAATCAAATAGGAGAACTACTTGCAAGTGGCCACCTTAAATACCTTTTCTCATGATTTGGTGCACCTGGCTATGAAGTTCAAAGCTCAATGAGGTTACAAAACCAATTTAGTGCTTCAGGAAGTCAGTAAAAAGTAGTTAGGAGTGTTCAAATCAAGAAAATGATAAGGGTGCCCATACTTTTGCACCGGTCAAATTTTGTTTAAATGCAGATTGCACATTTTCTGTTAGTACAATAAACCTCATTTGAATCCAGAAATATAACTGAGTCCATCAGTTATTAGATATATGAAACTGAAATAGCTGTTGCAAAAACCAAAATTATTATAAAGAAAAAAGCTTAACATTAATAGGGGTGCCCAAACTTTAACATATGACTGTATCCATCACTTAACACTATAAAGCCCCCTTCACACATAGCGAGATCACTAGCAATATCGCTAAAGCGTCACTGATTTTGTGACGCAACAGCGATATCGCTAGCGATCTCGCTACACATGCGACCCGGCTCCCCACTGGATATCGCTGATTGCGCAAGATCGTCCTGGTCCATTTCTCGTCGTCGGCTACCTGCTGGCGCCGACGAGCGACTCCATGGACGCGGGAGGAAGTCGTCAGCAGAGCTGCCGTCTTACAGGTAAGTACCGACCGCTGCTACATCGCTGGTGAGATGTCACTAGCGACCATTTAGCGATGCACCAGCAATCCTGACCGGGTCATATCGTTGTCGGGATCGCTGGTGCATCACTAAATGTAACGGGACCTTAAGGATGGAATCACATTAGCGCATGACATGAGATGCGATATGTTAATGACACTCGGCTCCTGCTCTGTGCTCCGATCTAATCGCATGAGAAGCCTCAGCGGGAAGTCCACACCGCTAAGGTGCCGGTGTCCTTCTGACAGGGTGCAGACTACGGCCCAGAAAACCCAGAGTTCAGACTACGCTGGTCAAGTCCAGAATCGGAGCCCTATTCTGGTCAAGGTCAGGAGACCAGACATCGCTCATCAAGAGCCGAGGCCCATTCCTTTCCGTCCTAGTCCAAAGAGACTGCCACTGACGGTCAAGCCACAAAGATCTGCAAGGAGGTGACGACTAGAGAGGCATGCCTGTGCTTGCAGAGTAACAGTGCGTGAGAGCAGGGCCATCACTTCCAGCTCTCACAAATGGTACTGGGAAGGTATGTATTGTCCCCCTCCTTATATGATGCTTTTTTTTGGTGCATATTTGAAGCTTTTTGATGCATTTTTTTATAGTACAGAAAACCTTTGATTTTGCACTTAGAAATGCAACTGCGTTTTTATATGCATTTTTTACATGCATTTTTTTTTCAGGCTCCCGATAGAAGCCTATAGACAACAAAATTGCACCAAAAAAATGCCACTGATAGGCTGCAGGCCATCAAAGTTATGTCAGCACTGCAGGCAATAATAGACACTGAGGCAGTGGCTGAGACTCAGCTCAGCGCTGGACCTGGGGAGGGTGGGTAAGGAGAAGCACAGTTTGCCATCAGAGGAGCGGAGATTTTCTGAAAACAGAAAACCCTATAAGGCGAATGACATTTACACTTTGTTACGGTGTCTTGTTTAAGACATTTGACAAACGGCTTGCTGACAGATAACGCCTATATTCGCCGACATTAACCACAGACCCCAGCTCACATTTTAAGTCTTCCTTTCAGACCCATAAAATATAAGATTACACATATGGAGAACTCTGGCACACAGACTTCCTAATGGTACAAGTAAAATGTCTGGTATTCAATTGGAAACTCATTTACACGCAGGTCACATATTTTAAGCCGTCTAAAACTAGAGCGAGTCCAATCATTTCTGCTCTGTTTTGATAAAGTTTCTTTGATTCCAACCTCGGCCAAGTAAAAGAGCTACAAATTATTACGGAGGATTCCGCATTCTTGGAGTGCTTGCAGGCTGCTAATGGAGACAGTGCTGGGGCTATTCTCTGAGACAATGTAACTTAACCAGCAGTGGCATCCGTGAAGGAAAAAAAAAAAAAAAAAAAAGAAGATTGTGGAACTCAACACTGATCCAATTCATCCCAGTCGGTCATGATGATCCCTAACATGTGCCAGCAGGACAGCCACACCTAAAGCAACTGGGAGCAGCAGTCTATGCATCATGGTGCTAAAAGATGTGAAAAGCAATACAAGACTTATAATATTGGACATCCATCTTACAGAGTACGATGCCCCAGATTGGCCATGTTTTCATTACAGTGCTCATCATACCTTCTTACAATCAAACTGGATTCTCAACTACTGCTACAGATAAAATGGCATCTGTCTTCAGCCATGGCATTTTTCATACATTCTGCGATGATATAACCACAATATGTAATATGGCTATAGTTCAGCACATTGATCTGAACATATGGGCTTTTAAAAGTTAATCACTTGATCACCTTTAGACTAAGGTCACACGACCATATTCTCTCTCATCCGAGAAAATCGGGACGATTGTGCTAATCACACACTGATCAGAGTTTAAGCAGAATGTGATCAGTGTGATCCAATTTTCTCGGATGTGGAGAAGATAGAAATAATTTCTCTGTGTTCTCCATTCTGGCAGTCCATGAAAATCAGATTGCATTCAGAGGTCATCTGAGTGTGATCCAATGTTTTCCATCGCCAAGTGTGATCCCATTATCGAATGCAAATCATGAATGCTGCGATTATTTCCTTGGACTGACTCTGCACGAGAAAAAAAAAAAAAAAAGAAGAAGAATTGGACATGTGCACGACTACATTCAACCCCTGGCAAAAAATTATGGAATCACCGGCCTTGGAGGATGTTCATTCAGTTGTTTAATTTTGTAGAAAAAAAAGCAGATCACAGACATGGCACAAAACTAAAGTCATTTCAAATGGAAACTTTCTGGCTTTAAGAAACAGTAAGGCTGAGTTCACACGTACCGGAACTCTCGCGGAAATTACCGTGAGAATTCCAGAATTCCATTCCGCCTGTAAAATCGCATATTAAATTCCCGCGATTTTCCCACGGAAAAACTAGCATTTTGCAAGCGTAATTAGCTTGCAGAATTGCTAGCGTTTTCCAAGCGATCTGTAGCATCGCTTGGAGAACTGATTGACAGGTTGGTCACACTCGTCAAACATAGTGTTTGACAAGTGTGACCAACTTTTTACTATTGAGGCCGCCTATGCGGCCTCAATAGTAAAAGATAGAATGTAAATAATAATAATAAAAAAAATATATTGTTATTCTCACCTTCCGGCGTCCCGCGCAGCCTTCCCGCCTCTCTCCACGCTCCCAGTAATCCTTTGCGACAATTACTGCGATGACGACCGTTCTCGCGGGATCGCGACGTCTCGGTCATTCACGATGACGTCGCGCGAATGACCGCGAGACTTCGCGATCCCGCGAGAACGGACGTCATTGCTCGCAAAGGCTTACTGGGACCGGGAGTGTGGAGAGAGGTGGGAAGGCTGCGCGGGACGTCGGAAGGTGAGACTAACAATATTTTTTATTTTAAATTCTATTTTTTACAGGGATATGGTACGCAAAGCTCGGAGGACAGTCTCCTCTCCCCTGGACCGTGGGTACCATCCGCAAATGTGCTGCTTACTTTTCGCATGGTGGGCACAGCCACATGCGGTAAGTAAGCAGAACAATGCATTCCTATGGGTGCAGGATCGCCGCGATTCCGCAAAATTAATGAGCATGCTGCGTTTTTTACTGCAAAGCAATTCCGCCGCGGTAAAAACCGCAGCATTAGCACAGCATTGCGGAATCCCATAGGAATGCATGGGATGCTTATTTTTCGCTGTAAAATCGCGCGGTTAAAACCGCCGCGGAAACGCAAAAAAAACGCCACGTGTGAACTCAGCCTTAAAGAAATCAAGAACAAAAAATGTGGTAGTCAGTAATGGTTACTTTTTTAAACCAAGCATAGGAAAAAAATTATGGAATCACTCAGTTCTGAGGAAAAAAATTATGGAATCATGAAAAGCAAACCAACAAAAAAAAAACAAAAAAAAAAAAAACACTCTGACACATCACTAGTATTTTGTTGCACCATCCTCCCATTTGTTCCTCATTTGCTTTGTTGTGCATTTTCTGTTTTGGAGACATATTGCTTTAAGCTTCCAGTGTTGACGGTTTGATGTCTTCCTTGGTCTACCAGTATGTTTGCCTTTAACAACCTTCCCATGTTGTTTGTATTTGGCCTAGATTTTAGACACAGCTGACTGTGAACAACCAACATCTTTTGCAACATTGCGTGATATTTACCCTCTATTAAGAGTTTGATAATCCTCTCCTTTGTTTCAATTGACATCTCTCGTGTTCAAGCCATGATTCATGTCAGTCCACTTGGTGCAACAGCTCTCCAAATTGTGCTCACTCCTTTTTAGATGCAGACTACCGAGCAGATCTAATTTGATGCAGGTGTTAGTTTTGGGAATGAAAATTTACAGGGTGATTCCATAATTTTTTCCCTATGCTTGGTTTAAAAAAGTAACCATTACTGACTACCACATTGTTTGTTCTTGATTTCTTTTAGTGTTTCTTAAAGCCAGAAAGTTGCCATTTGAATTGACTTTAGTTTTGTGCCATGTCTGTCATCTGCTTTTTTTCTACAAAATTAAACAACTGAATGAACATCATCCAAGGCCGGTGATTCCATAATTCTTGCCAGGGGTTGTAGTATAACATTGGTCTGAGAACAATCCAATGTTTTGTTGCATCACACTCAGACCAGACCGAAAATATGATAGTCTGCACGAGCCCTTAAACTACAAAATCATATTTAAGTAGGCTCTGCCGCTCCCATGCTGTCTCTCCTCTGCCCCCTGGCGGTCTATGTTGACATCGCCACAGAGGTGACATTATGTATATAGCACTTGATCACTGCAGTCAGTCATTGTGCTTAGATGTCATGGCAGGAAGGTGTAAGGTGGCCAAGAGCGGTATTCATGACCACTCTGCTGTCCAGTTACCCACTGGAACTTTACAAAATGAGTGTCCCTGTCCCAGTGTGCCATCAGGTGTGGGGGGGTATCACACTCACTTGTAGTCCGCAGGCCTCCACTGCCTCCAGGCCTTCATCCTCAGGAGCAGCCACACACATTTCAGGGGATACCAAGTTCATTGCAACAAGCAAAAGTTTACTGGTCAGTGGTCAGTTCAAGTTCACCAGGTGGTTGACAAGTGGGATAGGGAACAACACTTTATACGTTTCTTACTTCCTTTCTCTTTAGCACTGGGCACATGTGATCGCCCCGTCGCCGCAGCTGCTGGCATCGGAAGACGACGCCGCAAGGGAGCGCAGGGATGGCAAGTAGGATGGCTTATTTTGTTTGTGTTTTTCTGATAGGGCTATGCATACCAGGATAGGAATGAAAAGCCATAAATACAAGGATGAGGAAGAAGAGCCATGCATACCAGGATAAGGATGAGGGGGCCATGCATACAAGGATCGGGATGAGGAGGCTGTGCATACCAGGATAGGGATGAGGACCCAAGCACACCAGGATAGGGATGAAGGGGCCATGCACACCAGGATGGGGATGAGGGGGCCATGCATAACAGGCTTATACTCGAGTCAATAAGTTTTCCCATTTTTTGTGGTAAAATTAGGTGCCTCGGCTTCTACTCTAGGATATACGGTATTTATCAGTCTGTCCTTAAAGGTCCATGTAAAGTGCAATATAGTGCAAGGGACTCAGAAAAAAATGTTAGACTAGATGGATATAACAAATAGGAGTGCAATAGAACGTCAATCAATTATTGATACCCTTTGTCAGGCCGAGATCGCAATCTGCACATGTGCTGCCTCCGGCAGTCATTTCCTGATCCCCACCTCTGGGAGATCAAAATGCAAGAGTGGGGACTCGACTCCTGCCTTGCACCGCCAACATTTTCCTGAAACCCACTGCCTGGAGATAAATGGCTCCTGCCTCGCATTGATGGGACACTCCTTGCTCCCAGTCCAGGGCCTGCAGCATTTCTCCACTCCAGCCGCCACCGGCTTCCTTGCAGGGGTGACCCTGCCTCCTGGAACTCCGCTCCACCGTCACCTCCCCCCTCCCGGTAAGCTAAATTTGGACCATAAGACAGACCCCCATTTTCACATTTAAAAAAAATGATATCACTATTTGCCTCTACTAAATTTGGGGGTGTGTATTATGGACCAGTGCGTCTTATAGTTTGAAAAATATGGTATATACTTAGATTATCGATTCTTCTCTCATTGTTTCTCACAGAACAGCTGACATGTCATGAACACTGGTGATCTGTCTGCCCATCGCATGGAGCGACATAAGGAGAACACATCAAGCTCGTATTGAATTGAATAAACCCATCCTGAGCAAGTTTCTCCTTGTGGTGAATGCATGCAGCCAGAATTATAGAACTTATTTCTGTATAGGAAAAGAGATAATTTTTTTTACTTTTAAAGGGAATGCCTCATAACTAAGGTTTATGGCATATCTGGAGAATATGCCATAAATGCCTGATAGATTCCTGTGCAGCTTTGTGACTTGCACCTATATGCAGAGCGGAGTTTCCACAATTCCCTGGGACCACTGGAGTGGTAACCATATGTGCGTATCTCTCTTAATTCACTTCAGTTTCGAAAACAGCCAAGGAAACAGCAGGACTGCAGCAGACGTACAGTATTCGGCAATTAATGTGTCTTGAAATATTTTTATGCAATTTCTTCTCCTTGTGCCAATATCTGGACTGGTTTTAGTGCCATCTTTCAAGTCTTCTGCCTATGTGGTTCCGTGGATTTGCCCTTTGTGTTCAGGGATTTGCTACTGAAATGTTTGAGATACTGTCCACCCCGAAGCACGAGAATCTCATTAACTGAAAAAATAAAGATCGAACAACCACCACAAGACGGATTTCATCAACCAAGCTATCATTTTAATCAGTATAACGATGCCGACCTAACACTGTGTGTAGTTTACCAAGCAAAATCCTGCTGGCAGCTTCGTTTTAGTAGAGCATGAGCTGAATGTCAAAGAAGTCTGCGCTGATGTCACCAGACTGTGGAGTGATCAATCAAAAGAGAATGGGCGCATTTCCGAGGATGACTTGGTGACTCAGCCACTAGATTTACTCCTCTCCTCCACTGATGACTCAGTGTAGCTGTTTTACACAAAAGGAGGCAAGGTTTAAATTTATAATTATGTCCAAATGACAAATCGTACAGCATACTGTAGCTACTAACACCAATGTTATGATTGCATTGCCTGCACTGGGTTTGAATTAACAGCTGATATTAGGTTTCCCTTAAGGTACCGTTTCACTTAGCGACGCACCAGTGATCCCGACAATGATACGACTTGGTAAGGATCGCTGATACGTCGCTAAATAGTCGCTAGTAGGCTGTCAAACAGGCAGATCTCTTCAACGACGCAACAATCCAGCGATCCGCATAACAACCTCGGCGGTCGTTAGGACCTTTTCTGACGACTCACGCCTGCGTCCCTGAGTTCTGAGTCGCCAACGAGGTCGCTCATCGGCGTCAAACACAAAAATGCATGCTGGCCAGCAGGACACCAGCGATCATAAAATGGCCCAGGACATTCGAGCACGATCAGCGAGATCGCAGCGGGGGCCCGGTCGCCGCTATGTGTCACACGTAGTGAGATCACTGGTGAGATCGCTGTTGCGTCACAAAGTCTGTGACGTTTCAGCGATCTCGATAACGATCTCGCTATGTGAGAAGGGGCCTTTAAACTTTGTCTGGTCTGTCATGACTCACGACTTGGGAATCATACAATATTGTATTGTTACTGTTTCACTGCTATGTAATCAGGTTTGCCTTTTAGAAGTTTGTCCTTCTCTCCATGTCTGCCTCCCCAGTACCGCCCCCTCCCCTACTAGTGGGAGTACTGGTATATAGAGACATTGAATGGAGCAATATATTGAATGGTGAAGCTCCATTCCATGTATTAACATCCGGTCAGTACCAGAGCCTATTACTATTCATCGATGGGGGTGCTGGATGTCAGACTCCCACTGATCTGATATTGGTAGATTATCTTAAATGGTTTACCCAGAACTATATTAAAATTTTAACCATGAGCCCCAAGAACTAAAAAGCTGGTAGTTGTTAACTACCTGCCTGATCTGCCCAGCGCAGATTTCTGCCGGTACAGAGCCATCACAGATGGCTCCTTCTGCCGATTCTGCAGCTTCCACTGATTTCATGTTGACAAAGCAGTGGTTTCTCTTCCAATCTGCTCTGTTGACGTGGCATCTTTTCTGATGTCATGATGATTGACAGCCAGCTCCTCGCTGCCTATCTGCAAGGAATCCGGCTGTCAATCACCATGACATTCCCAGTCATGTCCTATCGACAGAACTGCCCTGAAGAGAAAGAGCTACTCTGATGACATGGAGCATCTGAACCTCCTGCAGGAGTAGTCCGTGACTGCTCTGAGCTGGCAACGGATAGAGTAGGCAGGTGGTTAGCAACTATCTGCCCGTTAGCTTTTTGGCTCAGAGTAAAAAAAAAAAAAATGTATTAAAAAAAAAACTAATTACCAAACTTTGACTACTGTTCTAACAGGGCTTTGGGGCCATGCATTGGTTTAATAAATCTCAGAGGTGAGATGGGTCGAGACTAATACTAAACCAGACTAGCTTCACAAGACTACATTTACAGTGATAGACGACTGTGTAAGTTCGCTGTCAGACAATGTAAAGGAATCGTAGTAGTCTTTAATTCACTACCATGACTGTCTGAGGAAACTCAAGGGGACTAGTAGCCAGAGGCATGCACAAGACTGAGGATACATGTAATTTTTTTTAAGTGCTGGGAAAGTATTAATACAACACACTGGGCAGTGGACCAGCATTATCTGCCAGGTATATTTATAGGCTCTGCAATCTATTCATTAAAATTCTTTCTCTTGAGCTATTTTGATACCTCCCTGCTTCCTTGGTGAGTGGAGCTGTAGCGCTCTCCGAGCAGATACAGGCTGTGATACTGTTACATATTTTATGACACACCAAGGTAACAGCACGAGCACTGTTAATTATGTAGAAGATGGCTGGATTGTTCTGTTCTTCCCATTATATTCATGTTGAACATAAAACACTTTAGTTTGACTGATAATGGGTTTATTCGAAACGACAAATTTCTGAAATTTTTCTGGTCTCATGTTCTAAAACAAAACCTCTGTTGTGTAGTTAAACATGGAAGGTGTTTCTCTGTGGACCATAGCTTACGTAAAAATGTACTTCAGGACACTTGTAACCTGTCTACACAAAGTTTGTTCTGCTTTCACAGGATTACTAAGACGTAAGAATAGAAAGGAATACAGAGATCTTTAAAATGATGTTTTTACTTTTAGATGTGTAATGTTGACATTGGAGCATCCTCTGTCTAGAGGAACGAAGGTTTAACCATCGTCACAGATGGCAATTCTTTACTGTAAGGGCAGTGAAATTAAGGAGCTCTCTGCCACATGTGCTGTAATGGTTGATTCACTACAAAATTTCAAGGAGGACCTGTGTGCCTTTCTTGAAAAACATAATATTACAGGTTCTGATGATGAGATCTAGTCTCATTGCCGGATGTGGAGCCTAGAAGGAGGTTTCCAATAATATGCGGCAATTAAAATATACCTCATGGAGTTTTTGCCTTCCTCTGGATCAACATGTTAGGCAATAGGTTGAACTCAATGGACTTGTGTCCACCTTCAACTTTAAAAACTATAAATTAACAAAGAATATTGAAAGTAGCCCTTAATTTCATGACGTTGGTATTGTCAAGTGTTTACCTCGTGGGGAGATCAAGCGTCTTGACTTTCCCCCGATACTCCAACGTGACCATAAAAAACCCCCACCACCACCCCGGCGCCAACTAATACACAGACACCAGTATTTCTTTTGGAATGTTTATGGCCACAGCAGCCTTTTATTATAACAAAACAAACAATAAACACTGTATCATAAATAACAAAAGTACAATGACTTTAACCCTGGAAGGAGAAGTCCTTGAAGCCACAAGATCATGGTGAAATAGTCCAAAATATTGTGAACAAACCCCGACCATTTGCTCCCAGCCGTTACCCCACAGGCTCGGGAGCACCAGCACACCAATAGATATTGTCCACAAACTACTTGGAGATCCGCCCTCTTCCGACGGAAAACTCCGCATCCACCTTTCACAGATCACAACCAGCATACCTTTAAACGAAGGAGACCCTACACACCGAGTCTCCAAAACAAATTTCCACCGACTTCAAGGACTCCCCTCTCCCCCAAAACCGCCACAACGAGGGGGCCTTGAACGCCTTAATGACCCGAGACCCCCACAACCCGCCATGCGACGGCCTTCTCTATACCTCCTGAAGGGCGAGGGCCCAAATATCAGAACCCACTGCATTTAAATGGATCCCGTCCGCCAACCAAAAATCGCCCTCGCCCTTTTCCAAGTCGAAATGTTGCACGGCAACGCCCATTTTTAACTATAAAAGCAGACACCGCTCTGTTGACCTTAATCCTGGCCCGATTGACCTTCTCCAACGATCTCATAGACCACCAACGCCTGCGTGTCACAATCTCAGACCACACAATCGTGATCCCCCGATACGTTAACCACAACCGCAAGCAATCTTGCTTAATGTCCTTCATCAATTCCCGAAAGGGCCGGACAGCCAGATCGTTACCCCCAGCATGAATAACGAGAATATCTGGTGCCCGGTCCAACCGGACACACTCGTGGATCTCCGGCAACACCCGACGCCTCACCAGGCCCCTGAAACCAAGCCACCGCACCACCGCCACCGTCCTGGAAATCCCCAACTGTCTGCCTTCGTTCCTGACATTGGCTCGCAATGCTCCCCAATAAACAAAGGAGTGACCAAATATCCAGACCAGCAGCGGTTCCACACCTGAAACACAAAACGACACTAACAGGAAAACATACTTGCAGCAAGGATTGAACTCCAACCCCTTTAAACATTTAATCAACCCCATGGACACCACCATCCGAACCCACCCCCCTCACACCGAAAGGCCGAACATAACTGCGATACCGATTAGACCTCCACCCGCAAATGCGCTGTATGAAAGAGGGACCCAAACCACGCTCTGCTGCCTCGGTCGCCGCTCCTATCCTAAATGAATGCGAGGCAAATCGAGAAACGTCTATCCCCAAACACCGAATGGACTTTTTAAACACAGCGCCAAACTACCCCCGTCTGCGTGGCACAACAAGGAGCCGCTCAAACTGGGACGAAGTTCCCAAAAAGTACGCAAACACTGAACCGGGCACATTCAAGAACCAGACACGACACCCAACAACTCGACGGCCTTTTCCAGACTGGTCCGTTTTAGACCGACGCAGCCAGAACTCAACCCCCTGGGAGGTCAATACCACATCCCTGGCTAGCAAGCCACCCATCGACTCTTTATTGGGAGACACCAGTTCCCCAATCCGCAAAGCCCCAAAAAATGCAAACGAAAAGGCCAAGCGAAACAACACAACCTCATACCAATCTGCACAAACCGATCCCAGAACCAGCCCCAATTGCTCCGGCATATTAAACGACACAGGCCGTCTTAAATCACCCCCCCTCGGAAACGGTTGAAACCTTTTGCCGCCTGTCTCACCAGAAATGTTTTCATCAAATCCCTGCACACACGCAACCGAAAACCAAAAGACAAACCTGCCAACAAGCATGTCAACTTCGCACGAGACCAACCTTCGCTCGCGCCCCGCCCCAACCAAGACAACAAACCCTCTTGCTCAAGCCCAACCCTACTGGTGGGGCCAGCCGTGAGGACCTCTTCCCACATGCGCCACACATTCCGGTAAGCCTCCCAAGTTTTCGGTGCCTATGACGATTCGATCAGTGACTCTGCGGCTCGTAAGCCACCCTCCACAGCTCCTCCGGACAAATTAGACCCTCGAACTCTGCTTCCGGAGCCAAGGAACGAACACAATCCCACTGCGAACGAGAGAGAGTGTCAGCTATCTCGTCCTTCACTCCAGGCACATGCGTCGCAGTCACATGTGCATTCAAAGACAAACACGAGAGCACCAACTTCTGCAAAACCCTGACAACTGGAGGGGACGATGCAGTAAGGCTATTAATCGCGCTCACAACACCCATGTTGTCGCAATTAAAACAAACGCGCCGATTCCGAAAATCCTGCCCCCACAAATGTACCACCACCAGAATCGAAAAATCTCCAAAAACATGATGTTACGCACCAACACGGCCGAAACCCACGCAGCGGGCCACTGAGCTGTGCACCATTGCCCTCCGAAATAGGCACCAAAACCGAGTCCGCCAGCTGCATCCATAAACAAATCCAAAGCATCGTTACAAACCACCTCAGCCATTACCAACGTGCGACCGTTGTACTCCTCCAAAAAGGACTCCCAGACTGCCAAATCAGCCCTGAGCTCCGCCGACAACCTCACAAAATGATGGGGAGCCCGAATCCCCGAAGTAGCGCTAGCCAGCCTACGTGAAAAAACGCGACCCATCGGCATCACCCGACAAGCGAAGTTAAGCTTCCCCAACAGCGACTGAAGATCCCGCAACGATATTTTCCGCAACCGACGTGCACGAACCAATTCCGACCTCAAATCTACCAGCTTGTCCTCCGGCAACCGAAATTCCCATTCGACTGTATCGTTGACGATCCCCAAAACGCAAACACGTACTGGGGCCCTCAGTTTTTTCGGGCGCCAACGGGACCCCGAACCGATCTGCCACCCACTCCATCGCTTTCAAAATCCTGAAACAACGTGAAGAATCCGCCGGGCCAACACACAAGAAATCGTCTAAATAATGAACCACCGAATCGAAACCAGAAACATCGCACACGACCCACTCGAGAAAGGAACTAAACGCCTCGAAATACGCACAGGACACCGAACAACCCATAGGTAAACACCTATCCACAAAAAACCTGCCTTCCCAAAAACAGCCCAACAACTTCACGCTGTCAGGGTGGACCGGAAGTAGACGAAAAGCGGATTCGACATCGGTCTTAGCCATAAGGGCACCACGACCACATTTCCGCACCCAACATGCCGCCTCGTCAAACGAAGAATATACCACCGAACAAATCTCTGGATCAATACCGTTGTTAACCGACCTCCCACGTGGGTAAGACAAATGTTGAATGAGGCGAAACTTATTTGGCTCCTTCTTCGGAACCACCCCCAACGGGGAAACCACCAAATTCGGAAAAGGAGGGGACACGAAAGGGCCCGCCATGCGACCCAACGAAACTTCTTTCCTGAGTTTCTCCGAAACCACTGAAGAATGCTCCAAGGCCGAGCGCAAATTTTTCAAAACAAACGGGATTTCAAACGGAGGACTCGGAATGCGAAAACCCTCCTTAAAACCTGAATACAACAGCCCCACTCTTTCCCTATCCGGGTACCTATTTAGATAGGGAACCATCCTTTCCAGATTCACTGGAGTCTCCCCCTTGTGAATTACCACCCCCAGATCTGGACTTCCCTTTCTTGAAACACTTTGACGCCCCGTGTGAGGCGCCATTGCAATTTGAGCAGTGGTGTTTAAATTTACAGTTGGCCCCGAACTTACACTGGCCGTCATTAAACTGCCAGCAAACCCCCGCCCTGTGTGTTCCTGACTGCCCTTGCCCTCCGCCATCCGTAGAGCTGGAGGTGCCGCTACTCTGGCTGGTGCTTCCAGCCCCCCCATGAAAGGAACTCCAAAACTTATTTTGCGCTATCACGCGCATCCACAACCAAATATCTTTTTGGTCCCAGCGAATAGCACAGCTTTCCTCTTATGAAATTGCTTGCCATACCTCAGCTACGCCTGACCGCCATATACTCTGTAAGCCTCCCCAATAGCGTCCAAATAACAAAACAATGCGGAGCAATTATCGGGGGCCTGTTCCCCAATAACACTTGCCAAAATGGCAAAAGCTTGCTGCCAATTTACGAATGTCTGAGGAATCAAGCGCCACCTCCGCTTTTTCTCATCCTCCAGGGGAAGAGTCTTGAGGAGATCATTTGCATATTCCTAGTGCCTTCTGGGATAAGTGAAGAGTCTCCGCGAGCTCAACGATCACTGGGTTTTGGCCGTTGCAGCTGAAAAGAGGAAATCGGAGAAACCGCGCGCCTTTCGGCGCGCGAATTTTGGCTCATCTTTCATCTTTTTAAGAAATCTCAAGATGGAAGAGGCCAGGAGCCATTTGGTGAGCTGCATTTCTTGCTACATGTTCACAGATTTACCAGTGGAAAAGCCAAACTTCACATGCCACAAATGCAAGCTTGTGACCCTGTTGGAGGAAAAGTTGCAAAATCTCGAAGAGAGGTTAGCTACGTTGAAGATCATTAAGGAAGGTGAAGAGTTCTTGGACAGAGCAGAATTATCTCTTCATGTTACAGAAAGAGAAGAAATTCGAAGTGCACCTGAAGAAACAGAGGAATGGAGACATGTGACCCAGAGAAGCAGGAGGATCAGGAGGCAGTCAGCACCCATACTGCTCAGAAACCAGTACCAGGCTCTCACGCAGGAAAACGATGAAGAAATACATCAGGATAAGACTTTGCCAACAAACAGCAACCTTGTACGCCCTCAGAGTCCTCCTGGATGGAGAAAGAAAAATGTTGTGAAGAAGAAACGGAGAGTGGTGGTCATGGGGGATTCCCTGTTGAGAGGAACAGAGGCCGCTATCTGCAGACCGGATATAACTTCAAGAGAAATGTGCTGTCTTCCAGGTGCAAAAATTAAAGATGTGTCTGACAGGATATCCGGACTCTTCAGACCTACAGATGACTACCCATTCCTGCTACTACATGTGGGGACAAATGACACCGCAAGAAACGACCTGGAAACCATCTGCAGAGACTTTGAAGACTTAGGCAAGAAAGTGAAAGAACTGGGAGCGCAGGTGGTCTTCTCTTCCATCCTCCCAGTGGATGGCCATGGAACAAGGAGGTGGAATAAGATTCTGCAGGTGAACAACTGGCTACGTCGATGGTGCCGTCAGCAACGATTTGGATTTCTGGATCACGGAGTGAACTACTTATACGATGGACTACTTGCTAGAGATGGGGTGCACCTTACGAAGACTGGAAAGCAGGTATTTGGAAGTCGCCTTGCTACACTTGTAAGGAGAGCTTTAAACTAGAACAACATGGGAAGGGAAGCAAAAGACCAGAAAAAGCCATACACCTGACAAATGCTACTGAGAACTCTGCTATTAGAAGTGGAAAGGAAGAACAAAGACGAAAGAATCTAATTAAAAAAAATATTGGAGAAAGAGAAACCAATCACAAACTGAAATGTTTCTATACTAATGCACAAAGCATGGGCAACAAACAAGGAGAATTGGAACTACTAACACAGGAAAAGAAATATGATGTCATTGGAATCACTGAAACTTGGTGGGACAATACACATGATTGGAATACAAGACTAGAAGGATACAACTTATTTGCAAGAAACAGACTTGATAAACGAGGAGGGGGTGTCGCATTGTATGTTAGAAATGCGTATATCTGCACAGAGATTGAAGCTTCAGAGACTGGGAGTTCTGTGGAAACTGTTTGGGTAAGAATACAAGGACAGAACAATGGAAAGGACACCATTGTAGGCATTTACTACAGGCCGCCTGTGCAAGCTGAAGATATGGATGAACTCTTTATGCATCAAATGGCCAAGTTCTCCAAAAAATATGACATAGTTGTCATGGGAGATTTCAACTATCCAGACATTTGTTGGGAATCTCTCTCAGGCAAAACTAACAGGTCAAGGAAATTCTTATCCTCTCTTGCTGACAACTTTATCTTCCAAAAGGTAAAGGAGAAAACAAGGGGAACTGCTACCTTGGATCTAATCCTTATAAACAGGGAGGAAATGGTTGAGGAGGTAAAAGTGGCTGGGACCCTAGGAGGTAGCGACCATGCTATTTTAGAATTTTGGATAACTAGAGGCGGAAGACCTGTGAAGACTCAGACGTCAAGGTTAGATTTCAGAAAGGCAGATTTTAAGGGATTCAGAAAGAGAATTGGAGGGATCCAATGGCTGGATATCCTTAAAGACAAAAATGTCCAGGAAGGATGGGAAATCTTGAAAAATGAAATTCTCAAAGCACAATTGTTAACAATTCCAAAAAGAGGGAAGAATAGGAAGCATTTAAGGAAACCAGGATGGATGAACACAGAACTTAAGCACATGCTAAAAAGGAAGCAAAAAATGTTTATAAAATGGAAAGAAGGAGGCATATCTAAAGAAGAATATAATGCTGTCTGCAGAACCTGCAAGGCACAAATCAGATTAGCTAAAGCTGAAAATGAATTGAGGCTTGCAAGAGATGTCAAAAGCAATAATAAAGGATTTTGGGGATATGTCAAAAGTAAAAGAAAAGTCAAAGATGCTATAGGATTTTTACAGGATGAAAATGATGAAATGGTAAGACAGGATGTTGAGAAGGCTGAACTTTTAAATTCCTATTTTGCATCTGTTTTCTCTCAGAAAGGAAATGTAACATCAACTGTTATTCACTGTCCTATTAAGGGAATAGAAGAATCCAGGATATCTATAAACAGAAAGATAGTGAGGAAACACTTAGCTAACCTAAATGTATTCAAGTCTCCAGGTCCAGATGAATTACACCCCAGAGTACTGAAGGAGATAGCAGAAGAAATTTTTGAACCCCTCTCCATAATCTTTGAAAATTCTTGGAGAACAGGAGAAGTGCCAGAAGACTGGAGAAGAGCAAATGTTGTTCCTATCTTCAAAAAGGGGAAGAAGGTGGACCCAGGCAACTATAGGCCGGTGAGTCTGACTTCTATACCAGGAAAGATCTTTGAACAAATTATTAAACAACATGTATGTCAATACCTGGATAAGAATGAAGTGATTAAACAGAGTCAGCATGGGTTTGTAACTAATAAGTCATGTCAGACTAATTTAATTTCCTTCTACGATGGTATTACTGATTGGGTGGATCAAGGAAATGCTGTAGATATAGTATATCTTGACTTCAGCAAAGCATTTGACAAAGTCTCTCATACAATCCTTATTGAAAAAATGACTAAGTATGGAATGGACAAGGCAACTGTTAGGTGGATTCATAACTGGCTTAGTGATCGGACCCAAAGAGTGGTCGTAAATGGCTGCACATCCAGTTGGAAGAATGTCTCAAGTGGGGTACCACAGGGCTCTGTCCTGGGCCCTGTATTGTTCAACATCTTTATCAACGATTTAGATGAAGGAATTGAGGGTAAACTGATTAAATTTGCTGATGACACAAAGCTAGGAGGGATAGCTAATACTAGAGAAGAGAGAGAGAGGATTCAAAAAGATTTAAATAAACTGGAGAAGTGGGCAGCAACTAACAGAATGGTTTTTAACAGGGAGAAATGCAAAGTACTACATCTGGGCAATAAAAATGAAAAAAGCATATATAGAATGGGAGGAATAGGGCTAAGTGACAGCACATGTGAAAAAGACTTGGGTATACTAATAGATCACAGACTGAATATGAGTCAACAGTGTGATGCAGCAGCAAAAAAGGCAAATGCAATTCTAGGATGTATTAACAGAAGCATACAGTCTAGATCACGTGAAGTAATTATTTCCCTCTACTCCTCTTTGGTCAGACCTCATCTGGAATATTGTGTCCAATTTTGGGCACCACATTTTAAAAAAGACATCAACAAACTGGAGCAAGTTCAGAAAAGAGCGACCAGAATGGTGACCGGTCTGCAAACCCTGTCTTATGAGGAAAGGTTGCAGGATTTGGGAATGTTTAGTTTGCAAAAGAGAAGACTGAGAGGAGACTTAATAGCTGTCTACAAATATCTAAAGGGCTGTCACATTGTAGAAGGATCAACTTTATTCTCATTTGCACAAGGAAAGACTAGAAGCAATGGGATGAAGCTGAATGGGAGGAGACACAGATTAGATATTAGAAAAAACTTTTTGACAGTTAGAGTGATCAATGAGTGGAACAGGCTGCCACGAGAAGTGGTGAGTTCTCCTTCAATGGAAGTCTTCAAACAGAGGCTGGACAGACATCTAACTGGGATGATTTAGCGAATCCTGCTTTGAGCAGGGGGTTGGACCAGATGGCCCAGGAGGTCCCTTCCAACTCTACGATTCTATGATTCTATGATTCTCCTTTTTGCTATCCTCTTTCTTACTTTTATCCAAGTTAAACTTTTCAAGAGGCAATAACGAAAATATTTCCACATATTCATCCTTCCAAATCCGCTCTTTTACCTCCATTTTTAAATGAGCCACCAACGAACCTTCAAAGCACACATACACCTCGCCATGCGCCCGATCATCCAAATGCACACGACACTCTTTTTCTCTGTCGGTTTGCACCGACACCGGCTCGCCAACGCAAGGGCCCACCACTGCCGCGCCTTGACCTGACAACCCTCCACCCTGTGGCCTGACCCACGCTGCTACCAGTGACGACCCAACAAAACCCCGCTCCAAGCGTGACAGCAAGCTACGCACATCCGCCAGCATATCACACACGCCCCCGGCCGACCATGAACTGCTCAACCCAGCCTCGAACCCACCACCACTGGATTCTGCTGAGGAACCCCTTACCACCACTGACGAAGATAAAAGCAGGTGACAAACAGGGGACATAGACACATACTCACCGGGCTGCGAGGGGGCTGTGTGCCCTCCAGCCGGAAATCCTGGATCCCCCGACGCCTCGTGGACATCACGGCTCCAGGTGGTGGCCTCGCCGCCGCCTTGTTGCAACCCGAACACCCCCGCAGCCAGAGCCGGGGTAGGAGGCCTGAACCCCTGGACTGAACCAGGTGGGGGTACCCCCAAATCCAAAGCCTCCTGGCTCCCCCCGCCGAGAGTTCTTGCTGATGTGCCATCACGAGGCACCTGGGCGCCTAGGGCCCCCCACGACAGCTGGGAGCCCGACACCGTCCTCCTCCGCACGAGTCTTCCTGCAGCCGGCACAGACCCCGCCAGGCTGCCCCCCGGTCCCGCTGCAGCCCCAGGGCTGTAAGGTGTAGTCGGAGGGTCAGAAGCAGGCACAGCTGCGGGGCCAGCGCAGCGGCGCCCCCAACCACGGCCGGTTCCCCCACACCGCTGGGGGACAAAGAAGGACCCGGCCCTGCCGCCCAGCAGGCCGTCACTCTGCCGGCGGCCAAATTCCCCGATGGTGCAGAGGCAGGCCGCGCGGCACGTCCACAACCGCCGCGGCCCCCCCTCCTGCCCCGGGGCGAAGGTTCGGACGCCGCCGCGGGGCCTCGCCGCACCTGAGGATTCCTCCCAGACCCCGACGCCCTGGATGGATGAGTCAGCATCGCGCTGCCTGGAGGGTCCCGGGAGGGGCTCCGGCGGCGACACGAGACCAGGGGACCGGTGTCGGGAGAGAGCCGTTCAGGAGGCCTCGCCTGCCTGGACCTCCGCTCTCTCACCTCGGCCTGCGCTGGCGCCCCGTGAAGCAGGCCAGCCACCTGAGCCTCCAGCCATCCCGGAGGCTGCACCGCCGCTGCCACCCGCAGTCTGTCCAGGGCCTGATCCACTCCAGACATCCCGGTAAGGTGTGGGACTGTTCTGGAGCTGTGAAAGCAGGAACAGAGGGCGGGAACCCTCCAGCCCCTAGCTTAAATACCCCCTAGCTCCCCCTCCCCATTAACCCTTCCCTCCCATAAACCCTCCAACCCCCCATCATGATGGCCTCCGCCCACGCCTCCTCTAGGGGCCCGGGAGGCTCACTCCGGCCATTTCTTTCTGTCTAAAGGTAAGATGAGACAGGAAAAAGACCGTACTGTTGGCCAGGAGACCACAATTGTGCATCTTATCAAAATCAACCTCCCCTGAACTTTTTTTTTTTAGGAAGTTACTAGAGAATGCTCCTAATTTGGGACTGCCATCATGCGCCAAAAAAAAGAAAGGCTTTGAAGAGCGACTCTGTCTTGGGAGGACCCACTATGTGTGTGCATTACACTGGTAGCCTATAATAACATTGCCTGTGATTACACCCTAGGGCTGTGATGGCGGACCTATGACACATGTAGCCATTTTCGATGACATGCGGCCGCATATAGAGAAGTATGGGGTCGCATGCAGAGAAGGACGTTTCATCCTCGGCTCTTGCACAGCCAGGTGCAGTAGCAAAGAATAGAGATAGACGAACCAGAACAGTAAAGTTCGGCGTTCGAACTTAACACCTACTGTGCGACACAGACACCAAACAGACTTCTACAGGAGAGTTTATCACGGTGCTAGTGGGGATCTCACCAAGGTTAGCACAGTTCAGTCCGGCTGGGAACGGAGCCTCAGTGACTGGAGGTAACCTTAATGACGTCACCACCGGTCACTGATGCTGCTCAGTCACTAGTGGTTCTCAGCCTGGATGGTCGCATCTTGGCACTGTCCAGGTTGAAAACGGTTTATCCCCCAGACATGGATTATGGCGTGGGACAGAACGACAGACAGGTATGGTTTATTGTTGTTTTTTTATTTTATTTTTATTACAGGAGAACGAGAGCTTCAGAGGAATTCGGCGTTATACTCACCTGTGTTATTTTTAAATAAAAAAGTGTGTTTTGTTTTATTTTTAATAAAAGGACTTTATTCTGGCTGTCTCTTTATTTACCATACAACTATAGGATTAGTAATGGATAGGTGTCTTATTGACGCCTCACCATTACTAAGCCGTGGGCTTGATGTCACTGAACAATACAAAGGTGACATCAACCCCACTTGCCACCGCTACAGGACAAGTGGGAAGAACCAGGCAAAGTGCCAGAAATGGTGCATCTAATAGATGTGCATTTTCTGGGCAGCTGCGGGCTGCTATTTTTAGGCTGGGTGGGGCAATATACATGGTCTCTTACCAGCCTGAGAATACCAGCCCCCAGCTGTCCGCTTTAGCAAGGCTGATTGTCAAAAATGGGGGGACTCTGCGCCGTTTAAATTATTTTTTTAAATAATTAAAAAAAAAAAAAAACAGCGTGGGGACCTCTCTATTCTTGATAACTAGCCATGTTGAAGCTGACAGCTGATGGTTGCAGCCCCCAGCTGTGAGTTCTGCCTGGATGGTAATCAAAAATACAGGGGAACTGTGAGTTTTGACTGGATGTTTATCAAAACTACAGGGGAACCCACACAGTTTTTTTTTTTTTTAATTATTTATTTACAGCACAGGAGCGACTGATGAATACTCCCATCCGTCGCTCCTGCTCTCACTGTTATTAGCGGCAGGAGGTGTTGGATGATGGGAGTAGTAGTCCCATCTGCTGACATCAGTGACCGGAGGTAAACTTTATATCTCCGATCACAGCTGAGCACTCACACTGTCTTTTGACAGCGTGGGAACCGCGGCTCTCTGACCGGCAGGAATGATTTCACCGCCGATCAGAAGTGGTGTTTGCCGCGCTGTCACGCGCATGATAGCATAGCAAACACTGGATGCTTGAGCCCCCATTCAAGTGAATGGGGTCCAGGTTCGGATCCGGGTACTGTTCTGTTTTTTTTTTCTTTTATTAACCGTTTGGCCGAACCTGAACATCCAGAGGTTCGCCCATCTCTAGTGGAGGATAAAACATTTGCTGTAGTGTAGTGTGGATACTCTATGCCGGAGGTCTGCAGGCCAAAACAACAGAACTCTGGCACAGAGCGTCTAGGTCTGGGACTTCCGTTAGGCTGTTAGGGGATCTTTGACCTCAATTCTGACTGGCGGAGCAGGGAGCAGCGGAATGCTGTGGGGGACGCATCTCTGAGGGACCGGTGATCGCCATTATCAGCAACCACATAACCACAGCAACCATCATCCAATTTACTGTTCTGGGGTGTCGTGGATTTCTATTTGACCATCATTACTGAGATAAGTGATGAGGGGGCTGGGAGAGGCGAGGGCCTGTGCTATGGGTGCCGTTTCCCACCATTGGAAATAGCGGAAGCCATCTTAATTTACATAAGGAACGCCATCTTGCAGCATAGTGCAGACTCCATTTCAACAATATTACTGTTGTGCATCCTTATTAACCCTATTTCTTCTGATTAACTCTGCCCTTTCCTAAAGTACAGTTACATGTGCCATCTTGTGGTCAGTTAGGCTAGTTAACCCCTAATTGCCTGCAGGGTTAACAGGCTATCTACTGTCACTGCCTCCCTGATGGGGAACACAAAAAATAAAAAAACAAGGTTAAGTTTAAACACAAGTTAAATAATATCAAGACCAGCAAAAGAAACCGACTGATGAATGAACAAAGAAGTCACTAAGCAGGTAAGTTAAATATTTAGTTTTTGGTTTATTAAATACAGTTATGTATTACAATTATACATTTTTGTTAAACTATAAATATGGCAAAATTATCTTTTTTTTTCTCAAAGTGATACGCCACCCGAGTTATGCTCGTTTTTTTGGCGAATTTTGACACACCAAGCTCAAAAGGTTGCCCATCACTGCTCTAGGGGCACTAGGCACTAGGTTATCCTATTTAGAATCTCATCTAACCAAAACTGATGGTCAAAAGGAAAAAAAAAAAAAACTATATTTTTTCCCAAAAAACTTAACAATGAAGAATAAAAAAAAAATATAAAGCTAGTTTCTACAGAAATAATGCCACACTAAAAAAAAGGTTGCCAACTAGTTATGAATTAAGCTTTATTGTGTGATTATTTCTACCATCTTTGGGTTCTGACACAATCCCTAATGATGTTTGCTGCCTTATTTTACTATATAAATTAGGGCCATCTTTGTGTTGGTAGTCTCTCTCCTGCAGGGTCTTTAACAGAAATGTTTTAATAACCCTAGTAAAACAAATACTAAAAAAAAGAAAAAAAAAAAAAGAAGCTTTTCATTCTTTAGTACCACTATGGGGTTTCTATGGTATAACAACTCAGTCCCGTTTATTTAAAGAAGTCCGTTTTGCGACATTAAACACTACCCCATGCAAAAATGCAAAGAAAAAATTGAAAAGTCATATTCAAGTGTTCATCAGGCCGGACAGTCTCCATAGTTTGGCCATTATGTAATGCTAAAAGGTGTTGCCCGATGTACCAGTAATGTTGCCCAAAAAGGCGAGCACAAGGTCTTTTTCAAGGTCCCTACACTGCCGACAGATTGCCCTGTGTTTTTCAGTCTACTTAATGTGGAACTATTTCTAGAAACAAATAAAATCTATTTCTGAAATATGCATAAAGAAATGTACAGATCCTCCTAAAAAAATGACCTCATTTTGATTTTAAAGCCGGGTTGCCAATTTCTATATTTCTGTAGATAAGCCTCCAGTGTGACCTGCAAGTGAAGAAAAATAAGTTTTATTATACTCACCCCGGGGGATGGTCCGATGCAGTCCAGTCCAATGGGTGTTGCAGGTCTGGGTCCGGCACCTCCCATCTTCTTGCGACTCCACCTTCCTGCTTCCTCATTGCTCTTCAGCATCACGCTTCTGCGCAGGCGTACTTCTCTGCCCTTCTCTGCCCTGCCGGCGCATGCGTCCTTTTGACAGTGCGCCGACCTGCGCCAAACAGTTCAACTTTATTTTCCTCAGAACACAGCACATCCACGATGCCTTTAGGGCTCTCAGCACGGTACCAGCAATACATCTTCATGTACAGCAGCACACTACTTCTTCAGTTACACACGGGCGGACCACACAAGCAACCGAACACAGTGAACACAGCACTTCGACCCCTCTTCCTGTGACCGACTTCAGCCCACGATGGTAACTGTCTACTCCGTTATAGTTCACGCCTTTACGTCACTGATGATCCTGTACGTGTACTTGGCTAGTAGCTCACTTGACTCTTGGAACAGCTCCCACACTCTGGCTGTCACTTCCACAGGGCCTCACTCACTGACCTCCCTGGCTTGACCTCTTCCAGACACTGGCTGGTGTCACAGACTGGCTTCAGTGTCACTTCAGCTTCTACACACACGCTGACTTGACTCCAGAGGCTCTCCTATTAGCCTCGCTAGCAAGTTAGCTCCCAGTCTCTAGCTAACGGGCCTCCAGTGACTCTCCCTCACTGGCTGCTGCTGTAGGCACAACACTTCACTCACTTCTCAGGATGGCTGAGGGACTCTGCTTCACCACTTGTCTCTGTCAGCTAGGCTCATTCCGCATCTGTACCATGAGGCTGCCCCCAGCTGCACTCTCCTCTACTCTGCCTGTAAATAGGAAATCTCTCTTTTTGCTCCCAGCTAGCCACACCTCATCTTAACCTTCTAGTGTCCTCCAGAATGGCCCCAACCTAGTGTGCTCAGTGACCCCATCTAGTGTCCCTTTACCCACACTACACTTATCAAACTAATGTCAGGTGGTCGCAAACACACATGCACATAACACACATGCTGCACATAAACATGTCAAGGATAATAGATAAAACAATGACGTCAATATTTACAGGGCTAGTCCCTGTCACCTCCTTACACAGCTGTGGAGCACTGGAGTGACAGTAATGAGGATTTTGTCATTTTTAATAATAACAAGCCTTTGGGCTATTAGCAATGAAAACTGAATAACCCTTTAATGTTGCTAATGTAATTTGTGCCTGGCAGCGCCATGTAAATTAGTCTTTATCTAAATGATGTAAAGCGACATCAGAGATGATGGGGTTATATACTGTAATGTAAATTATCACAACACACCAGTAACTAGAGAAAGTGAGAACTGCATGAGATTTTTTTTTTATTCTTTATATTTTCTAGTCTTTTTGTAGTTTTCAGTACAGATAAAGCGCATATAGCATATACTTCCTAACAAGGAAATGCAGGTTGGAAATAAAATGTATTGTACTTTCAGCTGTGGATGTTTTTAGATGTTTTAGCACTTACATGAGATCCGGGCCTATTATGTTTTCTCCCATTCTTTCCTTTCTGTTGCTATTAGATAGCACAGAGGGTTCACCAAATCATAAAGGGGTTCTCCACTAGTATACATGATGATCTTAATGGACCCAGGGTGGTGTAAGAAAAAAAAAAAAACACAAAACTATACTCCCCTCCCTGACTAGCACCGCTCCTCCCCACTACATACTATGTCCCCCAGCATCAATATCTGGTGAGGGGAGATATGTGACCACTGCAGCCAATCAGTGGCCACTGAGGGGTTGTGGCCTTCAAATTCCGTCAAAGTGAAGAAGTAGACAACTATTGCTTAAAGCAGGTGTTTGTGTTTAGTGCATGATATTTAAAATGTCATTTTTTCCACATCACAACCTGTCTTAAAAAATAAAAGTAGAAATCTTGCAATTTTCACATTGGCCACTGGTGTTCCTGTAGACTTGAAGTTCCTGTTTCTAGAATAACACTTGTACATTAGCCACAATGGTCTTAATCTTTTGTATTGAAGTATCTAATGAGCGAGTTCAGAGGTCATTGTGAAGGGGGAGCAGCGTCAGGGGTGACATTGTGATAGGTGGATCCTGTGTGTTACCCGTCATTATAATCCTGCCCGTGATGACAAGGAGCCTTTCTGAAGCCTTTTCCTAAAATGGACAGGAAGTGTCCAAAAAATAGACGTGAAAATTGCGAGTTCATTAATTTTGTTTTTTAACCCCTTCACTACCAAGGGTGGTTTGCAAGTTAACTCCCGGGCCAATTTTTACAATTCTGACCACTGTACCTTTATGAGGTCATAACTCTGGAACGCTTTCATGGATCCCGGTGATTCTGACATTGTTTTCTCGTGACATATTGTACTTCATGGTAGTGGTAAAATTGCATTCAAATAACTTGCGTTTATTTGTGAAAAAAACGGAAATTTGGCGAAAATTTTGAAAATTTCGCAATTTTCCAACTTTGAATTTTTATGCCCTTAAATCACAGCGATACGGCACACAAAAAACTTAATACATAACATTTCCCAAATGTTTTCTTTACATCAGCACAATTTTGGAACCAAAATTTTTTTTTTGTTAGGAAGTTATAAGGGTTAAAAATTGACCAGCGATTTCTCATTTTTGCAACACCATTTTATTTTTAGGGACCACTTCACATTTGAAGCCACTTTGAGGGGTCTATATGATAGAAAATACCCAAAAGTGACACCATTCTAAAAACTGCACCCCTTAAGGTGCTTAAAACCACATTCAAGAAGTT
Source organism: Dendrobates tinctorius (assembly GCF_039654945.1). Classification (NCBI taxonomy): domain Eukaryota; kingdom Metazoa; phylum Chordata; class Amphibia; order Anura; family Dendrobatidae; genus Dendrobates; species Dendrobates tinctorius. The sequence goes on from NW_027361676.1 coordinate 73,418,821, forward strand.
TATTAACCCTTTAGTTGCGTCACAGGAATTTTTTGAATATTAAAAAAAAAATGAACATTTAACTTTTTTTCACAAAAAAAATACTTCAGGTTCAATTTTCTTTATTTTACCAAGGGTAACAGGAGAAATTGGACTGCAAAAGTTATTGTGCAATTTGTCCTGAGTACGCTGATACCTGATATGTGGGGGGGAACCACTGTTTCGGCGCATGGCAGAGCTCAGAATGGAAGGAGGGCCGTTTGACTTTTTCAATGCAAAATTGGCTGGAATTCAGATCGGACGCCATGTCACGTTTGGCGAGCCCCTGATGTACCTAAACAGTGGAAACCCCCCCAAGTGACCCCATTTTGGAAACTAGACCCCCCAAGGAACTTATCTAGATATGTGGTGAGAACTTTGAACCCCCAAGGGCTTCACAGAAGTTTATAACGTACAGCAGTACAATTAAAAAATCATATTTTTTCCACAAAAATGATCTTTTCAACCTCAATTCTTATTTTTCCAAAAGTAACAGGACCCTAAAAGATATTGTGCAATTTATCCTGAGTACGCTGATACCCCACATGTGGGTGTAAACCACTATTTGGGCGTATGGCAGAGCTCGGAAGGGAAGCAGCGCCATTTGACGTTTTTGGCTGGAATTGAGATCGGACACCATGTCGCGTTAGGAAAGCCCCTGATGTACCAAAACAGTAGAAACCCCCCACAAATGACACCATTTTGGAAACTAGACCCCCCCAAGGAACTTATCTAGATGTGTGGTGAGCACTTTGAACCCCCCAGTGCTTCACTGAAGTTTATAACGTCCGGGCGTGAAAGTAAAAAAATCGTATTTTTTCCACAAACATGATCTTTTAGTCCCCATTTTTTTATTTTCCCAAGGGTAACAGGAGAAATTGGACCCCAAAAGTTGTTGTCCAATTTGTCCTGAGTACGCTGATACCTCATATGTGGGAGAAAACTACTGTATGGGCACACGTCGGGGCTCGGAAGGGAAGTAGTGACGTTTTGGAATGCAGACTTTGATGGAATGGTCTGCGGGTGTCATGTTGCATTTGGAGAGCCCCTGATGTACCTAAACAGTGGAAACCCCCCACAAGTGACCCCATTTTGGAAACTAGACCCCCTAATGAACTTATCTAGATGTGTGGTGAGCACTTTGAACCCCCCAGTGCTTCACAGAAGTTTATAACGACCGGGCGTGAAAATAAAGATATCGTATTTTTTCAACAAACATCATCTTTTAGTCCCCATTTTTTTTATTTTCCCAAGGGTAACAGGAGAAATTGGACCCCAAAAGTTGTTGTCCAATTTGTCCTGAGTACGCTGATACCTCATATGTGGGAGAAAACTACTGTATGGGCACACGTCGGGGCTCGGAAGGGAAGTAGTGACGTTTTGGAATGCAGACTTTGATGGATTGGTATGCGGGTGTCATGTGCGTTTGGAGAGCCCCTGATGTACCTAAACTATTGAAACTCCCCACAAGTGACCCCATTTTGTAAACTAGACCCCCCACAGAGCTTATCTAGATGTGTGGAGAGCACTTTGAACCCCCAAGTGCTTCACAGAAGTTTATAACGCCTGGGCGTGAAAATAAAAAAAACTTTTTTCCGCAAAATTATATTTTTGCCCCCAATTTTTTATTTTCCTAAGGGTAACAGGAGAAATTGGACCCCAAAAGTTGTTTTGTAATTTGTCCTGAGTAGGCTGATACCCTACATGTGGGGGTAAAACACTGTTTGGGCACATGGCAGAGCTTGGAAGGGAAGGAGCACCATTTGACTTTTTCAACGCAGAATTGGCTGGAATTGAGATCAGACGCCATGTTGCCTTTGGAGAGCACCTGATGTGCCCAAACAGTGGAAACCCCCAATTATAACTCCAACCCTAACCTCAACACACCCCTAACCCTAATCTGAGCCCTAGCCCTAACCCTAGCCCTAACCCTAACCCTACCCTAACCCTAGCGGGAAAATGGAAATAAATACATTTTCTTTTCGTTTTATTATTTTTCCCTAACTAAGGGGGTGATAGCGGGGGGTTTGATTTTCGATTTATGGCGGTTTTTATGTTTGGCGGCTGACGCACGCTAAAAGACGCTTTTTATTGTAAAAATAATTTTTGCATCACCACATATTGTGAGCTATAATTTTTCCGTATTTTGACCCACAGAGTCATGTGAGGTCTTATTTTTTGCGGGACGAGTTGACGTTTTTATTGGTACCATTTTCGGGCACGTGACATTTTTTGATCGCTTTTTATTCCGATTTTTGGGACGCAGAATGAACAAAAACCAGCGTTTCATGAATTTCTTTTGGGGGGTGCGTTTACACCGTTCCGCGTGCGGTAAAATTGATAACGCGTTTTTATTCTTCGGGTCAGTATGGTTACAGCAATACCTCACTTAGGTCTTTTTTTATGTTTTGTCGGTTTTTTGCAATGAAAACAATTTTATATAAAAAATAATTATTTTTGTATCGCTTTATTCTGCGAGCTATAACTTTTTTATTTTTTTGCGGATGATGCTGTATGGCAGCTCGTTTTTTGTGGGACAAGATGACGTTTTCAGCAGTACCATGAATATTTATATGCGTCTTTTTGATCGCGCGTTATTGCACTTTTTGTTCGGTGGTATGATAATAAATCATTATTTTTTGCTTCGTTTTTTATTTTTATTTTTTAAGGGGTTAGCTAAAGGGGTTAACTAATGGGACAGTTTTATAGGGCAGGTCATTACGGACGCGGCGATACCAAATATGTGTACTTTTATTGTTTTTTTTTTTTATTTTGAAAAAATGGATTTATTGGGGAATATTTTTTTTTTTTTTTTACTAATTTATTTAGCGATTTTTTTAAAATTATTTTTAACACTTTTTTTTTTTTTACTTTATTACCTTGTCCCAGGTGGGACATCACTGTCCTGTGACAGATCGCTGATCTGTCACATCACAGATCACTGTGACAGATCAGCGATCTGTCACAGGCACTGCTGCAGACTTCCTCATGCCTGCGCTTTGCAGGCAGTGAGGAAGTCAGCTCCCTGCAGGCCCCCGTCGCCATCTTGGATCCGGGGGCCTGTAGGGAAAGAGCCCCCCGCAGCAGCGCTGCAGATTGCGCTGCCGTGGGGGGCTCAGGGAAGCACGGAGGGAGCCCCCTCCCTGCCGATGCTTCCCTTTAACCCCCGGTACACCGCGATCGCGTTTGATCGCGGTGTGCAAGGGGTTAACGCTGCCGGGAGTCAGCTATCATAATTAGCTGACACTCGGCCGCGATCAGCGGCGCTCACCACGTGGGCGCCGCTGATCGCGATGACGTAATATTCCGTACATGGTAATTAGGTCCATGGTCACATGGACGGAATATTACGTCAATTGTAGGTAAGGGGTTAAAATGATCATGATATGAAAAAAAATTGTTAAGAATATATGATCACAAAAACGTGATTTAAAGATGGCCATTAGCTGACAGTATCTTCTATACAAGTATAGATAGAAGAGTCACATCTGAGCCATGAAGCCTGGGGGACTGGGAGTGGGCAGGTCTAAAATGTCCATGTGGCCTGTGAAAAGACCTCTGCCATTAACAAAGTAATACAAACTACAATAAAGTATTAAACAGTCCAAGTAGCCATTGCATATGGAAGTATCTCATATGGTCATAACTCTGAGCAGTGTGAGAGCCACTATCTGGAGACCATAAAATGACAGGAGATGCAGAGAGGGGGCACATTCACTTCCGCATCAATATAAATCCTGTTCTGGTTTTGAAAATTGCACAGGAGCCCATGCAATTTTTTATTCCATTGTTTTTGGGTTTTTTTAAATTAAACATATATTGCGTTTAAGGCTGGGGTCACTGTTATGATTGAGTCACCGTAGGAGGAGAAAACAAAAATACAAGCTAAGTCCAGAAAACCGGAGAGGTTGGTAGCTATCAGATTGCAGACCCCTGATCCTATACACCACAACTAACAGTAGCCGTGGGGGGTTCCTACGGTGCCCTAGAACCCTCATCACAGCCGGAGAACTACATAAGCCTAAAGAAGGAAAGGGGAAATCTAAACTGCCCCAGAGCAGACCCCAAAGAAATAGACAGCCCCCAACATGTATTGTCGGTGAAAAACAGATGAAAACACAAACACAGACAGAAAGACAGGCTGAGCAAATGATGGGGCCCAACTAACTAGATAGGACAGGACAGAAAAGATGCTGGCTGCAATCCGCAAAAAACCCTACCCAAAATGTCCCAACCGTCTGATAGGGAAAAAGGCCCTGAAGTCGCTAGACTTCAAAATCACTATATCAGCACTCAGGTATATTCTGAAATCAGAGCAAAGAGATCAACTGATCAGAGACAAAAATGGAATTCAGCCAGTCCCAACCAGGACTGACTGAATACAAACACTAAGGAAACCAGACAAGATCTCATGGAATAATAGCAGGGCAAAAAACTTAGCGTTTAGTAGACAGGCACTAAACTGGATGCAAGAGCTCAGAGCAGAAAGGATCACCAGCAGCCCTGCAGGGCGTCGTGTTGTGAGTTCATTTTTCCCTTCATCATTGAGGTCTGATGAACTCCCTCCTCTGGTGAAGGAAGGTAGGGAGACTGATTACCAAACACCTGGGCAGCTAGATGATAACTGGGTGGCTGGAATTGAGGACTGGATATAAGGCTGCCGACACCCTTCTTCCTGGCTGGTGATTTTCCTGCTGGATTCTTGCAGACCAGTCTGATTCCTGCGTCTCAAAGCTAAGTTTTTCTACTCTGCTTTGTACTCTTCAGTTTTGTTTTTGTTTTGCCTTGTTTTTTGGGAGTTCTGCCATCTCCGGCCGGGGGTGTGCTGAATTCCATGTTTGTCTCTGATCTGTTGATCTTTTGCTCTGTCTTCAGAATATACCTGAGTGCTGATATAGTCTTTTGAAGCCTAGCGACTTCAGGGCCTGTTTTTCCTATCAGTCGGTTGGCTCATTTTGATAGGGTTTTTGCGGATGGCAGACAGCAGCTTTCCTATCCTGTCCTATGTAGTTAGCTTGGGCCCCATCATTTGCTCAACCTATCTTTCTATCTGTGTTAGTGTTTTCATCTTGCTTCACCGTCATTATATGTTGGGGGCTGCCTATTGCTTTGGGGTCTGCTCTGGGGCAGTTTAGTTTTTCCCCTTTCTGTCTTTAGGCTATGTAGCTCTCCGGCTGTGATCGAGGGGTCTAGGGCACCGTAGGAACCCCCCACGGCTACTGCTAGTTGTTGTGGATAGGTTCAGGGGTCTGCTATCCGATAGCTGCCAACCTCTCTGGTTTTTCTGGACTTAGCTGGTATTTTGTTTTTTCCTCCTTCGGTGACTCATCATAACAGCGTCGGCTGCCTTATATCCACTCAGAAATTCCAGATGTCCAATCACACTCCGTCTGTTCAGATGACAGGTTCTTCCCATCCCAATCAACCTCACTACCTCTCTTCACCAGCAGAGGGAGTTCATCAGACATCAAAGGTGAAGGGGAGAATGAACTCACAACAGGTCACACTTGCGAGAAACTCGCACAAGTCTCGCACCTCAATACCCGGTACTGCCTCCGGAACGCGGGACCGGAGTGTGCGGCTGCATGTATTTCTATGCAGCTGAACGCTCCGGTCCAAGTGCCGACTGCAGTGCCGGGTATTGAGGTGCGAGACTTCTGCGAGTTTCTTGCAAGTCTGACCCCGGCTTAATGCAGATTTTGTGTCCGCGTGTGTGTGTGCGTGTGTGTCCTTATTTAACTCTTTATGTACCATTTTATCATGTTCATTACTAAACATCGGGCTTGGTATTATCTATCTATATATATTTTGTGATATTTGTTTTGTGTGTGCAAACATTATATGTGAACATGGTATATAATGATATTATGGTCTTCAATGGAGTGTGTAAAATATGAGGTTGGACAAAAAATGACATCACAATTTTTTTTGTTAAATAATATATCTTTATTTAGCTTACAAAAACGCATACAAATCCGCATAAAAAAAACACATGAAAATCTGCATCAAAAACGCATCAAATACACACGGATTCTCAACTGCATTTTCTGCCAAGAGAGCAAGAATCCGCGCAGAAAATTCCACAGGCAAATCCGCAACGTGTGCACATACCCTTAAAGTTGTTAACCCTTGCTCTGCCTCCTGTCCATCACTGCATCCCGCAACCTGCTCACAAGCATATCATTAACTGAAAAGATAATAATAAATTTTATTTCTATAGCGCTGACATATTCCGCAGCACTTTACATTTCAGAGGGGACTTGTACAGACAATAGACATTACAGCATAACAATAATCACATAGATCATAACAGATACCAAGAGGAATGAGGGCCCTGCTCGCAAGCTTAGGCCGGGGTCACACTAACAGACGCAAAATACGGTCCGTAGTTTACAGGCTTAATACAGATGAATGACCCCTAAATAGTGCTCCGTATGTCATCCGTAAGCAAGGTGTGGTCGCGTATTTTGCGCATGTAAGCATCCGTATGTAATCCGTATGGCATCCGTATGCAATCCGTATGGCGAGATTTTCTCACCGCCTTGCAAAATGGACATATAATGGAGCCCTATGACAGGGTTTCTAACAGAAACGAAATAATAGATATATAGACACATAGAATGCATATAAATATATATATATATATACACACACACAAGTCATTGAGACAAATATATATTTCACAGAGTTCTTCATAGCAGAATAGTCGCTAATTAAATTGCTGGCTTCTATCAAATCCTTCCCCAACCCGACATGAAATGACACATGGTTTACATTAAGTAAAGCATTTCATTTTTTTTTTTTTTTTTTTTTTTTAATATGTCCCTGACTAATAATTAGATGTGGGTTTGTGTGCAAAATTTGGGAGTTGGAGTTGTTATTTTAAGGGGTTAATTCGTTGTTAAAAAATGTGTAGGCTTCCCATTGCCCTGTAGCGTTGGCGAATGGGTTAATCTAACAAAGGGTAAATGCCACCTTACAATCGAATGGTGACATTAACCCTTTGTTAGATTAACCCACTCGCCACCACTATAGTGCAATGGGATGCCCACGCATTTTGTAACAATGAATTAACCCCTTGAAATAACTACTACATCTCCCAAATTTTGCACACAAACCCTCATCCTATTATTAGTCAGGGACATATTAAAAAACATTAAATGAAATGCTTTACTGAATGTAAACCATGTGTCATTTCATGTCAGGTTGGGGAATGATTTCATAGAAGCCGGCAATTTAATTAGCGCCTATTCTGCTATGAAGAACTCTGTGAAATATAAATATATATATATGTTTGTCACAATGACATGTATATATGTGTGTGGGTATATGTGTATATAATATATATATATATATATATATATATATATATATATATATATATATATATATATATATATATATATATATATATATAATATATTTTTTATATTATATTATATTATGTGTTCTTTGTGTATATATCTATTCTTTCGTTTCTTTGTTAAACCTGTCAGTGTGAGTTTACTGTATAGCGCACTGAATTGCCGGCTTTTCTAAAAGACACCGGGTGCGTATTTCTCGCAAGTCACATGTGTGGTCTGTGTGTAATGCGTATTTTTAGCGCACCCATAGACTTGCATTGGCGTACTACGGGCGTAGTACGCTGACAATCGCAGCTTGCTGCGATTGGCACGGACCGTAGAATACGCCAGTGAAATATACGGCTGTTGGGAGCAAACCCATAGAGAATCATTTGTCCGTGTGTAATGCGTGCTTTTAACGCCTCTCACTCGTCCGTATTCCTCGCCAGTGTGACCCCGGCCTTACAGTCTGAGGAAAGAGGTAGATACGAAAGGTGGGTGGTAACAGTTGCCCTGATTGTATGGACAAGCCATAATGTTAAGTGTGTAACAGTACAGACATAGAGGGCTAATGGATGCATAAAGCATGTGGGAACATGATGCGGGGAACCTGGTTATGGTAAAACTTTTGGCTGTGCCACACAGGGATAGATTAGGTTAATGTGTTGAGGCGATAGGCCAGTCTGAATAAATGTGTTTTCAGGGCACGCTTAAAATTGTGGGGATTGGGGACTAATCTTATTGACCTGGGAAGTGCATTCCAAAGAATTGGCGCAGCACGTGTAAAGTCTTGGAGACAGGAGTGGGAGGTTCGGATTATTGAGGATGCTAACCTCAGGTCATCAGCAGAATGGAGGGCACGGGTATGGTGGTATACTGAAACAGGGGAGGAGATGTAGGGTGGTGCTGAGCCATGGAGGGCTTTGTGGGTGAGGGTAATAAGTTTTTACTGAATTCTGGAGTGGATGGGTAGCCAGTGTAATGACTGGCACAAGGTAGAGGCATCGGTGTAACGATTGGTGAGGAATGTGATCCTGGCTGCAGCATTCAAGACAGATTGGAGAGGGGAGAGTTTGGTAAGAGGGAGACTGATTAGAAGAGAGTTACAATAGTCGAGACTAGAAGGAATAAGAGAAACAGTAAGAGTTTTTGCAGAGTCAAAAGTAAGAAAAGGTCGAATTCTAGAAATGTTTTTGAGGTGCAGATGACAAGAGCGAGCCAGTGATCGAATGTGGGGGGCAAAGGAAAGCTCGGAGTCAAATATGACCCCAAGACAGCAGGCATGTTGCTGGAGAGTAATAGTGGAACCACACACAGAAATGGCAATGTCGGGTATAGGTACATTAGTAGAGGGAGGAAACACAAGGAGTTCAGTCTTTGACAGTTTCAGATATAGTGAGGACATGATGTTTGACACAGGGTTTAGAGAATCGCCGGTGTTTTCTAGAAAGGCTGGCGTGATGTCAGGAGAAGAAGTGTATAATTGGGTGTCATCAGCATAGAGATGGTACTTGCAACCAAATCTACTGATTGTTTGACCAATAGGGGCAGTGTACAAGGAGAAGATGAGGGGGCCTAGAACCGATCCTTGAGGAACCCCAACAGTAAGGGGAAGGTGAGAGGAGGAGGAACTGGCAAAAGATACAGTAAAGGAGCAGTCAGAGATAGGAGGAGAACCAGGAGAGAACGGTGTCCTTGAGGCCAACGGAACGAAGCATAGTGAGGAGGAGCTGATGATCCACAGTGTCGAATGCTGCAGAGAGATCCAAGAGAATTAGCATGAAGTAATGACCATTTGATTTAGCTGTTAGTAGATCATTGGAGACTTTAGTGAGGGCAGTTTCAGTAGAGTGTAAAGCGCGGAAACCGGATTGGAGAGGGTCGAGAAGAGAGTTATCAAAGCGATAGCGGATAAGACGGGAGTGGACCAGGCGTTCCCGGAGTTTAGAGATGAAGGGAAGAATAGAGACAGGTCTATAGTTAGCGGCACAGTTTTGGTCGAGGGATGGTTTTTTAAGTAGTGGATGTATGATGGCAGGCTTAAATGAGGAGGGAAAGATACCAGAAGAGAGAGGGAGGTTAAATATTTTAGTTAGGTGAGGGGTGACATCAGGGGAAAGGGACTGGAGGAGATGTGACGGAAATGGGTCACTGGTGCAAGTGGTTGGGCGAGAAGATGCAAGGAGCCTGCTTAATTCTTCTGCGACTGGTTCAAAATCAGAGAGTGAGCTAGATGCAGTGGGGGAGTGAGGACAGTGCATGGTATGAGGTGATTGGGAGATAACTTCCTGTCGAATCTGGTCAATTTTTTCTTTGAAGTAATTGGCCAGATGGTCAGCTCGGAGCTGCGTGGTTGGGGCCTGTACTCTTGGATTGAGTAGAGAATGAAAAGTGTCAAAGAGACGTTTCGAGTTATTGGACAGTGAGGTGATGAGGGTGTTGAAATAGGTTTGTTTGGAGAGGTGAAGGGCAGTGTTGTATGTTTGAAGCATAAAACTTATAATGGATGAAATCTTCGTGTAGATTGGATTTTCTTCACAGACGTTCGGCGCACCTGGAGCACCGCTGCAGGAAACGTGTTTGCAGGGTGTGCCAGGTTTGTCGCCATCTGTGTTGTGGTGTTCTATTTATAGGGGGGTGCAAATTCATCCAGGGCACTTTGATGTGTTTCATTGTAATGCTTCAATGCAGAATCAGGACATATGAGGGAGGAGATAGGGGCCAATGAAGATGCAAGTTCTTCATAAGTTTCTGGGTGTTCATGGCCTGTACGTTTCTATAAGTATGGACAGTGGGGGTGACCTGAGCAGAAGACCAAGTCGAGGGAGTTTCCGTCTTCATGCGCTGGAGAATTAGTAAGCTGCGAAAGGCCAAACGAGGAGGTTAGAGATAAAAGGTGAGTAGCAGATGGGGAGAGGGGAAGAGCAATGGTGATGTTGAAATCTCCTATGATGAGGGTAGGGATGTCACAGGAGAGAAAATGTGGAAGCCAAGTGGCAAAATAATCCAGGAACTGATGGGAGGGGCCGGGAGGACGATACACCACCGCCACTCGCATGGAGAAGGGGGTGTAGAGTCTGATGGCATGGACCTCAAAAGATGGGAAGACTAGTGAGGGTAGTTGAGGGATAACCTGAAAGGTACATTTTGGTGAGAGGAGCAGACCAACGCTTCCATCTGCTCTATTGTCTGATCTTGGGGTATGAGAGAAGTGCAGTCCCCCGTATGAAAGAGCAGCAGCAGCGGTAGTGTCTGACTGTTGGATCCAGGTTTCAGTAAGAGCCAGGAGGTTAAGAGAATTAGAAAGGAAAAAGTCATGAGTGAATGAGAGTTTGTTACACACTGAGCGAAAGTTCCAAAGGGCATAATTAAGAGAGACAGATGGCACGCAGGGAATATTAATAAGATTATAGGGTTTTCTGAGTGTAGCAGTTGGGGGGCTTGACTTTCTATAACATGGGGGACCAGGGTTGGGAGCAATGTCTCCTGCGACTAGGAGAAGGAGGATAGAAAGAGTGAGCAGATGGTTAAATGATTTGTGAGAGCGTCTCTTATGTTGAATGGTGGGACTGACTGGATCTGTGCAATTTAACAATGTGAAAAGAGCGTGAGTGCTATACATAGGAGAGGAAAGGAGCGAGGGGCCGATATGGATGGAGTGTAGAGAGCTAATAATAATAATAAATTTATTTTTATAGCGCCGACATATTCTGCAGCACTTTACATTTCAGAGGGGATTTGTACAGACAATAGACATTACAGCATAACAATAGTCACATACAGTAGATTATAACAAATACCAAGAGGAAAGAGGGCCCTGCTCGCAAGCTTACAGTCTATGAGGAAAGAGGTAGACACGAAAGGTGGGTGGTAACAGTTGCCCTGATTGTATGAACCAGCCATAATGTTAAGTGTGTAACAGTACAGACACAGAGGGCTAATGGATGCATAAAGCATGTGGGAACATGATGCGGGAAATCTGGTTATGGTAAAACTTTTGGCTGTGCCACACAGGGATAGATTAGGTTAATGTGTTGAGGCGATAGGCCAGTCTGAATAAATGCGTTTTCAGGGCACGCTTAATATTGTGGGGATTGGGGACTAATCGTATTGACCTGGGAAGTGCATTCCAAAGAATTGGCGCGGCACGTGTAAAGTCTTGGAGACGGGAGTGGGAGGTTCTGACTATTGAGGATGCTAACCTCAGGTCATCAGCAGAACGGAGGGCGCAGGTAGGGTGGTATACTGAAACAAGGGAGGAGATGTAGGGTGGTGCTGAGCCATGGAGGGCTTTGTGGGTGAGGGTAATAAGTTTATACTGAATTCTGGAGTGGATGGGTAGCCAGTGTAATGACTGGCACAAGGTAGAGGCATCGGTGTAACGATTGGTGAGGAATATGATCCTGGCTGCAGCATTCAAGACAGATTGGAGAGGGGAGAGTTTGGTAAGAGGGAGACCGATTAGAAGAGAGTTGCAATAGTTGAGACGAGAATGAATAAGAGAAACAGTAAGAGTTTTTGCAGAGTCAAAAGTAAGAAAAGGTCGAATTCTAGAAATGTTTTTGAGGTGCAGATGACAAGAGCGAGCCAGTGATCGAATGTGGGGGGCAAAGGAAAGCTCGGAATCAAGTATGACCCCAAGACAGCGGGCCTGTTGCAGGGGAGTAATAGTGGAACCACACACAGAAATAGCAATGTCGGGTATAGGCACATTAGTAGAGGGAGGAAACACAAGGAGTTCAGTCTTTGACAGGTTCAGTTTCAGATATAGTGAGGACATGATATTAGAAACAGCGTTTAGACAATCGCCGGTGTTAATGCCAGGGCGGTGGATGTGTGTGAATGCAGCGGCCAGGATATAAATTACACAAATGCATATGGTATATATTTGTTGTACTCCAAATGTACAGGGAGTAGATGTATATAAAAGTCTTACCTGTCTCCTGCCCTGTCTAACTGCCATGTTATAACTGCCAGTACTTTGATACATGTTCATAAATGCCCCCTGCATAAATGCTCCCCCAAGCTATGTCTGAATATATAGGAGGCTAAGGCTTAGATTTTTTTTTTGTGCTCTCTCTCTTCTTGTTAATCAAACTAAATTGAGACAGCAGGACCCAATAAAATGTTGTGGTCAGATAAACAGATGTCCAGCACTACATGGATCATAAAGCACTTTGAAAAGTTTCTTGACCTCACAACATAAGGGGACAAGCAGAGTAAGTTGAAATAACTATATACCAGATATAAATAAAGATTAAACAACCACCACAAAATGGATTTTATCAACAATGGTATCATTATAATCAGTATAATGGTGCCGACCTGACACTGTCTGTAGGTTACTCTGCACAATCCTGTTGACAGATTCCCTTTAAACATACCCCTAAATGGTAGAAATACCTATGAATGAAGCAGATCTTCCTGGGACTATTGTAGCCTGACGATTCCCACCAAGAAGTAGCTGAGAACTATTTGATCGTTCCCCTGTACTGCAGGCTAAAAATGAATCTAATAAATTTAGCTTCAAGCTGAACCATGATTAACAAAACATGTTATTTCAGGCAGTCTGGTTTATTTTCTCACAAATACACGGCATGTTACAGTACTACACACAGGAGATAAAAGGAATATTATAAATTTTCATCACATAGCCATGTATATAAAGACACACAGAAATACATGTTTAGTAGGGTCAGAAAATACAATAAGATAAATGAAAGCTGCACAGGCATTCAGATCTGAAAACAACTGCTCTTGGGGTCTGAAGGGTATGCACAATCGGGTCTAAATAGAGAGGTAGGGTGGGAAACCGGGCATGTGCCATGGGTGCATGGGATGTAGCAGTGGTGGAAAGTGGAGCTGTGACTGTACACTATTCCTATGTTCAGTCATAGTTAAAATATGATAATTGCAGAATTAGGCAGGCAGGTGATTGCAAGTGCTACTATTCCTGCTACAATCTGACATCACTTCTCTTGAATTACTGACATTATTATAGTAAGATGTATCAAGTGGCAAACATGTCAATTGTGGAAACAATGAGCGCTTTCCAGAGATGTCACTTCTTTACACACAGGCGTAAGTTTTCAGCACATAAACTATTCTTGCTGAAAATTAAAAAAAAAGCAAAAAACAAAACACAATTTGGAAAAACAATCTGTGAGCAATCATTTGTAAAATGCAAAGTAATTGCCAACTAGTGATTAAGATGTTTTCTGCTCTATTCCGAGGTGTCCATCTGCTTTACCACATGCCACGTTAAAAAACAGGTTTGCGCATCCCATGTGTAAGCAGCTGAGCACTATACCTGCATTATCTGTGCCCAAAAGATGCCAAAAACGGCTTCAAGTCAGATGAGACAAGGGATTTTTCTTAGCGGCACCAGGTAGCCCGCCCGGCTGGGGCACTATCGTTGCGGAAGTGGTTGGTTCACAGCGTCATAGCACTAAGGAGATGAAAGTTAGGACCCACTGAGAGGTTCACTGTGATGTGGCAGTGGGCTTCAAACAGTCTGATCAGAATATTACACTAAGAACCTCACGTTCAGTTTTGTACATTTCTGCCTAGCGGCATTAGATCAACATATGATTCTTGGATGTGCGGTACTAGTCTTTTTCTACAGCTATGGTACTTTACCCTACATTATCTGTGCCCAGAATCACTGTGCACCTAAGATGCTAAAAACAGTTTAAAGTCAGATGAGACAAGTGATTCTTCTGGAAAAGGCTATTCCTATGTTACGGTACAATGGCTGAGACCTTTATCGCTTAATACAATGGACACTAGACAAGCACTCTTCAAAATAATAAGGGTGTGGAGAGAGAGATTTTGCAGCACATCTAACTAGAATAGGATAAGAGAAGTTGAAAATCATTGAAATATTGGAAAGAGAGACTATTTCTTAAGCTTCAATACAAGTATATGCAGTGAGAAATTAAATGGACCGGCCATGTAATACATAGTTAAGACGAAGCTTTTCCTTATGGCGGACCCCCAACATATTACTGAGAGGCTGCTCAGACACTTTTGCACCACATTTATCAGTGTGACTTATGCCTTATGCAAGCCTCATCTGTGTGCATTTTTTCCACTGGGCAGCCGGACCATAATTGGTTACTGGCTGTCCTCATCAGTGGAATGCACCTGTGCTGCCCCAATCTTTATCAATGGGGTTCTGCTGCATCCTGCTAGTGCATCAGTCAGGGTTTGGTGAGTTACCTTTCAAATGATTTTGTATGATGATTTTTTATTATTTTTTTCTTATTAGTGTTTGTTTATATTTAGTGTTAGGGACTCACAATATCTGGGGACCCTTGACGGTGGGTTGTGAGCTTATCTGCTTTGGCCAAAATAGTAACCAATACCCCATATTTATCTATTTATCTTTTTTGCACTTTTTGGCAGGATGCAGCTAGAACCCTTTATGTTGGCTTGGTTCTTTGTGTGATGCATGTATATATAGTGCAGAGCAGCCCGCCTGCTAACACTATGGGCGTGATCAATAGGCTGCTCAGACACTTTTGCACCACATTTATCAGTGTGACATATTACTGAGAGTGAATAATTGGGATATATAAAGCAGGTAACCGCCTTAATAATAAAAATAAGGCAGTCCATGAGGAACACGATGAAATAATTGAATACCATAAAATAATTAAAGCAATCTCTGTTACTATTAAGGAACAGAATAAACATCCTTCAGATTCAGGATCAACACACAGCATCAAAGTAAGAGCAATTTTCCAGCATGCACAAGAACTGGATGCTGAACTTGCCGAGTCTTGCCATCTATAAACAATTTTATATTCTAGCTGAATCCTACAAATGTGCAAAAATGGGAATATGACATACAGTGCCATTTTCCATTTTTATTCTCAAATACAGCAATTGTAAAGTCATCATTAGGTTAGACCTGGGAGAACTCAGAATGAAAGAGTGACAGCTTTCATTATGGAGAATCCATTTATTGTTGCTCAAAATATAAAAAAAGGGGAAAAACTGTTCACATGTGGAAAATGTTCAGATACATGGTGTTCCTACACAATTATCACATTATGGAAGGGATACATGAAAGAGGGAAAAGAGCATAACTATGGAATCTATATTGAGTGCTTCTGAAGCTGTAATACCCACAATGCCTCTCTCTCTGTAACTCCTCCTATCTTGTTTCCTCACATCCTTTCTACTGGTCAGTGCCATCTTGCAGCACGTGCATCATGACTGAAGAGAGGATTCTCCAATTACCTATACCCTCCATGTTCTACTTCATCTTCCCTGACATGACATCTTACCTAATCTCACCAAGGTGCAATGAATAAAAAAAAAAGTAAAGTTCATCACTGCATCGTCCTTCCGGAATAACTACGTACAGCTGATCAAACAGAGGAGGAAAGGATAGCAAGTAACACTATCTGCCTTTGCTTGTACAGAGATCCGTGCTCACCTCCCTCAGTTACATCTCACGTACATGCATCGGTGGCAGAATAATACACATAAAATGTCTATGTACACTCAACATTAACATTGCAACACCAAGAATCAAAAGTCATGGAACTGTGGAAATCGATAGCATTAATAGACATTTTAATGATATGCAAATACTTAAAAAATGAAACATTTTTAAAACAACTCGATTTTTTCAGTATCAAGTATGAGCGCCATACTGAGATTTGCACCCTATTGCATGCATTAAGTGCCATCAATGAAGTCATTAATGGTGGTCTGAGGAATGTTCAACCACACTGAGTGCACCTGGGCAAATCATAAAGATCTGCTGCTGGCAGATGCCATTGTAATTGGCGATTATTTCTAACTGACAGTAGCATAAGCAACATGCAGTGTTGCATTATTATATTAACAAACAGCTCCTGGGACACTTTGGAGACATGGTTGTGCCACTGGTCCCTCGACTAAATCAATGTAACCATGAGCAGTTAATTCTCCTGGAATGAAGTCTAAAGGGCTATGGTACATTATGCCACCCCACACCACAATTCTGGGGGTAGTACCTTTACGGTGTTCCCTCTTCATGACGCTGAACACGTGGTCTCTAGACAAACTGCTTTCAAGACAAAATTGGGATTCGTTGCTGAAGAGGATAGACCTCCATTTTAGCCTCCATTGCAGCCTCAGGTCTCCATCTGGAGACCACGTGTGGAAAGCCATGAAGAGGCTTTTATAAGGGAATGTCACACTGGTCCTACTCCAGAGATTATGGTGTGGAGTGGCATCATGTAAGATAACTGGACCCATGTAGTCTTCATTTAAAGTGCACTAACAGCTTGGCAAATAAATTGACTTGGTGGTGGAACTTGGCCATTTTTTCAAAGTGTTCCAGGAGCAGTTTTTTTTTTTTTTTAACAGGACACCAGGCCGAATGTTTCTTGTGCTACTGTTGAGGAGTCTGCATGACCTAGCATGCTACCATGGCCTTCAGCATGTCCAGGCTTGTCTCACATCGAGCACATCTAAGGCTGTGTTCACATTACGTTATAGCAGTCCGTTAGACAGACTGCGTTACACGGCGGTATAACGCAGTCCGTTAACGCTGCCGTTCAGCCCCCATTGTCGGGCACATCGCGACGCATGCCGTAAAGCGGCACGCGTTCGCGATGTGCCATCATTCAGTGACGGAGCCTCGGTCGTGGGCTGCAGCGTCTGAGGCTCCGTCACCGCTAGCGCAGATGGAGCATCTGCGCTAGTGGTATAGCATAATGCATATCGCGTTATGCTATAGCGTTAACGCAGCCAATCAATGCTATGCGTTGAACGGGCTGTGTTAACGCAATGTGAACATAGCCCAAGACGTCATTGATCACTAAATGGAAAAGAGCCATCAGCAGCAGACTTTGAAATATTTTGATTTTGTTTTCCATTGTTTTATCATTTGTATATTATTAACATGTCTATAGATCCTGTGATTTCTATAGTTTTATGTCTTTTCCTTCTTGGTGGAAATTTCAATGTTGAGGAGTGTATTATACATTCACGGAACTAAACATTCATACCCATATTTGGTGTAAATCAGCTTAACACACTTAAATGCATTGCTACATAAAAAAAACATCTCCGAACAGATTCTGTAACAAAACTGGGTTTCTGAAATCTTCCAAGAACAGGAAAGTTCATGTCTCTTATGAAAACAGATTGAGAACGAAAATGCCTCTAAATTGTGAATTCCCAATCAAATACATTAAATTACTGTGTCATGAAAGTACAAGTCACTTTGCTATTTTAATGATAAATTGTGAAACTATCTGGACGTCCACAATCCATGTAGCTCCTCTTACAGAACGAGCCTTTGTGCTCTGCAGGTAACATCAAATTCCCTGAAACCACAACCAGATACCTTCTGAAACTGGAGCACTAATTAATGTCTGGAATTAGTGGCAAACAAAGACAGAAAAAGGCCCCTGTGCAACAACAGTACAAGGGACCTCTGCAGTAAATAGTCCTATCTATGAGAATATGAGAGTAGCTAAGTGCTGATTTGGAGGTGGTAGTGGGTCCCCTTACCTTTTGGACACCTGTGTGGCTGTCCATCTGAAATATCATAAGGGGTGATTTTCCCAATCAGACAAGTCCAGTCACAGTAATATCTATGTAGCGTCTGTTATAATGTGCGTGAGCCAAATGACACAGTTCTTGCAGCTTCATACAATGAAGCTGTGGGCAATCTGTGTAACTCACTGGGTGTCTTCATGTGGCACTGTATTACTGAGATAGTCTACATAACAGAAGCATACAGTCTTGATCACGTGAAGTCATTATTTCCCTCTACTCCTCTTTGGTCAGACCTCATCTGGAATATTGTGTCCAGTTTTGGGCACCACATTTTAAAAAAGACATCAACAAACTGGAGCAAGTTCAGAAAAGAGGGACCAGAATGGTGACCGGTCTGCAAACCCTGTCTTATGAGGTAAGGTTGCAGGATTTGGGAATGTTTAGTTTGCAAAAGAGAAGACTGAGAGGAGACTTAATAGCTGTCTACAAATATCTAAAGGGCTGTCACATTGTAGAGGGATTAACTTTATTCTCATTTGCACAAGGAAAGACTAGAAGCAATGGGATGAAACTGAATGGGAGGAGACACAGATTAGATATTAGAAAAAACTTTTTGACAGTTAGAGTGATCAATGAGTGGAACAAGCTGCCACGAGAAGTGGTGAGTTCTCCTTCAATGGATGTCTTCAAACAGAGGCTGGACAGACATCTGACTGGGATGATATAGCGAATCCTGCTTTGAGCAGGGGGTTGGACCAGATGGCCCAGGAGGTCCCTTCCAACTCTGCGATTCTATGATTCTATAACACAAAAATTGAGCTTGGTTTGAGTTGGTACACATGCAGCATATAAATGCATGTTCACATGGCCAAAAAGCATACAAAACCTACAAAAGACAAAATGAAAAACCCTGCTATAATTAAATAAGTAAAAGCAAAAGTGCATTTAAATCATACAGAGTTCTTAGTAATACTGTATTTGATCAAACATAGCATAAAAGCCATCCCACCATCGACAAGGTGACTCTATAACGTAAAGCGAACATTTGTTGGGTAACTCACCAAACCCTGACTAATGCACTGGCAGGATACAGCAAAGTCCCAATGATAAAGGCTGGGGCAGCACAGGTGCATTCCACTGATGAAGACAGCCAGTTAACCCATCAAGGTCTGGCTGCCTAGTGGGAAATGCACACTAATAAGGCTTGCATATAAGTCACACTGATAAGTGTGATGCATAGTGTCTGAGCAGCCTATCAATGACGCCCATAATAGGCGGGCCGCTCAGCACTGTATACATGCGTCACACCAAAAAACCAAGCCAACATGAAGGGCTAAGGCTGGTTTCACATTTGCGTTTTTTAGCGCTGGAAAAAAACGCATACCTGCGCATGCGTTTTTTCCCCTATATTTAACATGGGTGCGCATACCTGCGCGCTGGTAAGCGCATGTATGCGATTTTCATGCGCTGCGTTTTTTTGGGGTGTGCGTTTGGATTTTCCAGACGCAGCATGTTGCATTTTTTGGCCCTGCAAAAAAGCGCATGCGCACATATGCGCACGTTTTGCGCTAAAAATGGCCATTATAGCCTATGGATGCGCATACATGGTTCAAAAACCAGGGGAAGAGTCTTGAGGAGATAATTTGCATATTCCCAGTGCCTTCTGGGATAAGTGAAGAGTCTCCGCGAGCTCAACGATCACTGGGTTTTGGCCGTTGCAGCTGAAAAGAGGAAATCGGAAAACCAGGGGAAGAGTCTTGAGGAGATCATTTGCAATTTTGGCTCATCTTTCATCATTTTTAAGAAATCTCAAGATGGAAGAGGCCAGGAGCCATTTGGTGAGCTGCATTTCTTGCTACATGTTCACAGATTTACCAGTGGAAAAGCCAAACTTCACATGCCACAAATGCAAGCTTGTGTCCCTGTTGGAGGAAAAGTTGCAAAATCTCGAAGAGAGGTTAGCTACGTTGAAGATCATTAAGGAAGGTGAAGAGTTCTTGGACAGAGCAGAATTATCTCTTCATGTTACAGAAAGAGAAGAAATTCGAAGTGCACCTGAAGAAACAGAGGAATGGAGACATGTCACCCAGAGAAACAGGAGGATCAGGAGGCAGTTAGCACCCATACTGCTCAGAAACCAGTACCAGGCTCTCACGCAGGAAAACGATGAAGAAATACATCAGGATAAGACTTTGCCAACAAACAGCAACCTTGTACACCTTCAGAGTCCTCCTGGATGGAGAAAGAAAAATGTTGTGAAGAAGAAACGGAGAGTGGTGGTCATGGGGGATTCCCTGTTGAGAGGAACAGAGGCCGCTATCTGCAGACAGGATATAACTTCAAGAGAAATGTGCTGTCTTCCAGGTGCAAAAATTAAAGATGTGTCTGACAGAATATCAGGACTCTTCAGACCTACAGATGACTACCCATTCCTGCTACTACATGTGGGGACAAATGACACCGCAAGAAACGACCTGGAAACCATCTGCAGAGACTTTGAAGACTTAGGCAAGAAAGTGAAAGAACTGGGAGCGCAGGTGGTCTTCTCTTCCATCCTCCCAGTGGATGGCCATGGAACAAGGAGGTGGAATAAGATTCTGCAGGTGAACAACTGGCTACGTCGATGGTGCCGTCAGCAACGATTTGGATTTCTGGATCACGGAGTGAACTACTTATACGATGGACTACTTGCTAGAGATGGGGTGCACCTTACGAAGACTGGAAAGCATGTATTTGGAAGTCGCCTTGCTACACTTGTAACTAGAACAACGTGGGAAGGGAAGCAAAAGACCAGAAAAAGCCATACACCTGACAAATGCTATTGAGAACTCTGCTGTTAGAAGTGGAAAGGAAGAACAAAGACGAAAGAATCTAATTAATAAAAATATTGGAGAAAGAGAAACCAATCACAAACTAAAATGTTTCTATACTAATGCACAAAGCATGGGCAACAAACAAGGAGAATTGGAACTACTAACACAGGAAACGAAATATGATGTCATTGGAATCACTGAAACTTGGTGGGACAATACACATGATTGGAATACAAGACTAGAAGGATACAACTTATTTGCAAGAAACAGACTTGATAAACGAGGAGGGGGTGTCGCATTGTATGTTAGAAACGCGTATATCTGCACAGAGATTGAAGCTTCAGAGACTGGGAGTTCTGTGGAAACTGTTTGGGTAAGAATACAAGGACAGAACAACGGAAAGGACACCATTGTAGGCATTTACTACAGGCCGCCTGTGCAAGCTGAAGCTATGGATGAACTCTTTATGCATCAAATGGCCAAGTTCTCCAAAAAATATGACATAGTTGTCATGGGAGATTTCAACTATCCAGACATTTGTTGGGAATCTCTCTCAGGCAAAACTAACAGGTCAAGGAAATTCTTATCCTCTCTTGCTGACAACTTTATCTTCCAAAAGGTAAGGGAGAAAACAAGGGGAACTGCTACCTTGGATCTAATCCTTATAAACAGGGAGGAAATGGTTGAGGAGGTAAAAGTGGCTGGGACCCTAGGAGGTAGCGACCATGCTATTTTAGAATTTTGGATAACTAGAGGCGGAAGACCTGTGAAGACTCAGACGTCAAGGTTAGATTTCAGAAAGGCAGATTTTAAGGGATTCAGAAAGAGAATTGGAGGGATCCAATGGCTGGATATCCTTAAAGACAAAAATGTCCAGGAAGGATGGGAAATCTTGAAAAATGAAATTCTCAAAGCACAGTTGTTAACAATTCCGAAAAGAGGGAAGAATAGGAAGCAGGTAAGGAAACCAGGATGGATGAACACAGAACTTAAGCACATGCTAAAAAGGAAGAAAAAAATGTTTATAAAATGGAAAGAGGGAGGCATATCTAAAGAAGAATATAATGCTGTCTTCAGAACCTGCAGGGCACAAATCAGATTATCTAAAGCTGAAAATGAATTGAGGCTTGCAAGAGATGTCAAAAGCAATAATAAAGGATTTTGGGGATATGTCAAAAGTAAAAGAAAAGTCAAAGATGCTATAGGATTTTTACAGGATGAAAATGATGAAATGGTAAGACAGGATGTTGAGAAGGCTGAACTTTTAAATTCCTATTTTGCATCTGTTTTCTCTCAGAAAGGAAATGTAACATCAACTGTTATTCACTGTCCTATTAAGGGAATAGAAGAATCCAGGATATCTATAAACAGAAAGATAGTGAGGAAACACTTAGCTAACCTAAATGAATTCAAGTCTCCAGGTCCAGATGAATTACACCCCAGAGTACTGAAGGAGATAGCAGAAGAAATTTTTGAACCCCTCTCTATAATCTTTGAAAATTCTTGGAGAACAGGAGAAGTGCCAGAAGACTGGAGAAGAGCAAATGTTGTTCCTATCTTCAAAAAGGGGAAGAAAGTGGACCCAGGTAACTATAGGCCAGTGAGTCTGACTTCTATACCAGGAAAGATCTTTGAACAAATTATTAAACAACATGTATGTCAATACCTGGATAAGAATGAAGTGATTAAACAGAGTCAGCATGGGTTTGTAACTAATAAGTCATGTCAGACTAACTTAATTTCCTTCTATGACGGTATCACTGATTGGGTAGATCAAGGAAATGCTGTAGATATAGTATATCTTGACTTCAGCAAAGCATTTGACAGTCTCTCATACAATCCTTATTGAAAAAATGATTAAGTATGGAATGGACAAGGCAACTGTTAGGTGGATTCATAACTGGCTTAGTGATCGGACCCAAAGAGTGGTCGTAAATGGCTGCACATCCAGTTGGAAGAATGTCTCAAGTGGGGTACCACAGGGCTCTGTCCTGGGCCCTGTATTGTTCAACATCTTTATCAACGATTTAGATGAAGGAATTGAGGGTAAACTGATTAAATTTGCTGATGACACAAAGCTAGGAGGGATAGCTAATACTAGAGAAGAGAGAGGGAGGATTCAAAAAGATTTAAATAAACTGGAGAAGTGGGCAGCAACTAACAGAATGGTTTTTAACAGGGAGAAATGCAAAGTACTACATCTGGGCAATAAAAATGGAAAAAGCATATATAGAATGGGAGGAATAGGGCTAAGTGACAGCACATGTGAAAAAGACTTGGGTATACTAATAGATCACAGACTGAATATGAGTCAACAGTGTGATGCAGCAGCAAAAAAGGCAAATGCAATTCTAGGATGTATTAACAGAAGCATACAGTCTAGATCACGTGAAGTCATTATTTCCCTCTACTCCTCTTTGGTCAGACCTCATCTGGAATATTGTGTCCAGTTTTGGGCACCACATTTTAAAAAAGACATCAACAAACTGGAGCAAGTTCAGAAAAGAGCGACCAGAATGGTGACCGGTCTGCAAACCCTGTCTTATGAGGAAAGGTTGCAGGATTTGGGAATGTTTAGTTTGCAAAAGAGAAGACTGAGAGGAGACTTAATAGCTGTCTACAAATATCTAAAGGGCTGTCACATTGTAGAAGGATCAACTTTATTCTCATTTGCACAAGGAAAGACTAGAAGCAATGGGATGAAACTGAATGGGAGGAGACACAGATTAGATATTAGAAAAAACTTTTTGACAGTTAGAGTGATCAATGAGTGGAACAGGCTGCCACGAGAAGTGGTGAGTTCTCCTTCAATGGAAGTCTTCAAACAGAGGCTGGACAGACATCTGACTGGGATGATTTAGCGAATCCTGCTTTGAGCAGGGGGTTGGACCAGATGGCCCAGGAGGTCCCTTCCAACTCTATGATTCTATGATTCTATGACTGGCATGCTCATGTATGCGTTTTTTTGCACATGCGTTTTTTTTTTAACCATGGAATTTAGGGGTTTAGGGTTAGGGTCAGGGTCAGGGTTAGGGTTGGGGTTAGGGTCAGGGTTAGGGTTAAGTATGGTTTGGTTAAGGGTCAGGGTCAGGGTTAGGGTTAGGGTCAGGGTTAGGGTTAAGTATGGTTTGGTTAAGGGTTAGGGTCAGGGTTAGGGTTAGGGTCAGGGTTAGGGTTAATTATGGTTTGGTTAAGGGTTAGGGTCAGGGTTAGGGTTGGGGTTAGGGTCAGGGTTAGGGTTAAGTATGGTTTGGTTAAGGGTTAGGGTCAGGGTTAGGGTCAGGGTTAGGGTTAAGTATGGTTTGGTTAAGGGTTAGGGTCAGGGTTAGGGTCAGGGTTAGGGTTAAGTATGGTTTGGTTAAGGGTTAGGGTCAGGGTTAGGGTTAGGGTTAGTTAGGGTTTAGGGTTTGGGTTAGGGTTAAGTATGGTTTGGTTAAGGGTTAGGGTTAGGGTCAGGGTTAGGGATAGGGTTAGGGTCAGGGTTAGGGTTAGTAAAGTCATGGTTTGGGTTAGTGTGAGGGGCCAACTAATGTTGGAAAAAAACGCAAACGCGATAAAAACGCACTAAAAACGCATACAAACGCATAAAAACGCTGCGTTTTTTTCATGCATACTCATAAAAATGCTTGAAAAAAAACGCAGCAGTTGTATGCTTTTGTATGCGTTTTTTCAATGCTTTTTTTGCGGGAAAAACGAGCTGCAAAAAAAAGCAAGTGTGAAACTAGCCTAAGCTGTATCCTGTAAAAATGATAAAAGGTGCAAAAAGATAAATGATAAAAAGATATGGGGTATTAGTTACTATTTTGGCCAAAGCAGATAGACCTTGATGGGTTAACTGGCTGTCTTCATCAGTGGAATGCACCTGTGCTGCCCCAGCCTTTATCATTGGGGCTTTGCTGTATCCTGCCAGTGCATTAGTCAGGGTTTGGTGAGTTACCCAACAAATGTTCGCTTTTTGTAAATTTTTGGAAAATTTATTTTTCCTTGTGTTTGACTCTATAACGTAGCATTTCAATTCCAAATCTCCCGTCACAGATGTGTCAGAGGCTGCAGACCATTGCACTGCATCTGTCTGCAGAAGGTCTCAGTTGTTTGCTTTGCAGACTAGTGGCCACCTACCCTGCTGCTAATGGCCACACCTGGACCTGGGTGTTCATAACTCCCTACTTCCTGTTAGGAGGTGCGAGTGTTATTTCCAGTTTGCACTTATCTGTTGAGACTTGGAGCTGTAGCAGTCTGCTAGCGTCCTCTTGGAGTTTGGAGGGTGTCATCATTTCTCTGAGTCTATTCAAGCCAATTGTCCCCCTGGTTTCATCTATCCTTACTGTCTTTAGTGTTAGTGAGATTGACTAGCATCATCCTGTCCTTCCCGATGCAGGGCTCATCGCCAGGGTCACACAAGGACTAGGTATCCTGCTCGGCGATAGGTGCGAAACCTATATAGGGACGGTAGGACAGACAGGGTGACGTTAGATCAGTCTAGGGGTCTCCACTTCCCCCTTCCCTACTGTTTGGTTCCCCTTCCCTCATCTGTCCTACATTGTGCGTGACATTTGCAAAATGAAGTCGACAGGAAATGGCTCTACCATAAGGTCCTATAAACATCAGAATATATAAAGTTTGCCCATAGACAGACTTTAGTTGATGAAAATGAATGATATCAACCAAAACAATTGTGTATCAGGGAAAACTTAAAGAATGATCATTCTAGTCAATTAATCACAGTTATCACCTCAATTGAAATTGGTAGCGTTTGTTGGTCAAACGATCTTTCGGCCATCTTTATTGTCCATAAATGAACTTTCATTGAAAGAATATCCCCAGAAAGATAGTTTGTTCATCGCCTGCCATCATTAGACATGTTCAGCCTACTTGAATGACTGTAATGACCAGTGTGAGACTAAAATGTTGGTTTAATGCTTCTGTGGGTTTAGCAATTGTTCTCCCGGTGAGGTTTCACTCTATGGTTGTTCAACCATCAAACGTCAGTTATCTAATGTGTACACATGCTACAAATATATTCCACCTAACTAAAGAACAAAGCGAGTATACAGACACCAATCCCTGCGTGAAAACACATTGCTGGCCGGTACACATAAGTTAGTAAATCAAACAGGATTTAGGGGCAAGAAAGAAATCCTGAAAGGATTTGTTGCCTTCAGCATTCAATAAACTCCATGCCACATATAAGATCTATTGTAATCGTACATAATGGCTTTTCTGTTTCAATACAGCCTCACTGGCACTACAACCTAAAACAATCCCATTTCATTAAGTTTTAGGATCCAATTATCGGAGGTGGCACCTCTGATTTATCCTCCTGCTCGCCAGCACAGAATAAGGTCTCGTGTACAGCGCACACAAACGTAAAATGGTAAAATGATCAGCACAAAATACTGTACAAGATGATACAGATGATAGAGCACTTCAAAGATTACATGGCGCAAATACATAAAAAGCTACTTTTTAAATGTCCCATTTCAAAATGTAGGAGAAGCCTTTATGGACGAGGTGGGAAAATATGAGTACTTTATAAGGACTGGATTTTTGGAACACATCACTTCTCAGTACTTATATAAGCTCAGCAATAGTGAATTTGTCGTCTCTTCAGGAATAGGAAAAGAAGTTGGGCAAGCTGGTGTCACTTCTACTCACTGGAAAGGAATCCACTTCCATCTGTGAAAGGGAATCTGTCACCAAGTTTGTGCTTTGTAATTTGAGAGCAGAATAATGTAGGGGCAGAGACCCTGATTCCAGCGATGTTTTACTTACTATGCTGAGTGCAGCAGTTTTGATAAAATCCTTGTTTAACCTGCTGCAGACCAAGCAGTTCTCTGAATGCTGAGTTTTATATTACCCTGCCCATATCACTGCTTGGCAGCTTTCTGTGTACACTGTGCATAGGCAGAAAGCTGACAATCAGTGATGGAGGCGCAGTTGCACAGAGCAGTAGAGCTACATGGCGGAAGCCAACTACTCCTTTAGTCATAATCTTCTGTTGATAAAACAATGATCTTATTGAAACAGCAAAGAACAGCCAAGTAAGTGACACATCGTTGGAGTCAGAGTCTCTGGGTCACTACACCAGGCTGCTCTCATATGTCATTGCAAAAACCTATTGACAGATTCCCTTTATAGGGTGATGAGTAGTCTACTCAAATGAATGTCATATAGCTAGTAATAGACCCCCTGTGATCTCACCTTAAGGACATATTTTTAACTCAAATATGAAATATGGGAAAAGCTCCTAACAATGCAGTTGTATTTAGAATTGTCAGCTCACAACAAATGCAATGACCTTTTGTGGCTTACCCTCCTTGTGGAGTGTGTCAATGACTGCCTTCTGGACATCTGTCAAGTCAGCAGTCTTCCCCATGATTGTGGAGCCTACTGAAACAGACTAAGGGACCTTTTTAAACACTTAAGAAGGCTTTGAAGGTGATTTTTGTTAATTATTCTAATTTACTGAGATAATGACTTTTGGGATTTCAGTGGCTGTAAGCCAGAGTCAACATTAACAGAAATAAACACTTGAAATAGATCACTCTGTTTGTAATGACTGTATAGAATATAGGAGTTTCACTTTTTGTATTTAAGAACTGAAAAAAATTAACTTTTTGATGATGCTCTAATTGTGTGAGAAGCAGCTGTAACTGATGAGCACAATCATTTTTGGTGATACCACTAATCAATAGGGTGACATCATATGGACAGGAGACGTTTTGTTCTTAGAAAAGTGATGGAATGACAATTCGTTCAGTCCACGAAAATGCAGCCTTCACTAGATGACATAGAAAACGTTAACAGCACCTTATCAAGTAGGAATGCCATGCCAGCCTGTTGGCATCATGACAGCTGTCCACCACTTCACAAGTAACCTTTAGCTCGGTCTCACTCCGAAGCCTCAGCTTTGTATGTTCTGTAGATACTGCTGGAATGCAGAAACTTCCCTGCCCTAATCTCTACTTTCCAATCAATGGCAACACAAGGTCAACTCTCTTGTAGAGTAAAAACAGAAACCAGCACTTGAAACTTCTATATCAAAACCACAAAAAAAAAAAAAAAGGACCCAAGAATAGATCGTTAACTACAAGAATTCTGTACTGCTATGCAATACTTAACACTGCAACATATTGAGTATGAGAGAGAAAGAGAGATTGTTCCTGCCTCACCATATACATTGGTGGCATATCAGTACAATGTGCCATCAGTGAACGATCTGTGGGGACCAGACAGTTCATCCCCTTCTTGCTGTAAGTAAAGCTATTAAAGAGAACCTGTCACCAGGTTTGGCCAATATAAGATGCGGCCATTGCCTTTCAGGGCTTATCTGCAGTATTCTATAACGCTGTAGATAAGCCCCCGATCCGACCTGCAAGATAAGAAAAATAAGTTTTATTATACTCACCCGGGGGGGCGGTCCGGTCCAATGGGTGTCGCAGGTCTGAACACAAACTCTAATATTGCAATTTATGCTTTGTCATTATGAAATAACTTTGTTTTTAGGCCAACACACATATTACGGTCTAAATAAAGTAATCTGTAACGGATTTATGTATTCTCAATAGTTCGATACTGTAATACCGAACTATGAGAAATCTGAATTGGAAGTGAATTCCTATAGGCTGGCTAAAGGCCCCGTCTCTCATAGCGAGATTGTTAGCGAGATCGCTGAAACGTCACAGATTTTGCAACGCAAAAGCCACCTCGCCAGCGATCTCGCTACATGTGACACATAGGGGGGCGACCGGGCCCCCGCTGCGATCTCGCTGATCGTGCTCCAATGTCCTGGGCCATTTTTTGATCGCTGGTGTCCCGCTGGCCAGCATGCATTTTTGTGTTTGACGCCAATGAGCGACCTCGTTGGTGACACAGAGCTCGGATGCAGGCGGAAGTCGTCAGAATAGCTGCTGTGTGACAAGGTCCCAACGACCGCCGAGGTCATTATACGGATCACCGCATCGTTGCTGCATCGCTGAGTAGATCTGTCTGTTTGACAGCTTACTAGTGACCATTTAGCGACGTACCAGCGACCCTTCCGGGTCGTATCGTTGTCGGGATCGCTGGTGCGTCACATAGTGAAACGGTACCCTAAGTCACGTAACAAAAAGGTCAGAAACTTGATGATAGAATATTAACATTAGCATTTGTACACCAACATGTTCAAGAGCTTTTAAAGAGAAGATTGGAAAAAGTAAAATCCACTCTGTCTTTACACTAATCCCTTTGATAGCGAGATTACAACTGTGTTTTCCCACTACACCTACACAAATGCATATCATTATGTACAAGATAATTAACCCATCAAATGTTCAAAAGTAGTAAAGAAAGCTCATGTGAACAAAGAAGTGTCATAAGTGGAATAAAATAAGAGTCACCAACCATCCAATAAAGAAAATGATGCAGTGAAAAAAGTTATGGAATGAAATGTTGACGGCGTCGCTCCTGGCAATAAAGGAGTGTCACAGTATTGTCAAAAGCTGAAAAATGATACACTCCTTTCACTCCTTTTTAAACTGCTATTACTGTGTTACTCTATGTTCACTGAATAAAGTGCGCAAGTGCTGCAGGTCCAAAGAAGTGAAGGTGAAGTGTTTATACATACTGTTTGCACAAAATGTTAAAAATAAAAAATGTTTAAAGGTAGTCTGTCACCTATTTAAAGGGAATCGGCCACCCCATTTTTCGAGTATCAGCTGCCGACACCGCTATCAGGGGCTTATCTACAGCATTCTGTAATGCTGTAGATAAGCCCCCAATGTAACCTGAAAGATAAGAAAAATGAGTTAGATTATACTCACCCAGGGGTTGTCCAGGTCCGGTTTTGGTCCGATGGGTGTCGCGGTCCAGTCCGGCGCCTCCCATCTTCTAACGGTGACGTCCTCTTCTTTGCTTCCCGTTGTGGCTCCTGCACAGGCGCACTGCTCTGCCCTGTTGAGGGCAGACCAGAGTACTGGAGTGCGCAGGCGCTGGGAGAGGTCTGGCGCCTGCGCACTGTAGTATTCTGCTCTGCCATCAACAGGGCAGAGCAGTGTGCCTGCACAGGAGCCACGACAGACAGCAAAGAAGAGGACGTCACCGTTAGAAGATGGGAGGCGCCGGACCGCAACACCCATCGGACCAAGACTGGACCGCCCCCCGGTGAGTACAATATAACTAATTTTTCTTATCTTTCAGGTTACATTGGGGGCTTATTTACAGCATTACAGAATGCTGTAGATAAACCCCTGTTGGCGGTGCCGGCAGCGGATACTCGAAAAATGGGGTGACAGATTCCCTTTAAGCTACCAGCACCACAACTAGCATTAAATCAAGACACCTGTCATGTCCCACAACTTGGGAGTCATGCAGTATTGTATTGTCATTGTGTTGTTGGTGTTATACTGCCAAGCAAACAGATTTGCCATTTTACAAGTTTGTTCTGTCTCTCTCCCTGTGGTCCATCTCTGATATAAGTAACCCCTCCCTTCTCCCTCCTATGTCAATGTTTGTCAGCCATCTTCATCTGAGGTTCATCTGTATATTTCTGGTTCAGAATGGTCTTTTTCCCTACTGCAGCTGCTGCAGATACTGCTGTTACTACTGTGCAAAATACAAGAATTCAGCCTGAAAATAAACCTTCTTCTGGAATATTCATTCATGTCTCTGCAGTCGAGTCAAGCTATCTGATATAATCACTGTGTGAGTACTGGTTAATACAGTCATCATTAGAAACAGTGCCTAATGAGCCCCACACTTGCAGCCTAGATATGGAGTCAGAATAACAGCTGTATTATTACACAGAGACATTCTTAATTTCTATGGCAATGCAACTGAACTGGATGGGGAGAAGCCAGATGAAGCCACCCAGCAGACTTCTCTCTGCACCTAGATTTTTCATCCAAAGCCAGGACTATTTACTAAGCCATGTGTTCTCTGAAACATTGCAGAATTGAACCATGGCATACGTTCAATATTAAAGAGGTTATCCAATACTTTTTCATCTATGACCTATCCTTAGGATAGGTTATCAATGTCTGATCGGCGGGGTCCAGCACCTGGCATCCCCGCTGATCAACAGCTGTTTTTGGCATCGGCAGGCGCCAGGTGGAACTGCTCGATTGAGAACCTGATCAGTTTCCTGAAAGTGGCCATGGCAGGGGACTACACATCCACCTCCTATTCAAAATAATAGGAGGCGGATGTGTAGTACTATGCCGCCGCCACTATCAGAAGTTGGAGCATCTTCACAATCGAGCAGTCCCGGCAGGGGGCCAACATCAAGAACAGCTGATTGGCGAGGATGTTGGGTGTTGCACACCGATCAAACAGACATTTGTGTCTTGGTCTTTGTTCTTTTAAAAACATTACAGTGGGTTTGCAGATAAACACAGGATAGATATATAGTGGGTACAGAAGGTATTCAGACCAATTTAAATTTTTCACAGTTTCATTGCAGACATTTGGTAAATTCAAAAAAAAAAATCATTTTTTCCTCATTAATGTATACCACACCCCATCTTGACTGAAAAAAAAAAAAAACAAATGTAGAAATTTTTGCAAGTTTATTAAAGAAAAACTGAAATATCACAAGGTCGTAAGTATTCAGACCCTTTGCTCAGACACTCATATTTAAGTCACATGCTGTCAATTTCCTTGTGATCCTCCTTGAGATGGTTCTACTACTTTATTAGAGACCAGATGTGTTTAAATAAACTAATAGGACTTGATTTGTAAAGGCACACACCTGTCTATATAAGACCTCACAGCTCACAGTGCATGTCAGACCAAATGAGAATCATGAGGTCAAAGGAACTGGCCAAGGAGCTTAGAGACAGAAATGTGGCAAGGCACACATCTGGCCAAGGTTACAAAAGATTTTCTGCAGTACTCAAGGTTCCTAAAAGCACAGTGGCCTCTAGAATCCTTAAATGGAAGAAGTTTGGGACCACCAGAAGTCTTCCTAGACCTGGCCGTCCAGCCAAACTGGGCAATCGTGGGAGAAGAGCCTTGGTGGGAGAGGTAAAGAAGAACCCAAAGATCACTGTGACTGAGCTCCACAGATGCAGTAAGGAGATGGGAAAAAGTTCCTCAAAGTCAACAATCAATGCAGCCCTCCACTAGTCAGGCCTTTATGGAAGAGTGGCCCAAGACATATGAAAGCCCGCATAGAGTTTGCTAAAAAACACATGAAGGACCCCCAGACTATGAGAAATAAGATTCTGTGCTCTGATGAGACAAAGAGAACTTTTTGGTGATAATTCTAAGCGATATGTGTGGAGAAATCCAGGCACTGCTCTTCACCTGCCCAATACAATATCAACAGTGAAACATGGTGGTGGCAGCATCATGCTATGGGGGTGTTTTTCAGCTGCAGGGACAGAACAACTGGTTGCAATTGAAGCAAACATGAATGGCAGAGGATCCCCAAATCCAGGTGTGATAAACTTGTTCCATCATTCCCAAGAAGACTCATGGCTGTACTAGCTCAAAAGGGTGCCTCTACTCAATACTGAGCAAAGGGTCTGAATACTTATGACCATGTGATATTTCACTTTTTCTTTTTTAATAAATTAGCAAAAATGTCTACATTTGTTTGGTTTTTTTTTTTCAGTCAAGATGGGGTGCAGAGTGTCCATTAAAAAATGAACTTCTTTGAATTTACCAAATGGCTGCAATGAAACAAAAAGTGAAAGATTTAAAGGGGTCTGAATACTTTCCATACCCACTGTATTTTCGTACACGTCCACTTATTTAGAGCTTGTCAAGTGCTTTTGTATCTTTATGGTCTAGTTGTATTTTAGACCCAATATACCCTGATGATGAATATTGTAAATCACTAGGATATAGACTCTATTGATAAGAAAACACATTTGTAGACTAAACTTACAGGGACTAATTTTGTGAACAGTCATCCACTGTCCTAATTTTGACAAGTGGCGTGGACCGTCTTCCAAGTTTAGTAGAACACTAAAAAGTAGCCGATCTCTAAGCATTATTCTGACCTACTGTAAATATACAGCGCTGCAGACTAGAGAGAACTGGAAACTGAAGCAATATTTATGAACCTAAGAGCCGATGAGGCTGAAATCTAGCAAGCTATGTGAGGGGCATGTTCTGGAGATGTGAAGCTACATTGACAGCTCAATCACAACAGGATGAGTATGACTGCCATCATTAGCTTTCCCTACCGCTGCTAGTAAAGGGCCTGTCACACTAAGAGATATCGCTAGCAATATCGCTATAACTAGTGACGTTATAGCGATATTGCTAGCGATATCGGTGTGTGAGATACTTACCTACGACCGGCTCCCCTGCTGGTTATCGCTGATCGCGTGAGAACGCTCAGGACTGTTTCTCGTCGTCAGCTTCCTGCAGCGCTTCCTGCTGTGACGACGAGCGACGCGTGGAGCCGGGCGGGAGGACGCAGGATCGCCGCGTCTGACAGGTAAGTAGCGATCCCCGTCCCCTGCTATGTCGCTGGTGAGATCTGCCTGTGTGGCAGCTCACTAGCGACCACTTAGCGATGTACCAGCGATCCTGACAGCGTCATATCGCTGGTCGGGATCGCTGGTACATCGCTAAGTGTGACAGTACCTTTAGAGGTACAAATCGTGATTGATTACACAAAAACCTGTTGATCTGGTTTCCAAGGAAATCTTTTGCAGTATCTTTTATGTGGGATTAATCTAGTTACATGAGCTGGTACCAGAGATGATTAAAGGGATTAGAAGAATTGTGACTACCCGTCACAACCAAACAAAGGATGCCGCATGTGCGTGGGATGTTTGAAAAGTCACATCGCTAGTGTTGTGAAGTGATGATTTTTTTTGTCACTTGATGTCCAATGCAAATGAAATCAACAACATCATAAGTGACACAATTACATTTATGCTTCCGGGTGCTTCTATTTCAGAAGCAGATCATCAAGAAAAGTAGAGGGATTTTTTGAAAAAGATTCTAAAAACATTCATTGCAGAACTGTGAAACCTATAGGTCTTGACTCCCAACTAAGGAGCAAAGATAGCTTTGCTGTTCTTTTGGATCATGTCTTCAACCGTTTTCATGGAGATCACTTATAGCTACAATTAGTTAATGGAAGTATCCACAGTAATCAAAAAAATTCCCTGAATAATTCAGTTCATAAAATCATAGTATTTATTAGATACGCCTTAAAAAGGGACCAATTAATAATGGTCCAACTGCACAAAAGAGTAAAAAAAAAAAACCAGGATAATATCAAACACACAGAAATCTACCGTTTACCTATCTATATCTGTATACCGTATCTATATACACTGCTCAAAAAAGTAAAGGGAACACAAACAGAATATTACTCTAAGTAAACCAAACTTCTGTGAAATCAAACTGTCCACTTAGGAAGCAACACTGATTGACAATCAATTTCACATGCTGTTATGCAAATGGAATAGACAACAGATGGAAATTATTGGCAATTATCAAGACACCCTCAATAAAGGAGTGGTTCTGCAGGTGGGGACCACAGACCACATCTCAGTACCAATGCTTTCTGACTGATGTTTTGGTCACTTTTGAATATTGCTTGTGCTTTCACACTCGTGGTAGCATGAGACGGACTCTACAACCCACAAAAGTGGCTCAGGTAGTGCAGCTCATCTAGGATGGCACATCAATGCGAGCTGTGGCAAGAAGGTTTGCTGTGTTTGTCAGCGTAGTGTCCAGAGGCTGGAGGCGCTACCAGGAGACGTGGAGAGGGCAACAACCCAGCAGCAGGACCGCTACCTCCGCCTTTGTGGAAGGAGCACTGCCAGACCCCTGCAAAATGACCTTCAGCAGGCCCCAAATGTGCATGCGTCTGCACAAACTGTTAGAAATAGACTCCGTGAGGATGGTATGAGGGCCCAATGTCCACAGATGGTGGTTGTGCTCACAGCCCAACACCATGCAGGACGCTTGGCATTTGCCACAAAACACCAGGATTGGCAAATTCGCCACTGGCGCCCTGTGCTCTTCACAGATGAAAGCAGGTTCACACTGAGCACGTGACAGACGTAAAAGTCTGGAGAAGCCATGGAGAGCGATCTGCTGTCTGCAACATCCTTCAGCATGACTGGTTTGGCAGTGGGTCAGTAATTGTGTGGGGTGGCATTTCTTTGGAGGGCCGCACAGCCCTCCATGTGCTCGTCAGAGGTAGCCTGACTCACATTAGGTATTGAGATGAGATCCTCAGACCCCTTGTGAGACCATATGCTGGTGTGGTTGGCCCTGGGTTCCTTCTAATGCAGGACAATGCCAGACCTCATGTGGCTGGAGCTATGAACTGGGCCGCCCATTCACCAGACCGGTATCCGATTGAGCACATCATGTCTCGCTCTATCCACCAACGTCATGTTGCACCACAGACTGTCCAGGAGTTGGCGGATGCTTTAGTCCAGGCCTGGGAGGAGATGCCTCAGGAGACCATCCGCCGCCTCATCAGGAGCATGCCCAGGCGTTGTACAGTAGGGAGGTCATACAGGCACGTGGAGGCCACACACAATACTGAGCATCTTTTACTTGTCATGAGGCATTTCCACTGAAGTTGGATCAGCCTGTAATTTGATTTTCCACATTGATTTTGAGTATCATTCCAAATCCAGACCTCCATGGGATATTCATTTTGATTTACATTGATAATTGTTATGTTTTATTGTTCTGAACACATTCCACTATGCAATGAATATACATAGTAACATAGTTATTAAGGTTGAAGGGAGACTTTAAGTCCATCTAGTTCAACCCATATCCTATCCTAACTTGCCCTAACATGTTGATCCAGAGGAAGGCAAAAAAACCCCATGTGGCAACAGTAGGCTTCACATTGGGGAAAAAAATTCCTTCCCGACTCCACATACGGCAATCAGACTAGCTCCCTGGATCAACGCAATATTAAGGAGACTAGTGTATATACCCTGTAATATTATACTTTTCAAGAAAGGCATCCAGTCCCTTCTTAAATTTTAGTAGTGAATCACTCATTACAACATCATATGGCAGAGAGTTCCATAGTCTCACTGCTCTTACAGTAAAGAATCCGCGTCTGTGAGTATGCGTAAACCTTCTTTCCTCCAGACGTAGAGGATGCCCCCTTGTCCCCGTCACAGGTCTAAGAGTAAAAAGATCATTAGAAAGGTCTTTGTATTGTCCCCGCATATATTTATACATTGTAATAAGATCACCCCTAAGCCTTCGATTCTCCAAACTAAATAACCCCAAGTGTAATAACCTGTCTTGGTATTGCAGACCCCCTAGTTCCCTAATAACCTTGGTCGCTCTTCTCTGCACCCGCTCCAGTTCAGCTATGTCTTTCTTATACACCGGAGACCAGAACTGTACACAGTATTCTAAGTGTGGTCGCACTAGTGACTTATATAGAGGTAAAATTATGTTCTCCTCATGAGCATCTATGCCTCTTTTAATGCATCCCATTATTTTATTTGCCTTTGCAGCAGCTGCTTGACTCTGGCCACTAAATGTGAGTTTGTCGTCCACCCATACACCCAGGTCTTTTTCAGTGACTGTTTTGCCCAGTGTTTTACAATTAAGCACATAATTATACAACTTGTTCGTTCTACCCAAGTGCATGACCTTACATTTATCCCCATTAAAGCTCATTTGCCATTTATCAGCCCAAGCTTCTAGTTTACATAAATCCTCCTGTAATATAAAATTGTCCTCCTCTGTATTAATTACCCTGCAGAGTTTAGTGTCATCTGCAAATATTGAAATTCTACTCTCTATGCCCCCTACAAGGTCATTAATAAATATGTTAAAAAGAAGCGGGCCCAAAACTGACCCCTGTGGTACCCCACTGCTAACCGTGACCCAGTCCGAGTGTGCTCCATTAATAACCACCCTTTGTTTCCTATCCCTGAGCCAACTCTTAACCCACCTACACATATTTTCCCCTATCCCCATTGTTCTCATTTTATGTATCAACCTTTTGTGTGGCACCTTATCAAAAGCTTTTGAAAAGTCCATGTACACCACGTCCACTGCATTCCCTTGGTCCAGTCCGGAACTTACCTCTTCATAAAAGCTTATCAGATTAGTCTGACAGGAACGGTCTCTTGTAAACCCATGTTGATATTGGGTCATAAGGTTATTCTTCTCCAGATACTCCAGTATAGTATCTCTTAGAAAACCCTCCAGGATTTTACCCACAGTTGAGGTTAAACTTACTGGCCTATAATTTCCAAGTTCAGTTTTTGTCCCCTTTTTGAATATTGGCACCACATTTGCTATACGCCAGTCCTGTGGTACAGACCCTGTTATTATGGAATCTTTAAAGATTAAAAATAGTGGTCTATCTATGACTGTGCTTAATTCCTGCAGTACTCGGGGGTGTATCCCATCCGGGCCCGGGGATTTGTCAATTTTAGTGATTTGTAGACGCCGCCGTACTTCCTGCTGGGTTAAGCAGGTGACATTTAATGGAGAATTTTTATCCCTGATCATGTTATCCGTCATGGGATTTTCTTGTGTAAATACTGTTGAAAAAAAGTTATTTAGCATATTGGCTTTTTCCTCATCCTCATCCACCATTTCACCCAGACTATTTTTAAGGGGACCAACACTATCATTTTTTAGCTTCTTACTATTTATGTAGTTAAAGAATATTTTGGGATTATTTTTACTTTCTCTGGCAATGAGTCTCTCTGTCTCAATCTTTGCTGTCTTGATTTGCTTTTTACAGAATTTATTTAATCTTCTGTATTTAGTTAATGCCTCATCACTACCTACTTGCTTTAATTCTCTAAATGCTTTATTTTTGTCCCTTATTGCACCCCTTACAGCTCTATTTAGCCATAGTGGTTTCCTCCTATTTCTCGCATGTTTATTCCCATACGGTATATATTGTGCACAGGTCCTATTCAGGATGCTAATAAATGTCTCCCATTTTCTTTGTGTGTTTTTATGTCTCAGGATATCGTCCCAGTTAATTGCACCAAGATCATCTCTCATCCGGTGGAAATTTGCCTTCCTGAAGTTTAGTGTCCTTGTAACCCCTCTACTACACGTCTTATTAAAGGATACATGAAAACTTATTAATTTGTGATCACTATTACCCAAGTGACCCTCAACCCTTACATTTGATATGCGGTCTGGCCTGTTGGTTAATATTAGGTCTAGCAGTGCCCCCCCTCTTGTTGGGTCCTGAACCAGTTGTGAAAGGTAATTGTCTCTCATCGTTGTCAGAAACCTATTACCCTTGCTGGAACTGCAGGTTTCGGTTCCCCAATGTATTTCAGGGTAGTTGAAGTCCCCCATAATAATGACTTCTCCTTGAGTCGCTGCTTCATCTATTTGCTTTATGAGGATATTCTCTGTAGCTTCCATTATTTTTGGAGATTTATAACAAACCCCTATCTGTAATTTATTATTTTTCCCCCCTCCCCTTATCTCTACCCACAGCGACTCTACATTTTCATTAGATTCATATATATTATCACGAAGGATGGGTTTTAAGGATGATTTTACATATAAACACACGCCTCCCCCTCGCTTATTTGTTCGGTCATTTCTGAACAGACTATAGCCCTGTAAATTAACCGCCCAGTCTTGGCTCTCGTCCAGCCATGTCTCAGATATCCCCACCATGTCATAATTATGTTCCAACAACATTAACTCCAATTCCTCCATTTTGTTGGCGAGACTTCTGGCATTAGTATACATGCACTTTATGTATCTCTCTGTACCTCTATTCTTTCTTAAATTATTAACTGTTCTAACCCCACCCCCCATGCCACCTCCACCCCCAATGTCATTATTTGTGCCCAGGTCTCTATCTGCACTGTCTTCCCCTCCTATAAAAGGAATACCCTCCCCCCCCCGTCCCTAGTTTAAACACTCCTCCAACCTTCTAGCCATTTTCTCCCCCAGCACAGCGGCACCCTCCCCATTGAGGTGCAGCCCGTCCCTAGCGTAGAACCTGTAGCCAACTGAGAAGTCGGCCCAGTTCTGCAGGAACCCAAACCCCTCCTTCCTACACCAATTCCTGAGCCACTTATTAACCTCCCTAATCTCCCGTTGCCTCTCTGGTGTGGCACGTGGTACAGGAAGTATTTCCGAAAATACCACCTTGGAGGTCCTTGCTTTAAGCTTACAGCCTAATTCCCTGAAATCATCTTTAAGGACCTTCCACCTACCTCTAACTTTGTCATTTGTGCCAATGTGCACCATGACCGCTGGATCCTCTCCAGCCCCTCCCAGTAATCTGTCAACCCGCTCAGCGATGTGTCGGACTCGAGCGCCAGGTAGGCAGCACACCGTTCGACGATCCCTGTCTTTGTGACAGATTGCCCTATCTGTTCCCCTAATAATTGAGTCTCCCACTACCAGAACCTGTCTGGCCTGCCCTGCTCTCCTATTTCCCCCCTTACTGGAGCAGACACTCCTCCGGCTTTCAGAGGACATGCCTTGCTGCAGCAGTGCTACTCCTGCACTAACACTCCCCTCATCTGCCAACTTAGCAAACTTATTGGGGTGTGCCAGATCAGGACTAGCCTCCCTGGTGCTCTTCCCTCTACCCCGCCTTCTAACTGTCACCCAGCTAGCTGCTTCATTTTCCTGCAGCTCCAACCTAGCATCCCCCCCTCATCTATCCCATTGAGCGTCTGCTCAGTGAGCAGAAGACTCCTTTCCATATTGTCTATGGATCTCAGTGTTGCCAGCTGCACATTTAGATCCTGTATCTGGGCTTCCAAATGCACAACGTGCTCACATCTTGCACAGCAGTATGCACCCTCGACCGGCTGTTCAAGGATTTCATACATGCGGCAAGACGTGCACTGGATGGCATTGGCAATAGTGGAGCACATCCTAATGGGGATTGCACCAGACAATAAGATAAGCAAAAATAAATTAAAAAAAAAAAAAAAGAATTAATATAACAGCAATTCAGTAAGACCTCTCTTGGAAACTTGGAATATAGCTTCCTTACAATTGATTAAAAAGTCAATAAAATAGGAAGGCACTTGAGATACCATCAGAGCTCACTAAACTTACAAAGCAGTATCGCCTGGTAAGGACAGTGAAAGGTTGGAGTATACACTCAATTGGCAGTCTTGTGTGAAGGAACACCCGTAGACACGTGTATCTGCTGCTGCTCTAGCCCCGTGGCTGGAGGAGAAAAACTTCTTCTAGATAAATAATAGAAGATGATGATATCACGTTGATCACGCAGCACCGTGGTAAATGGGAAGTCTTTTGTGTTCCAAAATGGTTCTTTATTGTTCTAACGCATATTGGTGATTTTATCAAGGTAAAAGAAAATATTTTTTTACCTTTAGAAAACCACTGGTCCAGTGCTGAAACATGTTGGCATAATAGAGAACTATTTTAGAGAACGAAAAACTTCTCATTTACCACAATGCAGCCCGATCAATGTGACATCATCCTCTTCTTTCACTAAACATATGTAATTATGTAATTATCAGTATTCCCCCATTAGAAAATGTCAGTAACAAATAACTATCACACAGGGCTTTTGCCGTTCATTTTAGGGTGGCAACCTCTGCGGTGAAGCAGGGAATAAGATCACGGTATAATAGGGTGCTTGTGGACTTCTATCGTTCGGACATAGTGATAATGCTTACCTTATGTAATAGTGATCGTTGCCAATGTATCCATTGGGGCTCACAAACTAATTTTTTTTTATTAGTATGTCTTTGAAGAAGTAAACCCACGCACATTTTGTGACATTTTGACTGGCAGCAAATGGATAGATCCGTAACACCTTGAAATGCCTGATGTCTTAGAATGAAGACTTGCTGTCTTTTACTGGTACAAGCATGAGCATCGCCCTTTTTTTGCATTCATAAAAGAAATGGGAATTATAATACTATTACTTTCTGAAGAGATTGACGTGTTCATTTTGGAAAAAAGTGAGAAAAAATGTAGAATGAATGACAAGTATTTATAAAATTACTTAGCTCAGATGTGTGAAAATAATAATTACACCTTCCATTAAAAAGTATGAAACCTATTATCTGCGTCTTTTTACATTGTTAAATGGAGTTAGGACACCCAGACCCCAGTAATCACAGCACGTCACATCTGACATAAGGTATTCGGATATAAAACTATTATCCCAATAACATATCACCACTCCGCCTGGTGAGAAAACGCCTTTAAATTCAGCTTTACATTCTGAGAATCTATTATTATGCTATAGATAGACACCATCTTCATAGAAATCCTCATTCCTTGCTCTCTCCTCCCTCAATGGCTCCCTCTCTTATTCCTAGAAATGAGATATTCTTACTCTGACAGCAATAGCTGAAGAGAACATTAAACTTTACTTTCAGCAAAAAATGGACTGTGCAGACGAAATTGTGACAAAGATCATACAAACTCAGTACATCTGTTGCCACAGTTAGAATAAAAACATCACCATGACAATTATTTAAAAAATTATTTTTTGACAATTAAAATGGCATAATGCAAAAGTCAAACTAAGTAAAACAGAAAAGCATCCTACAGAAAAATTACGTCAATGCAAAATTACTGCAAAGAAAGTAACCTGCTAACCATAGGAAAGACACCGGTAATAGAAAAGACAAATGGATCAACAGAAAAATGGATCAAA
Source organism: Dendrobates tinctorius (assembly GCF_039654945.1). Taxonomy (NCBI): domain Eukaryota; kingdom Metazoa; phylum Chordata; class Amphibia; order Anura; family Dendrobatidae; genus Dendrobates; species Dendrobates tinctorius. The sequence goes on from NW_027361676.1 coordinate 73,460,091, forward strand.
TCAAAGAAATGCTTAAAAGTGCAAAAAGCTTTTAGTTAACCAAAAGGGCGGACTAATATATAGCAAAGAAAATTACTCCTTAATTATAAAAAAGGGGAAGAGCAACACTGGTTGCGCAGAACACTCACATCTTTAGCATCTTAGGTGTGAAGGTTACTGACCGCTGCTTCACCCTCTAAACAGGTGACTGGTTCTGTACGGTGTACAGTCTGATGTGGCTCAATGCAAGTCAAGTGCCACATACATTGTTCTCATTATTGGCCGAGGCTCAGAATCACTGCTGTCAGATTGGAGCTGCGAGCTTCCTTCAGCTGAGAGCAGGAAGAAGGCGTAGGTATAGAAAAAGTATTGATTGTTTGTGTTTTAACGAAGGTTCACTACAGAAAGCTATGTGCTGCCGGTCTGAATAGAAGCACTTTTATTTTAGAATTTGTAGTATTTAAAAAGGTTGTGCCACAACTATTACAATGATGCCCTGTCCTTTGGATAGGTCATCAATATCTAATAGGCCAGGGTTGAACACTCAGCACCCTCGCCGATCAGCTGTCATTGGTGCTGGCGGCCGCTGGCTGGAAGTACTTACATGCAGAGCTTGGCAGTCTACTTGTAGTGGCCACCGCAGGGTGCTACATATCCACCTTCTATTCAATTCAATAGGAGGCGGATGTGCAGTAACAAGCCCCGGCCACTATAAGTAGACGGCCAAGCTCCGTAAGTAATCCCAGCCAGAGGCCGCCGGCACCCATAACAGCTGATTGTCGTGGGGTGCCGAGTGCTGGCCTCAGCCGATCCGAGTTTGATGCTATTTCTTGAGGATAGGGCATCAATGTAAAAGTAGTGGACAACCTCTAAGTATGTATGTATTACTAGAAAATCCAGCAAAAAATGTAGGAAAAGCATTACATACACTCTAAGTTTAAAAGAGTTGCCTAGTCTAAAATGACAAGTCTGCAGTTTCGGAAATCCTCACATCACATGCACTGTGAGGATTCTCTGAGGCCAGTGCCGGGAATGGTGGTCATATGACCATAAATGTGTGATATGCATACTTCTGGCCACAATCCAATTAGATTGTTTGGAGCCCCACGAGGCCCATCTAGTTGGATTGTGACCAGGAGGATGCATATCACCTAATTGTGGTCATGTGACGGCTGTTTCCGACGCTGACACTGGAGAATCCACATAACACGGAGTGCATGCAGTGTTAGGATTCACAAGTCTGTAGTCACAGAGTGGCCCGAGTCTTAATCTCAAACTACAGGTCAACAGTCAGTCATGTCTGCAAATTATGGAAGCATCTGGCTCCGTGTGCAGCAACGTGTGGTCATCTGCATTGTGGATGAGTGCAGGCACTGCCTGCTATTTACAGTATATACAATAGATTGGTCTATAAATTAGGCATGAATAGCGCACACTGCGATTTTTTTTCCATGCAGACTGTTGGTTTGTGTGAAAAATCGGCCATGTGCACCGGCTATAATGGGCACGTGTGCTCACACTGTGCGGTCCGTGGTGTGCAAGGACAGCACACATCTGAATAACATGCTCATCTTAATGAGCCCTAAGGCTACACGTAGCGACATTGCTGTTTCCCTTCAGAAAAACAAGCATCTGAGGCACAACGGAATTCAATTTTTACCTGCATCTTGCCCTTTACCTATATTGCTCTACAGTGTGTCCGTAAAGTCATGGTGCACTTCTGACCAGTCACTGGAAAGCAACAAAAGACGATAGAAATGTAAAATCTGCTCCCAATAAAAGAAAAACCCAGTTTCATACCTATTCAGTGTAGTTCGATGTGGGCTTCATTTGTTGCCCTACACACATCCAAACGATAGTGAAGTTCTTGCCTCACACGGATAAGGACATCTGGTGTAACAGAGTGAATAACTCCCTCTGCTTGCTGTCTTCTACAACATATTCAAATGGTACAACTTCCCACCTCTGATTGCTGTCTCATCTGCTGCAATAGACTCTAATGGTAAAAATTCCCTCTGCTTGCTGTCTGCTGTCATCTGCTGCTTTACCATCTAGAAACATATTTTAATGTGTCTGCTAATTCATTGTTATAAGTCATTTGGTGCATTGTACTTAAAACTCACTGTTGCATTTCCATGACTGGGATCAGTGTAGATCTTATCTGGTGGAGGTGTTAAAATAGATGTTGCCTGGCTGAATGTCTTTGATCATCCCAAAAAAAAAACAACAACCCTGGTGTGCTGAGCCCAGCTGCCAAATTATCCTCAACCAGTTCCCACAATCCATCTCTTCTGACCCAGCAGTCTGGACTATAAATGTGAACCATTCTTAGGGGTGCACGCATGTGGGGGTGCACGCATCACAGAAGCAAAGCATCACGAAGATAAGCGTCGGGATACAGCAGTTATTACATGGCAGTTAGTCAGGGCAAGAGTCAGGAAACCCTCACTCTGCTGTCCCTTTTAACCATATGCTTTATTCCTATCCTCCTATGTTCTCTTGCAATCCACTTTCACCGACCAATCCCCCCTCCATCACAACTCATATACATCAGCTCCTCTCTCTTTCCTTCTCCCATGTACAGCTCCCATGCACTTCTCACCTTCTTAAAAAACCTCAGCCCATCTTGCCCAAACACACTGCACAAAAAATCTTCATACAATTCCAAAAACTACTTGCTCTTCATCTTCCTGCTCCTACTGATTTCAGGGGACATCTCCCCCAACCCCGGTCCACCATCCCCCAACCTCAAACCCTACCCTACCTCACATCGAAACCTTAATAATCTTACTAATATTATTTGCACTCCTTCATCTCCTTCTTTCAATTGTGCCCTTTGGAATCCACGGTCTGTATGCAACAAGCTTCCTTTCCTACACAATTACTTTCTGAAAAACTCTCTGAATCTGTTGGCCCTCATGGAAACCTGGATTCAGGATTCTGACACTGTCTCTCCTGCTGCCATTTCCCATGGTGGCTTACAATTCTCCCATTCCCCGAGACCGACAAACAGACCTGGTGGTGGAGTCGGCATACTCCTGTCCCCACAATGCACTTTCCAGGTCATCCCCCCAGTTCCATCACTCTCATTCCCTTCTTTTGAAGTCCACACCATCAGGCTCTTTCGTCCCCTCTCCCTCAGAGTAGCGGTCATATACCGGCCCCCAGGCTCACCCACCCACTTCCTGGACCATTTCTCTGCCTGGCTGCCGCACTTCATGTCCTCAGAACTACCAACCCTTATCCTGGGAGACTTCAACATCCCCATTAACAGCCCCACTTCCACATCTGCATCCCAGCTTCTATCACTAACCACTTCTCTAGGCCTCTCTCAGCTCTCAACCTCTGAAACACACAAAGACGGTAACACCCTGGACCTGGTTTTCGCCCGGCTCTGCTCAATCTCCTACATAGATAACTCACCGCTTCCCCTCTCTGACCACAACATTCTCTCCTTTAGGCCTGTTTCACACTTCCGTTTTTTCAAATCCGTCAAAATCCGTTGGTTTCCGTAAAAAAACGGATCCGCCATTTTTTTTGCAGGATCCGTTTTTTTGTCCCATAGACTTCCATTAGTGGTTACCGCGGATCCGTCAAAAAAACGGATCCGTTTTTTTAAAAACGGATCCGTTTGCATCAGTTTCCGTCAAAAAAACGGAAACGGATCCGTTTGGCGGACACAAAAACGGAAGTGTGAAACAGGCCTTACACTCACAAATCCTCGCTCACCCCAGCACCCTCCTACCTACCATTCAGTCAGAAATCTACAAGCCATTAACCCTCATACACTTTCAGACTCCCTACACTCATCACTGTCCCCAATCTCGTCTTTGTCCTGTCCTGATCTGGCTGTACATCACTTCAATGACACTCTTAGAAGCACCCTTGACCAAGTAGCTCCCCTCACCCTCAGAACCTCCAAACACAGAGTGAAACAGCCCTGGCTCACATCGCAAACCCGATTTCTCCAGCGATGCTCTAGGTGTGCTGAACGCTTATGGAGGAAAACACGCACACCAGAAGACTTCATACATTTCAAATTTATGTTAAGGACATATAACTCTGCCCTTCACCTCGCCAAACAGACCTACTTCACCACCCTGATCTCCTCACTAGCCAACAACCCCAAGAAACTTTTTGACACCTTTCACTCCCTCCTCAGGCCAAAAGCACAAGCCCCTATCACAGACATTTGCGCTGATGACCTTGCCTCCCACTTTATAGAGAAAATAGACAATATCCGTCAGGAAATCCGCTCCCAATCACCAAATTCAGTGACTCCTATCCCTCCCTGCATTCCCCCTGGCTCACTCTCCACATTCGATCCCATCACAGAAGAAGTCTCCAGGCTCCTCTCCTCTTCTCGTCCGACTACATGCACAACCGACCCCATTCCCTCACATCTCCTCCAGTCTCTCTCCCCAGTCGTCACAACTCACCTAACTACAATCTTTAATCTCTCCCTCTCCTCTGGCATTTTCCCCTCCTCCTTCAAACACTATCATTACTCCATTACTAAAGAAACCCACCCTCGACCCATCCTGCACAAACAACTACAGACCAGTCTCCAATCTCCCCTTCATCTCTAAACTCTTGGAGCGCCTGATATACTCACGCCTTACCCGTTACCTCTCCACTCACTCCCTCCTAGACCCTTCACAGTCCGGTTTCCGCCCCCTACATTCGACAGAAACTACACTCATCAAAGTGACCAATGACCTTCTGACAGCAAAACGTAATGGTGACCACTCTCTGCTCATTCTTCTCGACCTTTCTGCAGCTTTCGACACTGTTGACCATCCTCTCCTACTCTCTAGGCTCCAGTCACTAGGCATTAAGGACACTGCTCTTTCCTGGTTCTCCTCCTATCTTTCCGACCGCTCCTTCAGTGTTCTGTTTTCTGGCTCCACTTCATCTCCTCTTCCTCTCACTGTTGGGGTACCTCAGGGCTCAGTCCTTGGCCCCCTTCTCTTCTCTCTCTATACGGCCCCAATTGGACAGACCATCAGCAGATTTGGCTTTCAGTACCATCTTTATGCTGATGACACAACTGTACACATCATCCCCTGACCTTACCTCCGCTGTACTACAGAACGCCACTGACTGTCTGTCTGCAGTCTCCAACATCATGTCTGCTCTCTATCTGAAACTCAACCTCTCCAAAACTGAACTTCTTCTGCTCCCACCATCTACTAACCTCCCTAAATCTGACATTTCCCTCTCTGTGGGTGGCACCATAATAACACCCCGACAGCAGGCACGCTGTCTGGGTGTTATGTTCGACTCCGATCTCTCCTTCACCTCCCATATACAATCTCTTGCCCGCTCATGCCGCTTACACCTAAAGAACATCTCTAGAATCCGCCCTTTTCTCACCATGGAAACAAAAAAACTCACTGTCGCCCTGATCCACTCCCGCCTGGACTACTGTAATGCTCTATTAATTGGCCTCCCTCTCACTCGACTCTCCCCTCTCCAGTCTATCCTTAATGCAGCAGCCAGGGTTGTCCATCTGGCTAATCGTTACTCAGACGCGTCCGCTCTTCGCCAGTCGTTACACTGGCTGCCAATTCATTACAGGGTACAATTCAAAGTACTTGTTCTCACCCACAAAGCTCTCCACAGTGCGGCACCCCCTTACATCTCCTCCCTCATTTCTGTCTATCGGCCTAACCGACCGCTGCGCTCTGCAAATGACTTTCGACTAACCTCTGCCCTAATCCGTACCTCCCACTCCCGACTCCAAGACTTCTCCCGTGCTGCGCCAATCCTCTGGAATGCTCTACCCCAAGATATTAGGATCATCCACAATTTGCATAGTTTTAGGCGCTCGCTCAAAACGCATTTGTTCAGAGCGGCCTATCACATTCAGTAATCAAAGTCATGTTATGTTTGTGTGTGTGTAGCCCATTCACTATCTCCATCTAACCCCCACCCCCTGAAGATGGCTGGACCGTCATTGTAAATACATCATTGTAAATACAAACCTATGCTTTGTATCTCCCCCACCTCATTGTAGATTGTAAGCTCCACAAGCAGGGTCGTCTTATTTCGCTTTAATTATTGTATTGTTAACGTTGTTATTTATGACTGTTGTGTTTGAAACTGTTCAACTGTAAAGCGCTGTGGAATATGTTGGCGCTATATAAAGATTATTATTATTATTATTATTAATAACGCCTGTGATTCTCTGTTCTAAGTGATTAATGTCGGTGATACGTTCAGTGTACACATGTTGCCTCACATAACCCCAAAAGTAAAAGTCTAAGGGCGTCAGATGCGGGAATTATTGTATACTTTCCTGTGACTGGTCAAAAGTGCACCATGACTTTACGGACACACTGTATTTCTCTTTTTTGGTTTGGTTTGTACTAATGCTTAGTTTTGGTTTGTCTGCAAAAAAGCGTTGGTATAAATATACATACACAAATTGTTTTGTCATTTAAAGCTCCTATAACATGTAATTTGTAACATTGAACCATTTGTTTTCTATTAATTGCATCTTATGAATGAGCTTTTCTTTGAAGTATCAGCATAAAATCTCTTCATCGTTTGGCCAACCAACGCCAGCAGCTATCTCAGCTGTCACTACCATACAAAGGAGCACTCTCTCCGTCGAGCACTTTGTTCCATATGAGAATTGACTGGCAGCATCTCACCTCAGGTAGAACAAAAGCATTGGCAGTCCAAAATTCGACATGCTGGATCCTTACTTTCCGTGTCAATCATCTGTCTATGGCCACCATACACATTAGATTATTTGCTAAACCTATCGATAGCTGGGAGAGGGTGGGAGTTGGCCAATGTTAGTCTACATCTGAATGGGGGGCTTAACGCTCTTGTAATACAGTGTCTGAAAGTGAAGCCTTCTACAAAGAACTGTGATGACATCTGTATAGGTAGATAGACTAACTGCCCATAGATTACTCAAACATGAACTTACAAAACTACTATAGTTATACCTCCCCCGTATCATATATATAAAAAAAAAAAAAAAAAAATCAAGCAAATCATTCTCTGTTCACATATGCTTTATTTCTTTTGTTCTGTTTCATAATGGGTGCAGTACAATGAAAATAACAGCAATGCTGGACAGACTCCAATGGTTATAACAGATAAAGTTGCGATTCTGGAGTCTGGAATTTTGCAATTTATAAAAAATAAATTAAAAAATGTGATACATGCTCCTAAAGGAGCCTCCAACCAACCAAGAAGTGGAAACAGCCTTAATTGTTGTAAACCTTTTATTAGTATTTTAAAAATGACCTGCAACTTGCCATAACATATAGTAACATAGTTTTGAAGGCTGAAGGAAAACCTTATGTCCATCTAGTTCAGCCTATTTTTAGTGCAGCTGTTCTGCATTGTTGATCCTGGGGAAGGCAAAAAACCCACAGAGTAGAAGCCAATTTTCTCCATAGGGAAAAAAAATTCCTTCCCCCTAAGCTGGGTCAACGAGCTACCTATAATATTATGTTATTCGTAACCTTCTATACTGTTACTCACAAGAAAAGCATCCATTCCTTTCTTAAATTCATTCAGTGAGTTGGCCATCACCACTTCCTCAGGAAGAGAATTCCAGAGCCTCACTGCTCTTACCGTGAAGAACCCTCTTCTATGCCGGTGCAGAAATTGTCTTTCCTCCAAACGAAGAGAATGCCCCCTTGTTCTTGTCACTGTCCTTGGTACAAACAGTTATTTGGAGAGATCTCTGTATTGCCCTCTGATATACTTGTACATATATATTAAGTCTCCCCTAAGTCTTCTCTTTTCTAGAGTAAACAGACCTAATTTTGATAACCTTTCTGGGTATTGTAGTGAACCATATATATACGGTATATATCAGGTATAAATGTCACTGTTCTCCTGAGTTTTTATCTGTATTTCTGTGTCTCTCCATTCTTGAGATAACGCCCACTCTACTTTTTTGCTATATATATATATATATATATATATATATATATATATATATATATCAAACATACATACACATTATATATATATATATATATATATATATATATATATATATATATATATATATATATATATATACACACACATACATACATACATACACACACATATACATATATACAGATATATTTTAGTCTTGTTAGACAAGAAAATTTAACCTTCAAGAAGATGGCCACAGAGAAAAGTTGAGGATCACGCTGTCTTTGATAAAGAAAGACTAGCTTTATATAGGGATTCGAAAGATAAATAATGCCACATTCAGTTTCATTCAATGCCACATTCATAGTAGAGGCATTCACACCAGGTAAAACTATATATGCAGAACAGGAGACAGATCCTCCTCAAGAGAAAACACAATTTACAAATACCTTACAATTCAGCCGATTCCAAATTCTTGTAATGGTGAAAAACTTGGAAATATTCTACCATGCTTGCGTAAAGATTAAGAAACATTTGTCATCCATTCTTTCAAATAAACCTTTGTCACCTTTGGATTCTAACCAGAAAGACACTGATGTCTTTATGTACATACTGTTTTGTTAGCTGCACTAGTTAGTAAGGCTAAGACAAGACGAAATGTCTTTCAAGTTGAATATAATATATGGATGGTGTTCATTCACATAAAGGAGGCATCATAGGGCAAGGGTGTCGGGCATGTACTCTGGGTGCAGGTAAGGGTAAGGGGAGAGAGGCACCTGGCCCAGTCAGTAACCCAACGCACTTATAAGTGATTTGTAAGCGTTTGCTTCTTAAACTAATAGAGAAGCTTCACTTCTAGAAAGCCACTGATGCAGCAGTCGTCCGGCACAATTATAAATTGCTGAAGAGTGTGCCATGCCGGGCATTTGCTGCATCAGATGCTTTCTGAAGTGACATCTGCCTCTGTCAAACCTCTGACAACAGTTGATGAGGCAGCCGCCTGGCTTAGTGCGTGCAGTATACATGAGAACCACACTAGCAATGCTCCGAGTCCTAGACCCCAGCGCAGGTGCACACAGTATAGTCTGGCATGTGTAGTTACCCAGAATTTGCTTCTTGATATGACATGCATCCTGCCAGCTTGGCGCTGTGGCAGCCTCTTCACTACCTGTCTAACACTGTCCAGTGCTTTGACTCAGGACCTTCAAGTACTTGCAACAACACATGGAATAGCGCTAGTGGCGTAACTAGTCCAAAGGGCCCTGATGCAAAATTTTGAACTGGGTCCCCCACACCGCATGTTGGTCAGATGTATGGGCCCTTGTAGCATTGTAAATCTTATAAAAAGGACATGCATGTTGCCCACCCTCCCCCATTATATAGTAATTTCTCTCATCCTTTACTATAACGCCCATCAAGGGCCCCTTCATAGTATATACACGTCCTAAATCCTGGACTCATCCTAGTATATATGTCCCCCCATCCTGGTGTATATATATCTGCCATCTTGGGCTCATCCTCGTATATATTCCTCTATCCTGGTATACATATCTCCCATACTGGACCCATCCTGGTATATATATCCACCATCATGGATACATTTTCCCCATCTTGGTATACATATCTCCCATACTGGGCCCATCCTAGTATATATATCCGTCATCTTGGGCCCATCCTGGATATATGATCCCCATCTTGGTATACACTCACTGGCCACTTTATTAGGTACACCTGTCCAACTGTGTGTTAAGACTTAATTTCTAATCAGCCAATCACATGGCGGCAACTCAGTGCATTTAGGCATGTAGACATGGTCAAGACAATCTCCTGCAGTTCAAACCGAGCATCAGTATGGGGAAGAAAGGTGATTTGAGTGCCTTTGAACGTGGCATGATTGTTGGTGCCAGAAGGGCTGGTCTGAGAATTTCAGAAACTGCTGATCTACTGGGATTTTCACGCACAACCATCTCTAGGGTTTACAGAGAATGGTCCGAAAAAGAAAAAAAATCCAGTGAGCGGCAGTTCTGTGGCCGGAAATGCCATGTTGATGCCAGAGGTCAGAGGAGAATGGGCAGACTGTTTCGAGCTGATAGAAAGGCAACAGTGACTCAAATTGCCACCCGTTACAACCTCAGTCACCAGATCTCAATCCAATAGAGCATCTTTGGGATGTGGTGGAACGGGAGATTCGCATCAGGGATGTGCAGCCGACAAATCTGCGCCAACTGTGTGATGCCATCATGTCAATATGGTCCAAAATCTCTGAGGAATGCTTCCAGCACCTTGTTGAATCTCTGCCACGAAGAATTGAGGCAGTTCTGAAGGCAAAAGGGGGTCCAACCCCTTACTAGCATGGTGTACCTAATAAAGTGGCCAGTGAGTGTATATTCCTCTATCCTGGTATACATATCTCCCATACTAGACCCATCCTGGTATATATATCCGCCATCTTGGGCCCATCCTGGATATATGTTCCCCATCTTGGTATATATTCCTCTATCCTGGTATACATATCTCCCATACTAGACCCATCCTGGTATATATAGCCGCCATCTTGGGCCCATCCTGGATATATGTTCCCCATCTTGGTATATATTCATCTATTCTGGTATGCATATCTCACATACTGGGCCCATCCTGGATATATGTTCCCCATCCTGGTCTCATCCTAGTGTATATATCCCCCATTCGGTCGCTGTGCTTTAATGCATAAAAAACTTAAAACAATTCTACTCACTTTTCACTGCTCCCACAATGCACAGCATCCTCTTCTATAGCCAGCGCAAAAATCGACAGCTGACTTCAGTGTGTCAGCAAAAGGCAGCGCATGATGTCGCTGCCATGTGCAGCCAGTCACTTGCACTCTGACGATAGATGCCGGCCTCTGATTGGCCATCAGCTTGTATACCGGTACAGGGAACCGGCAGGTCACTGCGTCACAGTGCATTACAACTGAACGTGCAACCTCCTGAAATAGGGCATAGTGTTGGCAGGCTCCCCTACCACATGGTCGCGATCACTGTTGCACCCTCTGCCAACGCGATCGTTATTGTCCATAGCGCTGTGATGCAGCCTACACACTGGGGCCTTTCTAGAGAATTGCTATTTTCCCACCGTAGACAAATACTTTAAGCAAGGAAAATAAGAGAAAATGAATGCAAATCGATGTGAAGGAATAGAAAGTCAAGCCACTGAGAGATAAGAATAAAAATAAAAGGGATTTAAAACGGCCATAAATGAAAACACGATGTGGTGATCCATGAAAGGAAAAAATGAAGAAAGAGAACTGGTGAATGTAGAAGGCCAGTGGCAGCATTATATTGTCTATATGTGCAAACACACAAAATTGGTTTTACAGATTGTCTGGTATCTTAGACTATTAATAGACCACACCTTAAGTCATGTATGGCATTAATACGTTTGCCCGGGTTAAATGCAGTTTTTTGGTAGCGGTGAGTAAAGTTTTGGGTTCTTCGTATTGTGCCAGTAGCGATACTATAGTTTATTAGCCTCCCAGTTTATTCCAAAGCCCCACAGCAGTATGAAATCACTTACATAAGCCATAAAATGCATACTTTTATTTTACATCACAAGCTAGTGAAAAGCATTCCAGGAAAATGAATCATTTGAGAGCCATAAGGTACAGAGAAACATAACATTTTGTTTTAGGTATTTAGAATAAAATAAGCCCCTAAAGTTTAGCTTTTCATTGAACAAAAATCTTAAGAGTGTCATTACCGGGACCTTACTGCTGGATGACAAAATGAGTTAAAGTCACATTTCCTCTGAAATGATTCACTTGTCACTCGCAAAACAGTCTCTCCTCCCTGTACAGCAATAAGGAGAAATTCAGGTACATTAAAAGAGCGAGGTTCCATCTAGAAAGCTCCATTAATCTGAGAAAGGGGCTTGGTAATATGCAGGTAGCCATGATAAAGACCAGAAATTACCATTATTAAATGACCACAATTTGGGGTAAAGTATATCAGGGACTAGACTCAAAACTACATTTTTCTTACTTCCATTTTCTATTTAATCAAAGTTAAAAAAAACAAAAAATGTTTGGTAGTCTGCAACTCTATACACTAAAAAACCTCTAACGGCAGAAAAGACAGAGAAGGAATTATATTTGAGTATGTCTTAAAAAATGACAACGTTATAGGACTTACAACGGTGTTTCAACTATGCCAAAATTGTTTCGGCTAAATCTTGGTTAAGTGGCACATCCTGCTCTTAACAATTGACATCACTAGTAAATGTAATAGAAGATTACTGATCTAATCAAATGTCAAGGGAATCTCTAGGCGAATACAGATTAAAGGGGTATTCTTAAATTCTTTACTTGCTTTAATTAGTTAGGCAGCATGAAAATAAGCAAGTTTGCAATTGACTTGCTATCTGCTGCCATTCTCCTGCAATGAGAGATTTCATCTTTTACAGTGTACAGCTTGTTTCCATGGAGCCCGGCCTCCAGAGCCTCAACAAGAGGGCGCTATAGTTGCAATCCAGGAAAGGGGTTAACTCTTAACATCTCAGTCAGTTCGCCACAGCCCATTTATTTCTATACAGAAGTTAGCTGCTCACTTCACTCCTTCCTCTCATCTTGTGAAGAAATACAGTTATAACAAAAAGGTTTCCTAATTTCGACTCCCTGCTGTTGTTGGTTTTTGTGCGCTTGTTCAATTGCTTTTTTTTCCCCCTCGAAGGCCACGTGTGCACGTTCAGTATTTGGTTCGTATTATATATACACATCAGTATTTGTAGGCCAAAATCAGGAGTGGAACAGTCAAAGGAAAAAGTACAACAAAAAGTGCACCACTTCTGTATTTTACACCCACTCTTTGGTTTGGTTAAAAAAGAAAAAAAAAAAATACTGCTGTGAAATACTGACCAAATACTGAAAGTGTGAACGTGGCGTTAGTGTAAATTGAGGGATAACAATGTATACTCAGCACAAACTACTGAGGGCTGAATGTGTTATAGCAGAACTTTCGCTGGGATTTATAGTTCTACTATGACTACAGTTCTCTTTACCAGAGTTGTTACTCAAGGAGGAGTGGCTGCCCTTCTAGAAAATAGGAAGTAAACTACGGAGACTGCATAGGCCTGTTTCACACATCCGTTTTTCCCCATCAGTCAAAATCCGCCGTTTTGCAAAAAAAACAGATCCGCCATTTTTCATGGCGGATCCGTTTTTTTCCCCATTGACTTGTATTAACGGCGGATCTTGACGGATCCGCCAAGATTTTGCCGTCCGCTGAGCAGACAGGACAGACAATGAAATGTTTTTTACCCCGGCCGGATCCGCATTTTCTATTGCGCATGCCCGGGAGAAATTCCTGTGTCGGAAATTTAACCCTAAACTCCGTTCTGGTGACTGAAAAACAATTCTCTCTCTCTCGGGCAGCGGTTCATTTAAAATTCTTCCTTCTCCGGATCAGTTAAAACAACGGTCCAGTGGAAAAAAAAAAATGATGTGTGAAACAGGCTATAGCTCTAAGCTACTCAAGACGCAAATTGAGAATCCTCCTTTCAGGGACACAAACTCACTAAAGTAAATATTTAACATTTTTGTGCTTTTGGTTCTTTCTCCACTTTTTGCATTTTTGCAAGAGTCACAACTTTATTTTCCCATTGACATAGCCATATAAGGGCTTCTTGTTTTTTTTTTTTCCCCCACAGGATGATTTGTAGGTTTGAATGACACTATTAACTTCAACTTTTAAATGTTCCATCCGTGAACTTGTGTTAGAGCTTGCTTTTTGCGTGTTGAGATGTTTTTATTGGTAAAAATCTTGTTAAAATATTTTGATCACTTTTTATTGCATTTTTAGGTAGGTATGACAACAGAAGAATGGCTTTTCAACTGTTTTACTCTTTATGGGATTTATCATATGGGCTAATTAATTTACTGCCAATTTTACAAAATATGCCTTTTTGTGCATCTATAATCTTAAAGTGTGAAAATTGGGGTGATTGAAATTGTTACATTTTTAAAAAAAAAATAATTTTTTTTAGATTTTTAAAACCATTTTTTTCTACCATTTTTTTGTTCCCTTAGGGTCCCGTTTCACATAGTGACGCACCAGCGATCACAACAACGATACGACCTGGTAGGGATTGCTGCTGCGTCGCTAAAGGTCGCTAGTAAGATGTCAAACAGGCAGATCTCTTCAGCGACGCACCAACGATCCCGACAACAATACGACCTGGTAAGGATCGCTGGTGCATTGTCACACAGCAGCTATTCTGAACGATTCCAGCCTGCGTCCCTGAGTTCTGCGTCGCCAACGAGGTCGTGAAAAAATGGCCCAGGACATTCGAGCATGATCAGCGATATCCAGCAAGGGGGGGGGCGGTCGCTGCTGTGTGTCACATGTAGCAAGATCGCAGGCGAGATCGCTGCTGCGTCACAAAATCGGTGACACATTATCAATCTCACTATGTGAGACGGGCCCTTTAGAGGACCTAACCAAACTTGCTAAACAATTAATGTAGCTCTCTAGATTACAAAAATAACCATGCTATTTAGTTCTTCAAGGCTCCAGGGAGGGCGGTGCCTGAAAGAAAACTTTGCTTCTGGTGTTAATTTGCACACCAACCCCTTCCCATGCACATCAGAACCATTTGACGTGTAGTTGTGGTGCAGGAACCCCGCGCCTGCGCCCTGCAATCGAGTGATTATACTTACTTTTCTGCCCTTCTATGGACAGTGTCACCATTCTTCCACGCAGGCGAGTCATTGACCCTTCAGTAGCAGTGACTCGCAGGCAACTGCACAGAAGAATAATGAAGCCAATGTTCATGGCAGGATGGAAAAGGCAAGTATAATCGCGCAATTGCAGAGCACAGGTGCGGGATTCCGGCGCCACAACCGCACATTACATGGCACTGTGACGTACATGGGGGGGTTGGAACACAAATTAACACTGGAAGCAGAGTATTCTTCCAGGCACGACCTCCCCAAAGCCTAGAAGAACTAATTAACATAAAAGATTAAGTCCATTTCACAGCAACAAAACAGCAGCTATGAGGCAAACAAGTACGACTATTTTAACAATTCTATCACCTGTATGCCCATATTAATAGCTTAAATGCATCCCAGGGGATGACAGATTCCCTTTAAATCTTGCCTGTAATGTTTTATATACAGGTGCTTCTCACAAAATTAGAATATCATCAAAAAGTTAAATTTATGTCAGTTCTTCAATACAAAAAGTGAAACTCATTAGATGAAACCGATCACACTGTAATGATTCTAAGTGTTTATTTCTGTTAATGTTGATGATTATGGCTTACAACCAATGAAAACCCAAAACAAAGTCATTATCTCAGTAAATTAGAAAACTTTTTAACACCAGCTTGAAAAATGTTTTTAAATTCTGAAATGTTGGCCTCCTGAAATGTATGTTCAGTAAATGCACTCAATACTTGGTTGGGGCTCCTTTTGCATCAATTACTGCATCAATGCGGCGTGGCATGGAGTAAATCAGCCTATGGCACTGCTGAGGTGTTATCAAAGCAACCTGGGTTTCCAGATGAAATTTCAGCTCATTTGCATTGTTGGGCCTGGTGCCTCATCTTCCTCTTGACAATACCCCATAGATTCTCTATGGGGTTAAGGACAGGCGAGTTTGCTGGCCAATCAAGCACAGTGATATTGTTGTTTTTAAACCAGTTACTGGCACCAGTTATTGCCCATAGATTAACTTCACAGAGAAGCCCCATATCCCTACCTGTCTCAGTTTATATTTTCTATGGCGGTGACATGTCTTTTCGTCATGTAACTGCTCCTGCCAAGGAAGTAATTGGCATAGTATGTGTGATGCTCCTTGGTTTCAACCCTTGAGCCTGTGTTTTGTGGTTGGCTTCTCTGTCCGCCAAGCCACTGCAGACATCTTTTCTATTGGTGTTCAGGTTCTGTTATTCTGACTGTAGTCTGTTTAACATAAACTTGTGTTTTCATTTGTCTGCTCTATCACCTTTCGGATGCGGCTTTATATTCTGTCCCCCTGCTTGAGATAGTTTCTTGTGGATGTTTAGCCATTCTGCTATGGATTATATATTCTGCACCTACCCTCTATTTCTTTTTAGGCAGCGTATTTTCTAACATTACGTACTTTATACTTCATTTCATATTCATAGTTTATTTTACTCACTCTGGGATTTTTTCCTTTTTTCAGCACCCTTTCCCTTTTGTAGGTAATTCACACACTGCTCTACCCTGTTTATTGATGCACTCAACAGCCTTTCAGACAGCATAGGTCTGAGTTGCCACCTTGAAGTCTATGGTTAGAGCGATCTCTGCTCACACAGGAACCAATAGGGACTGTGGGGTCAGGATCTCTAGTGAGTAGCTACTCTGGCATGACAGTATGAAGATATTCTTAGCTAGAAGTATGGCTCCATAATTCTTCATAAACAGTATGATAGGTTAAGTTTACATCTGAGATGAGGAATCAGTTTAGAGCACCAATTCACTATAGATTTCACTATAAATAATGCACATTGTGCTGCAGTTTTGTCCAGTGAAATGCCAGATACCATGACAGGAACATGTCAGACCCACAACAAAGTCCATTAAGTGTGTTGGCACTGCTCACTTCCGTCATGTGACAGTTTTAGTACCGCTGGTAATTTCACTGCTAGGCTCTTATGACAAAGTCAGTAAACCAGTAACAACCACAACTGGCAACAGCAAAATCATTACTCGCTAGTTTAAGTAGGTGTATGTATTCCAACTCAGCTCACTTCCATATTGGGAGGTAATTGAGGCTAGTGAGGCCTTGAGTACCGATACTTGTTGGGTCAATTCTAAGGAATAGGATAAGTGCCAGACACTTAACAATTGTGCGCACGACCAGTCCGTTATCAGTAGACGTGATGTCACTAGCCATGGTCCTTTAACAGGACAGAAATAAGTATTTTTTAAACAACTGTATTGACTTTTTGTATCCTGAAGTGTTCTAATTGCCATATAAAATATACAAAAACAAAGTGCACATACCCAGAATGAAAATAGGATGTAAAATTAATTTCTCATTGATTGCAGCTGCTTAAAAAGTACACAAAGCCAAACCAATATGAAAAAAGAATAATAGCTATACAAGATTTCAAATCATAGATGGAAGTGGTCTGTACTCATAGATATAGAAGTAAACATTACATAAGATTGATTGGAACTATACCCCCAATTCAATAGTTCAGTGCAATAACTGCATCCTAGATCTGTAATTAGGACATTAGCCAAGCCAAATGACCATAGTAAATGGGAAAACCAGTAACATGCAACAAAATATTCACCTTTAGGATCATGAAGAAGCGAGTGAGATCTTTTGAAATCACCAATGATCATTATTCAGCCAAGAGGTCTGTAAACAGTTGCTTATGACATAAATGCATGTGATACAATTCCCTGCCGAGGTCAGCTGTTGCTTATATGGTGTCCAGCAATAAGAACCAGTCAGGAGAAAATGTAAGAAATAATTTTATTAGTTCTAAATTGCTATAAACACCTTAACAGGAATCCATGATT